>NC_040093.1:54849232-55165661 GCF_003369695.1 Bos indicus x Bos taurus
GTGGTCAAAGCCTGGAAACACGACTCCTTGGCCTCACACTGGAAGGGTCCATATACTGTTGTTCTGACCAGCCCTACTGGAGTTAAAGGTGCAGGTGTGGATCCACCACATGACGGTGAGGAGAGCATACCACGCAGACCCGGAGGACGCCGAGTGGACTACACAACAGGCCCCCACTGAGCCCTGTGAAACTAAGATCATCTTAAAGAAGAAAAAGAGAGGAAGCTCTACAATCAACTGCTGCTACAAGGACTTGCTGGTATCATCTTGAGACTAACCAGAGTTTCAGTACAAACAGGGACCTGTGCTATGATTAAAGTTGAATGTTGTGTCTATATTCCTGATTTATCTGGCTATATATCAGCCACCCTAGCTGTCACGAAAGGTCAGGTAAAATTTATGTCTGATGATAATCTTCCTTGTTGGACTTCAGTCCTATCTTGGGTGAAGGGTGATTGGTGGAAAACTGTATTTACCATTGTTATAGCTGCCTTGATAGTTCTGCTTTGTGGACCCTTTATTTTACAATGCATTATGAACTTTGTAACCCAAAGGTTGATGACGTTCTCCCAAATTAGAGGTCGGAGAGTCAGGGTGCAATATATCTCTATGAATGATGCTCATACTATGAGTTAAGAGCATCAAGAGCGGGGAATGAAGGAGGAAACAGACAGAACAGGCTCCATCTTGAAAGCAGGACTCCACCTTGGGCCGGATGGTGGACTTTGAGCTCTATGCCCAGTATCTATGGAAATGACATACCAACTGGAAAACTAGGCCCCCTGGATGGAAGAGCCCCAGGGCTCGTAACTAGACTCTCTGTTGCCTAAAAGAATACCGTAATTATCTGTGTAACCGAAGAGAATCATAAATTCTATTATGCTTATTGGGGTATGACCACCAGCCTACTGATAATTGTCCCCTGTTAACTACCTAGGCTTAAGGCATATGAATCACAGGTTAACTTTGATTGTATCTTTCTTTTCCATTGTTTAGACTAGTTTCAGGGAATGTGGGGAGCTGGGTTTGCAACATACCCTTAGGGCATATAAGGTTTTCAAAAAAACTGGTCAGGGTCCTTGGCTAAGAGGAGACTCTGCCTTGGGCCACCTATGTAATAAACTGCACTCCACTATCTGCATTGTCCTTCTGAGTGAGTTTGTTTCCCAGAACACATGGCTACAACATTGGGTGCATGGGCCGGGGAACTCCTCACTTTGAGGAGACAAGTCCCATTTGGGACTACTCCGAAGCCTTGTGGCTCGAATCTTCTAGATGGGGGAAGGTGCCTCACCCTTCTGGAAGGATTCTGGTTCTCAATGCCCATACCTTTCACATTAGCAGGTAGTAGACGGCAGCAGGGGAACTGAGCACTCAGGCGAGGAGGAACCAACCCACCAGGTAGGGTGGAAGAGGGGGCCTGATCACCCCCCTGGGAGGGATTAGAAGGGGCACAGACCCACAGGAGCCTGGAATAGGCAGGTGGCAACGATTGCTTGGTACACAAGTTGACGAGTATGTTAGGGCTTAGAAAGGAAATTTGTGAAGGTCACTTAGGAGGTGGTGTCCACACCATCTTGGGGAAAATTATTACCAAGCAATTGCCAGGGAACTTTTAGGAGAAGAAACTTGGTTTTTGTGTGCTTGTATTCTGCCCTCCCCAAGGAGGTGTCCCATCTGTTATGAAATTCTTGACGCCCTTGGAATTGTCAGGTTAGAAGCAGGGGGATACATAAGTGAATACGAATTGGCTTTTCCAGAGTCGGCCTGGGACGTGGGATATTTAACCCATCTGTATTTTCATCTGCACCTGATCAAGCCCACCAAGACAGAATGGACTTTAAAAGTTAAGGGAGAAACAGTCTTGGACCACGTGGTGTTCTGGTTCGGCTGTGCTGACCGGCAGGTGAAGACACGCTGATCCCCCTTCTCCCTCTGGGATCTGGCAGGTAAGGCTCTTCTCACCCCAATTAAGACGGAGGCAAAACGGCAATTTAAGTGTCACTGAGTGAAAATATCAGAAGTACATAGGGTACTGAGAACTTCATAGACAGAACAAAAAGTAGAAGGTCCGAGAAGGTAAACAAGATGGGGAGAAGTGAATCTAAGGCAACTGTATTGGAGTGCATGATTAAAAATTTAAAGAAGGGATAGAGGAGACTCTGGGGTGAAGATGAAGCCTAACCACCTCCACCTACTCTGTGAGGTCGAATGGCCCCCTAAGGGAGTAGGATGGCCACCAGAGAACACCATGAACTTACAAATAGTGGAAGCAGTCTATACAGTAGTCACAGGAGAGCCAGGACACCTGCATCAATATCCATATATTGACTCATGGCTAGGGCTAGCCAAGACCCTCCTACTTGGACAAGCATCTGTATCAGGAAGGGAAAGGGAAAAATATTAATGGCACAAAAATTGACTGATGATAAAAAAGGAAATTCTACAGGATTTGGATGGGGATGACCTGACCCCTTAAGAACCCCATGAACAATATGAAAAGGCAAAATGATAGGATACTGAAAGAGGAACTCCCCAGGTTGGTAAGTGCCCAATATGCTACTGGAGATCAGTGGAGAAATACCTCCAAAAAGAATGAAGAGATGGACCCAAAGCAAAAACAATACCCAGTTGTGGATGTGACTGGTGATAGAAGCAAGGTCCGATGCTATAAAGAGCAATATTGCCTAGGAACCTGGAATGTTAGGTCCATGAATCAAGGCAAATTGGAAGTGGTCAAATAGGAGATGGCAAGAGTGAATGAACACATTCTAGGAATCAGCGAACTAAAATGGACTGGAATGCATGAATTTAACTCAGCTGATCATGATATCTACTACTGTGGGCAGGAATCCCTTAGAAGAAATGGAGTAGCCATCATACTCAACAAAAGAGTCTGAAATGCAGTATTTGGATGCAATCTCAAAAATGACAGAATGATCTCTGTTCATTTCCAAGACAAGCCATTCAATATCACGGTAATCCAAGCCTATGCCCCAACCAGTAACGCTGAAGAAGCTGAAGTTGAATGGTTCTATGAAGACCTACAAGACCTTTATAGAATTAACACCCAAAAAAGATGTCCTTTTCATTATAGGGGACTGGAATGCAAAAGTAGGAAGTCAAGAAACACCTGGAGTAACAGGCAAATTTGGCCTTGGAATACAGAATGAAGCAGGGCAAAGGTTAATAATAGAGTTTTGCCAAGAGAACGCAGTAGTCATAGCAAACACCCTCTTCCAACAACACAAGAGAAGACTCTACACATGGACATCACCAGATGCTCAACGCCAAAATCAGATTGGTTATATTCTTTGCAGCCAAAGATGGAGAAGCTCTATACAGTCAGCAAAAACAATGCCGGGAGCTGACTATGGCTCAGATCATGAACTCCTTATTGCCAGTGAAATTGAAGAAAGTAGGGAAAACCACTAGACCATTCAGGTATGACCTAAATCAAATCCCTTATGATTATACAGTGGAAGTGAGAAATAGATTTAAGGGCCTAGATCTGATAGACAGAGGGCCTCATGAACCATGGACAGAGGTTCACAACACTATACAGGAGACAGGAAGCAAGACCATCCCCATGGAAAAGAAATGCAAAAAAGCAAAATGGCTGTCTGAGGAGGACTTACAAATAACTGTGAAAAGAAGAGAAGTGAAAAGCAAAGGAGCAAAGGAAAGATATAAGCATCTGAATGCAGAGTTCCAAAGAACACCAAGGAGAGATAAGAAAGCCTTCCTCAGCGATCAATGCAAAGAAATAGAGGAAAGACTAGAGATCTCTTCAAGAAAATCAGAGATACCAAGGGGACATTTCATGCAGATATAGGCACAATAAAGGACAGAAATGGTATGGACCTAACAGAAGCAGAAGATATTAAGAAGAGGTGGCAAGAATACACAGAAGAACTGTACAAAAAAGAGCTTCACGACCCAGATAATCACGATGGTGTGATCACTGACCTAGAGCCAGACATTCTGGAATCTGAAGTCAAGTGGGCCTTAGAAAGCATCACTATGAACAAAGCTAGTGGAGGTGATGGAGTTCCAGTTGAGCTATTTCAAATCCTGAAAGATGACGCTGTGAAAGTGCTGCACTCAATATGCCAGCAAATTTGGAAAACTCAGCAGTGGCCACAGGACTGGAAAAGGTCAGTTTTCATTCCAATCCTTTCAAAAGAAAGGCAATGCCAAAGAATGCTCAAACTAACGCACAAGTGCACTCATCTCACACGCTAGTAAAGTAATGCTCAAAATTCTCCAAGCCAGGCTTCAGCAATATGTGAACCGTGAACTTACAGATGTTCAAGCTGGTTTTAGAAAAGGCAGAAGAACCAGAGATCAAATTGCCAACATCCACTGGATCATGGAAAAAGCAAGAGAGTTTCAGAAAAGCATCTATTTCTGCTTTATTGACTATGCCAAAGCCTTTGACTGTGTGGATCACAATAAACTGTGGAAAATTCTTCAAGAGACGGGAATCCCAGACCACCTGACCTGCCTCTTGAGAAACTGGTAGGCAGGTCAGGAAGCAACAGATAGAACTGAACATGGAACAACAGACTGGTTCCAAATAGAAAAAGGAGTACATCAAGGCTGTATATTATCACCCTACTTATTTAACTTATATGCAGATTACATCATGAGAAACGCTGGGCTGGAAGAAGCACAAGCCGGAATCAAGACTGCCAGGAGAAATATCAATAACCTCAGATATGAAGATGACACCACCCTTATGGCAGAAAGTGAAGAGGAACTAAAAAGCCTCTTGATAAAAGTAAAAGAGGAGAGTAAAAAAGTTGGCCTAAAGCTCAACATTCAGAAAACTAAGATCATGGCATCTGGTCCCATCACTTCATAGGAAATATATGGGGAAACCATGGAAACAGTGTTAGACTTTATTTTTAGGGGCTCCAAAATCACTGCAGATGGTGATTGCAGCCATGAAATTAAAAGACGCTTACTCCTTGGAAGGAAAGTTATGACCAACCTAGATAGCATATTCAAAAGCAAAGACATTACTTTGCCAACAAAGGTCTGTCTAGTCAAGGCTATGGTTTTTCCAGTGGTCATGTATGGATGTGAGAGTTGGACTGTGAAGAAAGCTGAGCGCCGAAGAATTGATGCTTTTGAACTGTGGTGTTGGAGAAGACTCTTGAGGGTCCCTTGGACTGCAAGGAGATCCAACCAGTCCATTTTAAAGGAGATCAGTCCTGGGTGTTCTTTGGAAGGACTGATGCTGAAGCTGAAACTCCAATACTTCGGCCACCTCATGCGAAGAGCTGACTCATTGGAAAAGACTCTGATGCTGGGAGGGATTGGGGGCAGGAGAAGAAGGGGACGACAGAGGATGAGATGGCTGGATGGCATCACTGACTCGATGGACATGAGTTTGAGTGAACTCCGGGAGTTGGTGATGGACAGGGAGGCCTGGCATGCTGCAGTTCATGGGGTTGCAAAGAGTTGGACATGACTGAGTGACTGAATTGAACTGACCTGACCTCTCTCCCATACTGGCTAATGACGTGCCTGCCTCCCAGTGCTCCACCAGGACCGGAGGCCACCTTACTGCCCAATCCAGGGCCAGGTGAAGTTCCTGCAGCAGCCACTGCTCCTCCACCAGCTCTCCCAGAGATCATAGAGCCGCCATTTCGGCAGGCTCCAATCCCAGCAGTGGAGACCTCTGGTCAGTGCACCCAGAATTCCACCTCAGCTGGACCTCCTAAATTGTATCCACCTCTCCCGGTGAGTACGGATGGGAAGGGGGAAGAAAACGCAGCAATTAGACAGAGGCTGCGCTCCGCCAAGGAACAGGGGGAAAGAACCCCACTACACATGCCCCTCAGAGAGCTACAACAGTCTTCAGTTCAGGACGCTTGGGGCACTACCATAAGCCCCCTGTAGCCTGTTATTACCAGCCATTTCCCTCTACGGATATATTAAACTGGCAGAGACATGCTCCACTGTACTCGGGGGAGCCACAAGCCACGATTAGGCTAATGGAGACTATTTTTCAAACCCACCGCCCTGCATAGGATGACATAATCCAACTACTAGTCTCCCTTTTCAGCACTGAGGAGAGACACAGGATCCTAACTGAGGCCAGAAAATGGTTAAGAGCAATAGCACCTGAGGGTACTGCAAACCCGCAGCGGTGGGCAGAACTAGCCACCCCGATGAGAGGCCCAGCTGGGACTGTAACGCAGAGGACGGGAGGGCCCACCTGGAGGGATATGGGGTGACTATTTTACAAGGTCTCAAGACGGGGGCCCGAAAAGCAATGAATATCGCAAAACCCTCTGAAGTGATTCAAAGGGAAAACGAATCACCCTCTGAGTTCCGTGAAAGACTGTCCGAGGCCTATAGATTTTAGACGCCAATAGACCCAGCCAGAGGCTGCTGGGTCTCAGATGGTGATAAATGCAGCCTTTGTGTCTCAAGCCTACCCTGAAAATGTCAGATGGGGGATACCAAGTGACTCACGAATTTTTATACATCCCTGAATGCCCAGTACCTTTGTTAGGAAGAGACTTGCTGTCTAAACTGGGGACACAAGTGACCTTTTCCCCCCACAGAAGACCCACTGTTCAAGTGGGCTCAACCACCTACTTACTCTTCCTCTCAGTAACCTCTCAAGATGAATGGAGGTTGCACGATCTCCTGGAAGGGAAACCGGACAGGCTAAACAGCCAAGAGAGAGAGTCAACTCAACAATACCCTGAGGTCTGGGTGGAAGACAACCCAGCCCAGGGTTGCAAAACAAGTCCCACTGGTAATAGAACTCAAACCTGTACAACGACATCAGCACCTGCCTTGGGCCTGCCAGACCTCGCTAAGCCGTTTACTCTTCACGTGACTGAAAAGGACAAGGTGGCTATGGGAGTGTTGTCCCAGGCTATGGGGACATGGGACAGACCAGTGACTTATCTCTAATCAGCTGGACAATGTTGCCACTGGGTGGCTGGGATGCTTACGGGCAGTTGTTGCAACTGCCTTACTGGTCTGGGAGGCAACCAAGCTGACTTTGGGCCAAAATTTGTTCGTAAAAGTCCCACATGAGGTCAACACTCTCCTGTGAGGGGACCCCCATAAATGGCTGTCAACATCCCGGATTCCTCAGTACCAGGGACTGTTATGTGAGAACCCCCATGTTACTACTGAGCCTTGTCAGGCCCTGAATCTGGCCACTCTCTCTCTTGTGGGAGAAGGTGGGCCCTCACATGATTGCAAGGAAATACGCCAGCAGCCCTGACTTGAGAGACCAGCCAATCCCGCACACAGATTGCGTCCTGTACACCAAGGGCACCAGCCTGGTGAAACAAGGACAGTGACTGTTGGGATATGCGGTTGTCATGGAAGAAACCATCGTTGAGGCTAGGTCTCTGCCATCACACTGGTCCACTCAATGGGAGGAACTATATGCTCTAATCCAGGCCCTCCAGCTGTCAAAAGGTAAGACGACAAACATTTACACAGACTCCAGCTATGCTTTTGCCACACTACATGGCTCTGTATAAGGAGAGAAGCCTTTGACAGCTAGTAAAAAAGATATTAAAAATAAGAAAGAAACTAAGACCCTATTAGATACTGCCTGGGAGCCAGAAAGGGCTGCAGTCATACACTGCTGAGACATCAAAAAGAGGATACCCACCGAGCTCAGGGAACAGACTGACAGATAAGACCGCTAAACAAGGCAGCCGAGGGCTTGGGGGTGACAAGTGAAGCCCCGATTAAAGCTCTCATATTGGTGGAGCTACCTGAGCTAACGCTAGACTCTCCAAAATACAGTGAAGCTCAAAACCAACTAGCCAAGGCAGAAGGGGCCATCAAGACTGGAAAGAGATGGCGGGAATTGCCAAGTGGCAAATTATTGGTACCGGAGGAGCTGGCACCCACTCTGGTAAGCCAAACATACCAAGTGACCCATCTAGGCCATAATAAACTGGAAGAGCTAATTTGAAAATATTTCTTGGTTCCCCGCCTCTCTTCCCTATGCAAGACAAAATCTCAGAACTGCACTGCCTGCTCACAGGTCAATGCTGCCTCTCGGCACAGACAGAAACCTCCAGGGACTCAGGTAAAAGGCACGCTGCCCTTTGAACACCTGGAAGTGGACTTCACTGAAATGAAACCTCACCGACACTACCATTACCTGCTGGTCATAATATGTACTTTCTCGGGATGGGTAGCAGCTTTTCCTACCCGGACTGAAAGAGCATCAGAAGTAGCCTGGTGCCTGCTTAGGGAGATAGTTCCCAGATTTGGATTTCCTACCAGCACTGGATCGGACAATGGCCCGGCTTTCGTAACTGATTTAGTATAGCAAGTAAGCAGCACTTTAAACATCAAGTGGAAATTACATGCAACACATAGGTCCCAGAGTCCTGGGATGGTGGAAGGAAACAACCGGACACTTAAAGAGACAGTCTCCAAGTAGATCTTAAGAGACTGACTCTTCTGGGTGGACTTGTTTCCAACAGCTCTGCTCAGACTCAGGATGACGCCACAGTCCCAAGGCTCTTCTCCATACAAAATTGTGTATGGGAGGCCCCCTCCCATAATAAAACAGGTGCCAACAAATTTGCCTCAGGTAAGGGGAGATGAGATTTCACAGCAGATGAACAATTGGGTAAGGAACACCTTACCAGGTGATAAATCAGGTAACTAAGTTTGTACAAGAAAGGGCGCCATCCCCCCTTGGGGAACAGATTCACAAATTTGTGCCCAGGGATCAGGTGTGGTCAAAGCCTGGAAACACAACTCCTTGGCCCCACATTGGAAGGGTCCATATACTGTTGTTCTGACCAGCCCTACTGCAGTTAAAGGTGCAGGTGTGGATCCACCACATGACGGTGAGGAGAGCATACCACGCAGACCCGGAGGACGCCGAGTGGACTACACAACAGGCCCCCACTGAGCCCCGTGAAACCAAGATCATCTTAAAGAAGAAACAGAGGGGAAGCTCTACAATCAATTGCTGCTACAAGGACTTGCTGGTATCATCTTGAGACTAACCAGAGTTTCAGTACAAACAGGGACCTGTGCTATGATTAAAGTTGAATGTTGTGTCTATATTCCTGATTTATCTGGCTATATATCAGCCACCCTAGCTGTCACAAAAGGTCAGGTAAAATTTATGTCTGATGATAATCTTCCTTGTTGGACTTCAGTCCTATCTTGGGTGAAGGGTGATTGGTGGAAAACTGTATTTACCATTGTTATAGCTGCCTTGATAGTTCTGCTTTGTGGACCCTTTATTTTACAATGCATTATGAACTTTGTAACCCAAAGGTTAATGACGTTCTCCCAAATTAGAGGTCGGAGAGTCAGGGTGCAATATATCCCTATGAATGGTGCTCATACTATGAGTTAAGAGCATCAAGAGCGGGGAATGAAGGAGGAAACAGACAGAACAGGCTCCATCTTGAAAGCAGGACTCCACCTTGGGCCGGATGGTGGACTTTGAGCTCTATGCCCAGTATCTATGGAAACGACATACCAACTGGAAAACCAGGCCCCCTGCACGGGAAAGACCAGAGATCTCTTCAAGAAAATCAGAGATACCAAGGGGACATTTCATGCAGATACAGGCACAATAAAGGACAGAAATGGTATGGACCTAACAGAAGCAGAAGATATTAAGAAGAGGTGGCAAGAATACACAGAAGAACTGTACAAAAAAGAGCTTCACGACCCAAATAATCACAATGGTGTGATCACTCACCTAGAGCTAGACATCCTGGAATGTGAAGTCAAGTGGGCCTTAGAAAGCACCCCTATGAACAAAGCTAGTGGAGGTGAAAGAATTCCAGTTGAGCTATTTCAAATCCTGAAAGATGATGCTGTGAAAGTGCTGCACTCAATATGCCAGCAAATTTGGAAAACTCAGCAGTGGCCACAGGACTGGAAAAGGTCAGTTTTCATTCCAATCCCAAAGAAAGGCAATGCCAAAGAACGCTCAAACTACCACACAATTGCACTCATCTCACACACTAGTAAAGTAATGCTCAAAATTCTCCAAGCCAGGCTTCAACATTATGTCAACCATGAACTTCCACATGTTCAAGCTGGTTTTAGAAAAGGCAGAAGAACCAGAGATCAAATTGCCAACATCTGCTGGATCATTGAAAAAGCAAGAGAGTTCCAGAAAAGCATCTATTTCTGCTTTATTGACTATGCTAAAGCCTTTGACTGTGCGGATCACAATAAACTGTGGAAAATTCTGAAAGAAATGGGAATACCAGACCACCTGACCTGCCTCTTGAGAAACTGGTAGGCAGGTCAGGAAGCAACAGTTAGAACTGGACATGGAACAGACTGGTTCCAAATAGGAAAAGGAGTACATCAAGGCTGTATATTGTCACTCTGCTTATTTAACTTATACGCAGAATACATCATGAGAAATGCTGGGCTGGAAGAAGCACAAGCTGGAATCAAGATTGCCGGGAGAAATATCAATAACCTCAGCTATGCAGATGACACCACCCTTATGGCAGAAAGTAAAGAGGAACTTTCGCCTCTTGACAAAAGTGAAAGAGGAGAATGAAAAAGTTGGCCTAAAGCTCAATGTTCAGAAAACTAAGATCATGGCAGCTGGTCCTATCACTTCATGGGAAATAGATGGGGAAACACTGGAAACAGTGTCAGACTTTATTTTTTGGGGCTCCAAAATCACTGCAGATGGTGAATGCAGCCATGAAATTAAAAGATGCCTGCTCCTTGGAAGGAAAGTTATGACCAACTTAGATAGCATATTAAAAAGCAGAGACATTACTTTGCCAACAAAGGTCCGTCTAGTCAAGGCTATGGTTTTTCCAGTGGTCATGTATGGATGTGAGTTGGACTGTGAAGAAAGCTGAGTGTCAAAGAATTGATGCTTTTGAACTGTGGTGTTGGAGAAGGCTCTTCAGAGTCCCTTGGACTGCAAGATCCAACCAGTCCATTTTAAAGGAGATCAGTCCTGGGTGTTCATTGGAGGGACTGATGCTGAAGCTGAAACTCCAATACTTTGGCCACCTCATGCGAAGAACTGACTCACTGGAAAAGACCCTGATGCTGGGAGGGATTGGGGGCAGGAGGAGAAGGCGATGACAGAGGATGAGATGGCTGGATGGCATCACTGACTCGATGGATGTGACTCTGAGTGAACTCCGGGAGTTGGTGATGGACAGGGAGGCCTGGCGTGCTGTGATTCATGGGGTCACAAAGAGTCGGACACGACTGAGACAGAACTGAACTGAACTGAGAATTGAATTCAACTTGCCCAGACAGCCCCTCATCTGGGCTCTCCCAGGCCCGACTCCTTTTCTGTGACTAACACTTATCACTTCATCCTCCCCAGAGCCTGGGTCCCACTTTCTCCCTCCGACTGTGAGCCCGTCAAGATGGGAGTTGTCAAACTCCCGACCTCCTTTCATTTTTTATCTCCCTGTATCTACAAGAAAAACGTCGGATCAAGTCAGTACCCAGTAAAGGTCTGATGGGTGAATTAAATTCACTTGAAATTGCCCCAAGCTCTGATTTTCATAAGTTCACAGCATGCTTGGCTGTTTCTAGGGTGGGGAAGGCTCCTTTGTGATGCTGGAGAGACCGGCCAGAGCACCATGATCTGCAGAGCCTACTGGCACCAGTCCCATACTCAGCACAGAGGTCTCCTTGGCATTTACAGTGTTAAGAATGCAGACAAGAATGGAGGAAGCCTGTGTAGACATAGTTATTAAGGATCAATTAGGGCTGGAACCATCTAGGGTTTGGAAAAATGTTTTCAGATTATTTTCCAAGTGTTTGATGAAACCCCAAAGACATTCTTCCCAGGAATATTTCCCCAGAAGTTGGAAACCCTTAAGTATTTAAGTAAGAGTTTAACCCTTAGGTTGAGAGTGTTTGTACTGAGCTCATCCCAGTGGAACGGTCCACAGTGCCCAGATGGCCTGTGCTCTCTGTATTTATTTAAACGTGGAGTTAGATGCTTGCATTCCAGAGCACACAATTGAGCTTCACGTGAATTCTCAAACCAGTGCTTGAATTCCAAGAGGGTATGGACTGGACACACATGCTTCCCCAATGGCTGGCATCAAGATAAGCCTCTGGGGTTGCAACATGGCCAAACTTCAGACCTTAGAACCCTTAGAGAGGTGGGGGGTGGGAGAGGCACCTCCAGCAGCTACCTGGGCTGGCTTGGGGACACAGAGAAAAAAATATTTCTAAAACTTACAAAGAAAAAATACCCACTGTAGAGAAACTGGAATACACAACTACACTGCAGGGGTGGGGGAGAACATACAGAGACAAGCACTGGGATGTCTGGATGAGGGTGTCTGCTTTCAGTCTTTTTGGGGGGGGAGTTGTTCTGTGTTGGCATGGCACTGGGCTGTGGGAGCTGGCTTTCAAGGCTGAGATGAAAGGGGCAGAACTGTGTGATTAACCAGCCATAGGCCCTGGTTGTCCTCCTTGGGCAGCAGGGGGAGCTTGCCTGGGACCGGGAAGCAGGATCCAGACACTGACTCCATCTGTCACTCACACAAACTTCCTCCAAAAAAACAGGGAAGCCAGTTTGTGCCCCTCTCCGAGGGTAAGTGGGAGGGGACACCCATGGTGGATGAAACGAGGGGACTCTGCAAACCACCAACCAGTTAAACTTGCTCCCTCGTTTATCAACAGGCTCGTCTGGCTCCCTTCTTGAGATTTTGGTGAAAATAAGGAAGATATCGTGCAAAGAATCCATGGCACCTGGTTAGCCTGGCATCTGCCATCAGGTGAGCATTCAATCAGGGGTAACTGGGACGAAAAGGGTTTTCTATCTGGACTATGAAGAGTTTATAATTTTGAGAATCATTTATCAGTGGTCACCCTGTTACTAAAACTGGCACGTTCTGCATACAAGGTTTCTGTGAGCTTAAGCCCTCCTCACACCCCCCTGGAGATTTCAACACCAAGAGACTGTGTTGACCCCGCCACACTGGCGTGATTACAACTGCAGATAACCTTGGGTAAAAGCAGGCACAGGGTACAGGCTGTGTGATGTTGTTTCTATGAAATCCTAAACAAACTCCCTACGGCAGTGGTTCCCACCCAGGGGTGATGTGGGCCCCCAGGGGACATTCAGCCATGTATGGTGAGGTTTCTGGTTGTCACAACTGGAGGAGGAGTGCAGCTGGTACCCACTGTGGGGCCAGGAGGCTGCTAACACCCCACCATGCACAGGGCAGCCACCCACACACACATAGCCACGGCGCCAAGGGTGAGAAGTGATGTATGACCGACGTCGGGCACTGGTGAGACAGGTGAGACCAGTGGTGAGACCTCCACTGGTGGAGGTCCCAGGTGCTGGAAACGCTCAACACATTTGCACAGGAGTGTGAATATGCTATGTGCCCTAAGCTGTGTGCAAGTCACACCTCCAACCCAGCCCTGCCACCCCCATGTGACACCACCACCCTCCCCTTAGCACCAACTTCAGTAGGACAGGATGGTTTAGTCAATGCATCACTTTTACTCGAGTGAAATTAAAGGGTTTGGTTGCAGGCGTTCCAAGTCAAACACAAACCATATGAAAATGCAGACTCATGGTAGCCACTTGGTTCCCTTTCACAAGATTTTCCAAACCACCACCACTGACGCCAGCAGAGAACAAACGTCTCCCTCCCCACCACCCTCTCATCCCCGCCCCGCTCCAGGTTTTATTGTCATTTCCCTGAAAAGGGGGCAGGATTTGGCCCAGCCCTTCCTGCTCCATTAGCCACAAACCTGCATGGGGTGTTAGCACCGGGGGCCTGCAAAGACCCAGTGAGTCAGCTGCTCAGTGGGCCAAGGGGTCAGATCCCAGGGATGAGCCGTGAGGTCACAGGTCCCGCCCACGGCAAGGAGGGGCTGCAGGGTGGACCTCGGACGGACCCTGCGAGGCCATCCTGCTGGTGCTGCCGCTGTTCGCGTACAGTTTTTTGCAGTGAACTTCAATTTTAGTGTTCTGACTTTTGAATCACATTACATACTGTCACCATTAGGACTAACAGGAACAAAATACTTAGGTTAGATGCAAATCTTACACGGGACCGGTTTTTGGTTTCCTTTTTCTGTGTGGTGGTGAATTGAACAAAAAATTGAAGCCTGGCTTCAAGAGAAGCATCCCGAACTGACAGGACAGCAGAATTCAATTGAGGGGACAGGCAAGCAGAATCAAAGGTCGAGGCAGGGAGAAAGCACAAAGTCTGAAAGGTGAGTTATGAAGAACGAGACCTGACCCTGTGATGACACCAGAAGGGACTCAGGTGACCAAGGCTTGCTGAGCTCCAAGGCTCTGCTTACAGATGTCACCTGTTAACTGGCCTAACCCTGTCCCTGGCCCCATGTGGCAGTGCCCCTCCCCGGGCACTTCAGACACCAGGCCACCTCCCCAAGGTCATAGCTGGTTAGTGCAGGGGGAATTCGGGGCACAGGCTGGGTGCTTCTGCACCCCAATTTCTAATCCCTTCATTCCTTTTAGTACCATACGCACGGAGCATTCCTCCAGATTGCCCTTCTGCTTCTCTGCTGTATCACCAGGCTCCGGTGGCCACTCCAGTTCACTCCCGAGTGACAGGACTGAGCTGGGCAAGCCTTGAGGATGGAGGGGTGGGCGCCAGCACACGGCACAGCACAGGGGTCCAAGCAGACTCAGGCTGGTGCCGACTCCCCAGCTGCACAGCACAGGCACGAAATCCTGCCAGACGTCAGAGGGCCAAGTGCCCGGAAGCCCCCATGGCTGGGCCTAGCCCCTAGGAAACCCCATGTCCTCTCAGCTATTGTGAGCATCCCAAGAAAAGGTGCCAAAGGAGAAAGGCTGCCCAGAGAGGGGAAATGGGGGGAGGGGGGCAGCAAACAGGAGCGCCCCAGGAGCGACCACAGGTCCCAACACCCCGGACCTGCTCCAGGTCATGAGCCCCAAGGGACAGCTCCACGGAGTTGGCCGTTTGACACCGGGAGGCGTGGTCTCAGTGCACCTGGAGGGTCTGAAGCCCTAAGAAACAGAAGAGAGCACCCTAGAAAGGGAGTGTTACTACTGCAAAGTTAATTCACACCTTGACAAAAACAGAACATATTTTAGTGAAAACACAGTGAGATTTCATGTCACTGCATGCCCCCCAGGAGGACCCCCTCGCTGGCCTGGGATGTGAAGGGTGGATGTTAGCTGCAAAGTCAGGAGGGTGAAGCCACAAGGCAAAGCTGACCGACCGAACTCTCCGCCCAGCACAGGAGGACACTGCTTTCAGCTGCAGGGGATAAGATGCTGCTGCTGCTAAGTCGCTTCAGTCCAACTCTGTGTGACCCCACAGACGACAGCCCACCAGGCTCCCCCGTCCCTGGGATTCTCCAGGCAAGAACACTGGAGTGGGTTGCCATTTCCTTCTCCAACGCATGAAAGTGAAAAGTGAAAGAGAAGTCGCTCGGTCATGTCCGACTCTTAGTGATCCCACGGACTGCAGCCCACCAGGCTCCTCCGTCCATGGGATTTTCAAGGCAAGAGTACTGGAGTGGGGTGCCATTGCCTTCTCCGGGTGATAAGATGAGCAGAAAGCAATCCACCCGCCAGGCATCAGAGCCCAGAGCCGGGCCCGCTGCTGGCCACAGGGAGTGAGTCCGTTCTCAGATTGGTCAGGAAATCCATGCTCATGTAAAAGACCTGCAAAATGTTTTCTTCAGTCATGTACAGAATCTCCAATGGTCAGCAAATCCGTGAGGAGGTTGACTTTCTTTGGAGGACAGGTGAGAGCTCAAGGTCAGGCTCACCTGACCCCACCCCAGAGTCCCAGAGCCGCCCTGAGCTCGGTGAAGCCTCAAGGAGGGCCTGACAGCTGAAACCAGAAACACTCTGCATTCGTTAAGGTATCTAAAGAAACAGAAGCCAGCTACGATTTCAAAACAGGACAAGACACACCTCGGGGCCGAGGTCCACCTGATTTCCAACTGTGCTGACACGGCCACGGGGGTTTCCCAGGAAGGGCTCCAGGAGTGCTTCAAACACACTCAGGCCTGAGTGCTTTGATGCCACAGAATAAACAAAGCTACCCTCGTACTGACTTGCTAGGAAACCAACAGTGAATACATTCAACGTATGTCAGATTAAAGCAGACACAAAAATGGAATCCAGGAGGAAACGGAGTTCATGAAAGATGAAAACATCTTGAACAATATCACTTGATGCACGTGAAGTCCGAGAGTCAAAACAACACTTCCTGAATCACACAGCAGCTAGGTACGTTCCCTTTAAGGAGAAAGAAACCAAAACTCAGAGTTTGTTTTTAATTTTTATTTTATATTGCAGTATAGCTGATTTACAATGTTGTATCAGTCTCAGGTGTACAGCAAAGTGGTTCGGGGACCAAGCAATTGTTCAATGGTTCATTTGCTTATCCCTGAATAAAACAAACATCACCACAGGGTGAAGTCAAGCTATGAAGTAAATCTCATTTTTCAAGCATTCATCTTGAAATACATTCATCTCCAAAACGTATATAAATAAGATGGCAACGGTCAGTTCAAAAGATGAATAAAAACAGATTTTTAAAAAATACTAGGAAGCAAGAGCAAAAGTTTAATGAGGAAAAAGCATGCCTGCTTGGCAATCTGCTATGACTGAAAGAAACAACACAGCGTCGTGTGTACAGAAAGGCTGTTCACACATGGCCTTACTAGATGTGGATGATTTTTTATGAACACTAAGACTTTTCTCAAATGTTTTTGAAGCCAATGACCCTCAGGAAATTGTGGTTGTTACCTTCGAAGGTATTGCCTTCGCTGGGGCCAGTCAACAAGGTATCTTTCCTTCCTGAGACAGAGAAGTACAGAAAAGTCTTCGGTCTCTCCTGATGCAGGAAGCGCTTCCCAAG
The DNA here is from genome assembly GCF_003369695.1 of Bos indicus x Bos taurus. Taxonomy (NCBI): domain Eukaryota; kingdom Metazoa; phylum Chordata; class Mammalia; order Artiodactyla; family Bovidae; genus Bos; species Bos indicus x Bos taurus. The sequence goes on from NC_040093.1 coordinate 54,866,104, forward strand.
GGAAGCGTCACAGACCATGAGACTGAAGCAGCCACACTGGCAAGGCACCGACTCCTGCAGAAGAGCTGAGAGCTGGGCAGCACCAAGGTCACTGGCTCACTTGGTTAACTCAAAGCAACGGACTCCGCCTGTGATCTTGGCTTTCTCACTAGTTGGCCCAGTCGAGTACAAGCAGCCTATGACAGCCATCTCCAGAAATTTCCACAAAGGGAAAGACAGACAATGATGCATCTGCTGACTACAAATTTACTGCTTGTGACTACCTGACTACACACAGTAGACCATGACTACTCACTGACTACCTGAGAACTTAAGAGATGGCTGCTCTGAGCCACGGGGCCAGGCAGCTGAACGTGGCTGTACAAACAGGAGAAAGGAAGAACTACCATTGTTCCATGAGGAATGGAACACGTTTTCCACCAGGATAAGTGGCACGTGCACTTTCCCGGCTTTGGGCACACAACACACCAACCAGATACACCCAGTTTTATTCTTCCTGGAAGACTTCCGGGTCTTGTTCACCTCATTTAAACAGTAAGGAAAAAACCCCCAGTGAAACACTTCTAACGTCAGCCTAGCATTCACAGTGCTTTAAAAGCCAGTGACAAACACAGGTCAAATCACTCAATTTGCAACCCCAACAAGGTTCATGAGCCAAGGTCCGAATGTAAATGCCTTAAAGCCAAGGAAACAAGTCTATGAGACTTCTAAAATATACTAAAATCTGCAGCACAGAATACTGAACATTGAGTCCAAAATCTCAAGGACATGGAGAGACCCACAGTTCACGTGGGACCCTAGAAAGCATTGGACTTGCTAGAATGATCTCAATTTCCCAAGGGTCAATCAGTCCCTCCAGGGAACCAAAGGCAGAAAGTTGTGAATTCCAGGCTGGCATCTCCTCACTATACAGTCGGCCCCTTCCTGAGCTTTGCTCGTCTGCAGCCAGGCACGCTGATCCTGTGTAAGCACAAGAAAACTGGAAAGTTGTGTATCTGTCATAAACATGACCAGAGCTGTCAGGGAGTAGGGGGCCATGAGTGGTCTTTCAGACAACACACTTGTATACAGGATAACAGAGGAGCCCTTTGCTGGCTGCCAGACACAGAATCTACGAGTCTGACGTGCCAGAAGGGACAGCAGCGCTCAAGAGTGAATGCAGCACCGCCACACGGGACAGGGTGACCAAGATACCCAAAGGCCCGCTGGACTGAATTCATCTCCAACCACTTCTGAGAGACAAGATCTTCTGAAGCTTCCTAATATTTCAGTCATTTCCAACATACTTTGAGCTTGACAAAATAGGTGACTTAGCAATTTAAAGACCATGAAGAGATCCCTGAATGACATCCGAGAGAAAATACTGAAATACACAGGGTGGGTGCCAAGATCTGGAAGTAGGCAGTGTACCAACAACAGCAGCGTTCTGTCCTGGCCCGTTTCAGATTCCTGGGAATGGCGCCTCCCAAGTGGGAGGCCTTGTTCTGGACAGGACGCTTGCTGACTCACGGGGACACTGTAACCAACACCAGTTATAGAGGCTAAACCTCAGGACAGGCAAGCCGCTCGCACAGGATGCCCTGCCCCAGTTCGCAGATCACAGCGTAGAACAAACAGCGCCAGGCTCTGAAGAGGCTCCTACCGTGTGGTGGGGCTACTGCTGTGCAGGCTGCTTTCCCCAAACTTACTCTGGACCCCATGTGTTCCATAACAATCACACACAATTTTAATGAGAGGCTGATTACGACTCATTAAGAAGCTAAGCAAATCGGAGCAGAGCAACGACACAGCAAGCAGGCCCAGGGGACAACGTTAGTGCTACAGTTTTTTAATGTGCATATATTTTATTGAAGTACAGCTGATTTACAATGTTGCATTTCCGGTGTACAGCATGGTGACTCAGTTACATACATGTACACACTCTTGTCCTGTACACAATACTGGGTACGGCTCCCCGTGCTCTAACAGCACTGTAGTTCTAAAAGTAAGCTCACAGTGACACATGGCTATGAGCAGTGGATGCTAAAAGGAAGAGCTTGGACCACGTAATCCGCATCTCTGGGGACCCCAGCTCACTGCTGTGAGGGGCCTGTGCAGGGCCTTCCAGAACCATGGCGCCGTGGGCCAGGGAATGCCTGACATGCATGACGTCTCTCCATCTCTTCCATCTCGAAAGGCTTCCTTTCCACATCCAGAGGTGGTGTCCATGGCGCAGTCAGGAGGCTTGGTGGCGGGCAACGACAGGGATGCTTGGCAAGACCCACACTCCCCACCTCTGTGAACTGAGCAACGCAGGGGACAACACAACGGGGAGAGCACTCACCAACCCCCATTTCTGCTATTTGAAGATCTTAAAAAATCCACCTATCCAAATCACTAGCATTAGCAACTCTGGGAACAGTGAACAACGACCATCTGAGGGCTGGGTCGGCATTCGCAAACACGGCACGCTGCACCAAGGGCTTACTCTAATTCTGGCAGCGCAGTCCTGCCTGCTTGAACTCCAGTTACTGGAAAAGGCACTCGCTGTCAAAGAAACACCACACATGCAGCTTTAAACCAACTTTGTGATTTTTATTGATGGGCGACAACTGTATACTCCTAGCTATCACTAACTGTGTACAATTAGAGACGCGGCATCGTAGAAGAGCAGACAGCAGAATTAGACAGCAGACGGAAGGAAATACCAATCTTCGCTATTTTGCTCCTTTTTCATTATGTGTACACAGAAGCATGAATGCGTTCTGAAATCTTTTAATGGCAATAAAGTTACAATCACCCTTCTATGTGACTGGCATCGTAACTCCAGATATTTGATCTGCAATGTGTACGTAAGCAGCTTCTCATCGCACAATTATTAAAATGTATTTTTCCTGTTAGGAACCAGCAACTTTTTTTGTGTGTGTTTATCTTTTGAAGAACTATTTCTTCTCTGGTAACTGGCTCATTTTTATCCTTTATCAAAAACTAAAGGGTGAGGGGCGAAAGTGTGATGGATTAAAAAATTTATCCTTTTTAAGGAAAGATAAAATTCATTTTCACAAATTTACAAGTGTTGTTGCTGGTGCAGGACTTACTCTACTATGCAATTAGACCGGGAATCAAACGCAAGTTCCCCTTCTTACTCAGGAATCAGCATTATTTCAGAAATGTGTTTCTCATGTATTTTCTTGAATCAAGAGACAGTCTTTCACCAGATGATTTTGATTTGGAAGTCAGAAGTCAACAGAAGCTATGTTGTGCACAAAACCCAAGGCGTCTCCTTTCACTCTAGCCCATTTTTGCGACAGGGAGAAAGAGCTTCTCTCTAAAGAGCCACTAAAGAGAAGAGGGGAGGCGGTGAGTGCCGAGTCTGCGCGCGGCGCGGGCGCGGCTACAGCAGGTCCACGCGGCGGTAGTACAGGAGGTAGGCTGTGCGCTCGGCGGCGGGCCTCACCACCTGCTGCTGGCTGACCACCTTGACCGTCTGGTCGTCGATGCGCAGCCAGCCGTTGAGCCCGATCTGGAAGACGTCCGTGGTGTAGTGGCCGCCCGTGGCGCTGCTGCCGTGGTGGTAGACCACTGCAAAAGAGGGCCGGGCGCCGTGAGAGCGGCTTCACACAGCAGTGCCTACGGTACCCCCCAGTCTCACGAAACCCCACACCAAGCCAGGTGGGACAGAGAAACATGACACACACAGCGAGGCCGTCTAAACTCAAACCCTCAACAAGTTACAACACAGAGTCACACATCTATACTGTGATAACATGTTCAAACCTCCCAAACCATGAAAGGAATGCCAATTTATAATGGGGTCGTCCCATCTGTGAGCCCTGTGAAGACTTGGGCCTGGGGACGGTCCCCTGGGAAGCAGGACACACAGGAGACACGGTCTGCAGAGCCGTCAGCCCGGTGCCCTGGGGGACCGCACACTGAGACCCAAACCCCAGGCCCTGATCCAGCCAACCCCACCTCCAGACTGTTCTCAGCAGAGTGTCTGAATCCTGGACAGCGTGGAAACGTGGAAAAGCCTAACCCACTAGGAGGAATGCCAAGTACATTACAACAAGATTAATTTTTTCATAGGACAGATTAGGACTGTTTGGTGGTTTAGAAATGGGCTTATATTACGTGAAAAAACCAAGAATCTGAGATTTGCTGAGGACTGTCACCCATGACAAGGACAGCACTGCCCCAGGAGGGTTGCCTGGGCAGTTAGCTAGGCTGAGTGGGCACCTGTGGAGCCACCCGGCAGACACAGCACACTGGCCACTGCTATTTTTTTCGGAAAGGCACTGCCCACTTCCATGAAAAGGAGGGCCCAGGAATGTCCTGCCCAGCAGCAGACCCAGCCTGCGTGAAGGAAGCAGCCTCTGGTGACATTCTGAGAAGGGGACGGCAGTGCGGCCAGGGGGAGCTATGTGCTACCGTGAGTGGCATGAAGGACAGTCTCTCAGGCAGAGAGGCACAATCTGGCATGAAATTCAGCAATAAATACACCTGAATGTCAGTGCACTCTCCCCTCATAAGGAGACCCGAACCCACCCTGAGCCAGGGACCTGGGCTGGTCAGAGCTGGGCTCTGCTGGGGCTCAGAGGGCACGGGGCACTGGCCCACCAGTGACGAACGTGACTGGTCACACGAGGAGAGCAAGACTGTAGGGCCATCAGGTGGGAAACCAGCCAAGGAACCAACACCAGGAGGCGGCTTCATCCTGTCCTGCAGGCTCCCAATGGAGAGGTTGCCACACTTTACCTCTAAGGCCTACCTGACTTGGGAAAGAGTTATGGGCCTTTTTTTTTTCAGTGACCAGGTCACTGGGACTGAAAGGACCTGTGGATTTAACTGATTTGCATTTCCTTTGAGACACTTCATTCTAAATATTCAGAGGAGAAGCCTCTACCTGTATTCGGACTTCTTAAACAGTAACCCCATAGCTAACGTGGTGACGTATCATGGATACCCAGCAAGCTCACTGTCATAGAAGCAGAGCCGAGAACCAGAGATTTTCAAAAGCTTATGCACTGTACTAACTCGTTTTCTTTGTCCCACAGTCAAAACCATCTTTAAATAAGTACCTCTTTACTCACATTGTACAGAGAATTGCAACCCATCCAGTGACCTTACTTCTGAGGTCAGAAGGCTCACGATGGGGACTCAGGGGTGCAGGCAGGTGGAGTCCATGCTCTCACCATGGTCCCCTTGACCAAGAGACGCGACCTCCTAATCCTGCCTGTGACATCACCCACTCTGCAAGGACTCCAAGGGAGAGCTACAGGGGGACTTAGAGAAACATGTTCGTGCCCTGGGACCTCAGTGACAAACCTCAGAGGCCAGGCTGCACCCTGGGGGCCTCTGGTCTCACAGGCAGGCCACAGAGAGGCCAAGCGTCCAGCCCACAGCAGGCCGGGGGAAGGCAGTGCCCACCAGCTCCCAGCAGGCTGGGGCCAGGCTGTGATGAGCCACCTTGGGGAGAAGAACAAGTCAGAGGGAGCAGGACCCACTGGGAAGAAAAGGCTGACTGGGCCCAACATGTTCTCACAGGGCCCCTGAACCACCCACCGCCCACACCCACATTCCGAGCACTGGGGGCGGACCCAGGGCAAGAGTGCGAAGCTCTACTCTGCCACGAAAGGGCACGGAGCAGTGAGTGCTCCTCCACAGCTTCAGTGTGTTCTTCTACAAAATGGGGACAGCACTGCGTTCCTCTCAGGAAACTGTTAAGGACTAAATGGGGTTCTACATAAGAAGTATTTGGTGGAAAGGTCAATGAACTGGTGAGGGCCAATAAATAACAGTCATTACAAACAGGCTCACAGAAGGCAACACAAAAGGGGGGTGGGAGAGAAGCTAGAAAAGTCTAATAAAAATGGCCAAAAAAACCAACACAATTGGCCATGGGCACCCCATCCCCAGTAGGGAGGGTTCCCAGCCTGACAACCTCACTCCTCTGGCTCCAAGACAGAAACATCATGTGAAATGAGGCCGTACACTGGATTGAGCTTTAGAGCGAGCCAGGAAGACATTCTGTCAAATTGCAAACACACCAAATTTTAGGTAAAACACACATTTTCAAATGATTTACAGACTAATAAAGCCCACAGGGATACCAACAATTTTTCTCTACATTAAACGGTATTATAACAATATAAAATTGTGCCTGTGTATATGTGCCTGTGTATAAAACCTTTTAATCATCGCTTTAATAGGGAAGTATCATGTCGTACAAAGTTTACTTACCTGCAAACAGCCTATAGGTTCTGTGGCATTTAAAGTTCTTATTTTTAACCCCTGGAGAGAGCAGTTCTGAAAAACAAAATATCAACAATTTCAATCTATAAAAGGGCTGACATACCAGGGTCTCAGAAAAAGGGGGCAGATGGCGGCCTCCATTCAAGTCACCACCCTGTGGACCAGGGAGACCCGCCAGCACTCCAGCCCTTCGTCTGCAGACAACTGAGCAGAGAGGCAGTAATCACGTCACCAGAACCCACACATCAGGGGATGGGCAGTGAGCCTCAAGTTCATGCTAGAAACTCCTTACAAACAGAGATTCTAAAAAGTGGAAAAGCAAGATAAAAACAAAGCAGCCCTGGAAAGCCTAAGATGGGAAACATTATCCACGTGCGCCAGATCACAAAACTCGAACAAACAGTAAGATGATTTTCGGTTGACATTTCTTCCCCTCTCTGGTCCTCAAGCAGCCTGTGAACTGGCACTGGGAGCACACCTACAGGCAGAAGACGGCCACTCCTGAGAACAGGGCTGAGAGCAGAGCCCACTGGAGCGAGAGGGAGCATGAGGCCCGCTGCCCGCAGGTCCTGCTGCCCGGCAGGTTGCAGGGCCGGGTGGTGTGGGGAGGCAGGGGAGGAGGACGGCAGGCCCGGTCCTCCAGGAGCCCACCCTGGACTGCACCCATGTCCTCTGTCTCCAGGCACCTGGACACTCTGAGCATCACCTCTAGTTTGTTATGCTCCTGAGGGAACTGCAGTTTCACACATAACATCTCTCTTAAATTCTGAAGTTTTCTAGGGAAGTTTTCCTTCAAGCTCACTCTTAGCAGGACAATGGGGTGCTTGGACCACCAAGTGCCCAAGCTGGAGCCCCAGTGACCTGGCGGAGACCTGGGGCTGGGCCACAGCTCTGAGCAGGGCCACTGGTGCCAGAGGGCAACGTTCCCCATCCTCTAGAAAGCCCAATTAAGCAGGCTGCTCCCACAGTTACTAATATTCGGTGTAAGGAGAAGTATTTATTACCACTGATCCATAAAGTTTTTATATATTTTAGTATTTTTCTCACCTAGTAATATGTTCATATGGTTTATTCATTTTTTTACTTCGTCTTTAAAAAGCCATTTTTGTGAGAATTTTAACCTAAAACTCTATTAAGGAGTCAAGAAATGTAAAACAAAAAAAATCAGGAGCGAGCCCTTCTGAATCCTGACAGGGGATGGAAAAGCTTAAGCTTCAAGAAGCTGGCTAGTTTCCAGCATCACCAGAGCGTCGCCATTAACACTTTTGCCTTACACAGCTGTTACCTTTACTAATTTCCAAGTCCACAGGATATTCGATATTTTTGATGAGCTTCTGACAGCCACCGGTCTTCTCATAGACAAACCGTTTGAGGTGCAGCACGAGCACAGGAGGGAGCTTTTCCAGGGTCACTCTCCGACTGATCTCCACCTGAGACAGAGCACAGCAGACACGCCGTCTCACTTCGAGAGGCAGACCTGGGGCCACCGCCCACACCAGGACTCAGCGTTCCGGGGCGGCGCATCTCACACCTTCCTGAGGCACACATCTTTAGAGAATCCAGTGGGCTCTTTCTGAGCGCCACCGACCTCCTTCAGTACATGCTGACAACCCTACAGACGCAGCTCGGGGCCCTAGGCCAAGTTAAGAACTTCTGTCCTAGGGCATTAAACTGGCATAAAAATCCAAAGGCTAACTTAGTAATACCTTATATTACATACGTATTGACTCATTTTTTAGTAATTCTCAAAATACAGAGAAAGCTGAGCCCAATGTGTTTCTTGCATTAGATGCTTTAAATGACCTTAAAGCTGTTTGGTCTAACCACTGGTTTTATAACAGTTCCAGTTTTATCCATTTGAAATGCCCCTTGCTGTTGCTAAGTTGCTTCAGTCATGTCCGACTCTGTGCGACCCTATAGATGGCAGTCCACCAGGCTCCCCCATCCCTGGGATTCTCCAGGCAAGAATACTGGAGTGGGTTGCCATTTCCTTCTCCAATGCATGAAAGTGAAAAGTGAAAGTGAAGTCGCTCAGTCGTGTCCGACTCCTAGCGACCCCATGGACTGCAGCCTACCAGGCTCCTCTGTCCATGGGATTTTCCAGGCAAGAGTACTGGAGTGGGTTGCCATTGCCTTCTCCGGAAATGCCCCTTAAGCACTTTCAAAAGTCTACTGAATGCTGCTTCTTATTAAAATGGATCTTCAGAAGCAAATTTAACCTCTTTATGTACTGTTCTCTGTAATTTCAAACGTGTTGATGCTTCCTATGTTTCTATGGAGAATAGTTTCGGTAGAAATTACTTGTTCAAGTCACAATCCAAAAGACAGCAGCACAGAAAAAACACCCAGCAAACCTCCGGAGAAGTGCCCGCCTGTCTGGCTGAAGGTGTATGACGGGGGTCAGGCTTTGGGGAAGCAAGCCTAGTGGCCACCGCCCCGGCTTTTTTTGGTTTCCAGATGCCTTCTCGCCTGTCCTTCCATTCAGACAGAGATCCCAAGGGTGGAAATGGCCCTGCCATCTCTACATTCCCATGGAGCATCTAGAGTCGAGTGTCTCACACACTATACGAATGGTGAATGAATAAAAACCTGACCACAGTTCCACAGTCAGCACCAGAGACCATGATGTTTCAGCCATTTCATTCTCACACGTAGAAGCTTTCAGTGCAAAACATGTTCAACAACTGATCTGAGGAGCAGAGCTGAAACCCACTTTTCCTCATTCCAGATCCGTGCTCCCCCCATCGCCCCACGGAGAGCCCCAGGACAAATGTCCCAGACAGACAGCGATCACACCTCTTGTCTGGTTTTGGTGGTGTAACCCTGGACAGACTCTCTGGCCACCAGGCTCTCCAGCGCGTCCTGCACGGTGCGTATCTTGTCGGACTGGATGTCCAGCTGCAGGGTGAAGAACGGCTGCAGGGTGGCAGACTCTTTTGAACTCTGCTGGTAAACCACAGACCTGGGGGTGGAGAGCACAGCGCACCTAAGAGCCCGCCTTCCCGCTCCCCAAGGTTATGCAGCAGGACAGGAAAAACAAACGAGATTATGGTGCCACAAGCAAGATTTTCCAGCATCTCTGTCAGGTGACAGGAGAGGACAGAAATGCCAAAACTATGCTGAATTTTAATATAACTCTGCTCAATACCACCTCGGAAGAATTTCTAGCAACTCAATCCACCAGGTGGAAATTTGGAAGGCTTCCAAAGGCCTTCTCCACTTTATTTAATGCACCAGTTAGCAAAGGTGACGATCTTGCCACAGTCAAAACGCTGGCTCTTTTTGTATCCTCTCAAAGTCTCGCAGGCTGTTTTATTGATTGATTGATTTTTAAATTTTTATTATTTTTGGCTGTGCTGGGTCTTTGCTGCTCTGCGCGGGCTTTCTCTAGTTGTAGCAAGCAGGGGCTACTCTTCTTTGCTGAGCACGGGCTCTAGAGCGTAGGCTCAGAGGCATGGCGCTCGGGCTTAGTTGCTCTGGGACATGTGGAATCTTCCCAGATTATGGACTGAACTGGTGTCCCCTGCATTGGCAGGCGGATTCTTATCCACTGCACCAGCAGGCAAGTCCCTGCAGGCTGTTTTAGTAAGAGTGAACTCCAAGGTACACAGAATGTCTTGGGTAGCATTCGCCCCTGAAAATGACTCCACAAAGGAAGGAGAGCAAGATGTGTGTGACAGGGAGGCGGCCACAGCTCAGCCTTGCTTCCTTAGCTGGTTTTCCATTTCATTTTCCTTTGTCTAAGTTTTTTTGAGTAAAAGTGTGTGCTGGGCCCATGTCTCATCGAGCCTCAGCAAGGAGCTCAACACGGAACTCTGACTCTGCAGCACAAGTTCCCTAGTTTACACAGAAATTAAGGGGTGGACGGTGGTTAGACTTCATGAGGAACTGCTGTGAAGGGCAAGTCAGCAGCTTCCTGCCACGGTTTTCTTCTCTCTCGCTGCTTCCCCGACACACAGCACGGCAGCACCTCCAGGCCCCCGTGAGGAGGCAGCCCGGAGAGCAGCGGCTGTTCCCTTGGTCCCAAAGCGTAACAGGCCTGGACTCTATCAAGAGGGTGGGAAAGGTGGAGAAAGGTGTTGGTCTCCTTGGGAAACTGAAAAGCTCCCAGAAGGGGGTGGATTTTAGGAGAAAACCTTTCAGTTGGAGACTGACACAACAGACTCCAAAATAGGAAGGGGCCTGCAGAGTCCAGTCCACAGTGAGGGCACAGGAACCACACGTTCAAGGTCGAGAGACCAGTCCGGGAGGCCTGATCGTCAGCTGATGAGGTTCTCATCAGCCTGCTAAAAGGCACTCGACCTAAGCTGTTTTAGCAGAGGAACCGAACTTCCCCAATGCCTTGATAAGGGCATTACTTCTTGATTTAGGACAATGGAAAGCTAAGAGCCTCACTTTAAAAAAAAAAAAAAAAAAACACACACACACTCCTGAAGGCGAAGCCAGGGCCTTCAGAAGACGACTGAACTGTAATGAGGTCCCTGAGGACTCTGGAGGAGCAAGGAGATCCTTGGAGTCAGCGCAAGTTCTACTGAACTCCACATCACGTGGTACTGAACAGCTCCAACATAACTGAATAAGCAAAAACTTTCCTTCTAGGACTTCATGAATGAGCAAAGGGCAGCTGGCCTGAGGGCGCTGTGGCAAGGAGGTGCCACCCGTCTTCCTCAATGTAAAAAGCTTCTCCCTCAACTTACCAGCTCAGCTGGCTCCAGGGCCTAAAACCCCTCCAATCAGATACATGAATGTCTTAACAAAACATGTATTTCCATTAACTTGTCTTTCTCTTCCTTCCAGGCTGTGAGCAGCTAACAGAGGGAATGTCAAGTGTGTTCAGGGTTGAGGGGGCTGGGGGCCAGAAGCCACTGGCAGACCGGTGGGGTAGTGCCTTCCGCAGGAGTGCCACCATGGGTCCTGTGGGGCCAGCAAGGTGTCAGGAGGCCCAAGAACAGAGCAGGCACACAGTGCAGAGGCAAAGCATCCCGTCCAAAGTTTCTTAGGACAAATCTTACACCACCCCCTCCAGCAAAATGGCAAAACCCTAAAAAAATGCAAACGCTAAATTATTCCAGAAAAAGCATAAAACCGGGATTTCTGCAGCGGTCCAGTGGCTAAAACTCCACACTCCCAATGCGGGGAGCCTGGGTTTGGTCCTTGGTCAGGGACTAGATCCCACATGCTGCTACTAAAGATGGAAGTTCCTACATGCCACAAATAAGACCCAGCTCAGCCAAATAAATAAGTACTTTTGAAAAAGAAAAGCGTAAAACCTGATGTGTCCACCAAAAATGCCAGTGATGGGGGTCTGAACAAAGTCCGCCTGGCGAGTGACTGAGGTCTTGTTTCGGGGACCCACTTGCTCCCATTCGTCCTCACTTCCTTCTCCTGGTTCTTCCTGCTCATCTTCATTCACTGAGTGGCTTTTGGGTCCATTGGAAACAGTAAGTTCTGAAAAGCAGACCATCTGCTTAGGCTACTATACACATTTACACAAAGAACAAAAATAAAAGAAGGTTTTACATGAGCCACCTACACAGATCTGTCAACTGCAGCGTCAGAGTGAACTCAGGGTGGTACACTGGGGACAAATGCAATGGTGTGATGCCCCCGTGTGCTGCTGGTCTGGCCAGGGATGGATGACACCAGGGGACACCCGGGGCCGCACGTGGATGGGGAAGCACACTCTGCCGCGTTATCGCAGTCAGGCTCCTTCACTTGCGAGGGGACTCAGGGTACCAGGAAAGTCACCCCTACCTCAGGGGATGCGTGCTTTACCAGAAGTGAACTAAACCACCATCTGTAACTTGATTTTGAATCACTTTCAGGGGAAAAACTCCTCTGGTGGGGAATGGGGATAGACACAGATTAGTAAGGACAGTGTGGTAACCACTGCAGACTCCACCAGTCATACAGGTGATCACCAAACTATTCTTTCAGCTTTTCTCCATGTTTAACCATTTTCTCAATTACAAGTTGTAGGGGAAAAAGCAAAGGTTCTGGACAAATTCTTGAATATACAAAATACAACATTCTCAGTGGTACATAATAAGCAATGTAAAAGTAATTAGTTACCTTCCTTAACGAGCAAACAAGTGATTCTTGAAGGGTGGGTGACTGTTGTGGGGAAGGCAACTTATTATATGAAGATTATATATAGCATCTGTTTAAGAAAGATTCTTAAAAAAATGTTCTAAACACTTCTGTAGTAAACACACTGAAACCTACTATCATTATTTGGTGAGAGAAGCTTCTTTAGGTTCAGCATTTCCTCATGGAGTCCATTTAGAATGAAGCCTAAGTACTCTTCGGCATCTTCTTGTCGACCCTGAGAAGGTCAAATAGGATCATGTTAATTTTAACAGATTACTCTCCAAGGCCTGCACAGAGTATATTATCTGCATATACAAACTAGCCTTCTCCTGAATGTTCAATAAGATTTAACATAAAGAGTTTCCCCAAAACCATATGGATTTTTTCTTGACAATTAAGATGGTAAAGAAGAGGAGAGGGAGGGAGATTAAACATTTACCTCTAAGCAATAAAAAGGGTGTTTTGTCTTTTTCATTTTTGCTTTTCTGTATTTCTGAAATTTCCTAAAATAGATAGATACTACCTTCATGATAAGTTATTTTAAAAGTTTCTTTTTTATTAAAATGAAATAAAAACATGAACTCAATGTCTAGGCCACCCCACTGTACAACCCCAGGGGTCACCATGCACACTGTAACTATAAGCTGTAAAATTAACAGCCCCTGTATGTCTCCTTCCATTTTTGACAATGGGCAACCAAGGTAGAAAAGATGTTATATGTGAAAAACTACTCATTTAAAGACTCAGCTGCCTGTTTCACACATCAGTATATCAGTGGTAGATGAATCACACAAGACCGTCATACAGAGACATGAGATGAGGTATCATCTCACATGGTTTCATCTGATTATGTTATTTATCATGATCGCTTCACACTTCACTCTTTGGAGCATAACCATGTGCGTGTTTCAGGGATCTGCAAGCTCTTCTGCTTGTGGTCTCTGAGCAGATCTGCTTACTCTCATGTAACTGGAGCTGTGGACGGGGGCTTCTGGTGTGTGTCTGTGGGAAACGGCAGAGGCTGGCACAGCCCAAGACACAGAGAAGAGCTAACAGTGCTGGGAAAGGGCTGCTCGCTGGGCTGGGCCTCAGCTGGCATCTGGGAACTTGGGTTTCAGGAGGGCTCCCACCATTCCAGGAACTAGGAAGGGAACGTGCCCAAATCGTGCACAGCGTGGTTTCTCCTGAGTGCTGGCTTTCCTTCTGGGAGCCTGGAATTTCGGTCTGTGCAAGGCAGCCAGTGCCTATGTGACTGGCCCCTAACACAATCCCTGAACACTGAGACTCCAAGGGGCGTCCAGGGCGGACCACACCCCACACGCTGTCCCAGTGTGGCGTGGGAGGACCTGAGTGAGGACTGTGTGGCTACACCCGAACGGGAATCTCAGGAGTTCCTGCAGACACTGCCTGAGTCCTCAGGCTCTGCTGAACCCACTGAAGGACCAGCTCCAGAGTCCTGTGAGATCTTCCAGCTAAGCACCAACCCTGAGGTTGGGGTCTCACAGGGACCCCAACAAGCCAACAGTGATGTAACAGCCACAGGATGGCAGCGCTGCTCAGCGACGGGAAGCCCCCGGCTTTACCTCTGCCCCCCTGGCATCCTATGGCTTTTAAAGCATCTGGACACGCATCTACCTCAGAGCTTGTCTTGCCTGTTTTCTTAAATTATCGATCTAACTCCCTTACCGGAGGATGAGCTCCTTGAGAGCAGAGGGCACACTGACTCCATGTGTACATTTCCAACACAGAAACATCCCTAAATTCCGAACTTAACATTCAAGGCTCCACTGAGAGCACAGAAGAACCCCTGGTAGTATCCTGCTGGACTGCCCGGAGTATCTACTCTTGTTACAAACCACAGGGTTTCAAACAATATTATTTCACTCAGTCTTAACAGAATTTCCTGCACTGTTTCGTAAAGCATTTCCCTGACCATCATTTCATTGCTCATCTTGACTTATCACAAACTCTATCAGGGAGGAAAGAAATGCTCCAGTTCACTGTGCTATGGGTGCTCCGATTTCCTTTTAAGGCCACATGTCAGGGCCCTGGACAAGACCTCCAGGGCCTTGAGCCCCATGCCTTCAGCAGTACAGTGTATGATTAAAATTGTAGGTTGTCAGAAAGTCACAGGCCCAGGAACTGCTGCAGCAGGAGCATGAGGAAGATGGCAGCCCTCCCAAATGCTGGCGTGGCTCAGGGCCCCCGGCCCCGCAGCAGCACGGCAGTCCCTCAGAGGGCAAGGAGCTGGCTCGGCTGCCAGGCTCCACCACTTCCTAGCTGGGACCCTGGACAGTGACTTCACTTTCCTCAAATGTAACAAGCAAACAATTATCACACTACCTACCTTCACAAGGGGAAGTAAGTTAATCTACGGAACGAACACACAGCAGTAGTGGTCACAGTAAACGATACACGAGTTGTCTGACCCCCATGACTGTCATTCCATATTCTAACCCATCCTAGCAACTGCCTCCAGAGCAAGCCCAGATCCACGGAACCCCGCTTCATCACACACTTGAAAGCAGAGGGCAAGCAGCGAACACACAACTGGTGTGGCACGAGCGTCACGCCCGCTATGGAACGTCAGTTCCCACCTTCTCAGACAGGCTCGACTTGATCACTGTCAGGAGTCTATAAATATACGTGGGTTCAAAGGCAGCTCCGGGGCGGATATCCCTCACGATTTTATCCCCAAGAGCTGCAACAGAAACAGGACACAGATTTTCACAACCCAACAAAGTCTTGAAATGACAAAAAGCATGATCACCAAAATTCCCCCCACTGCCACCCAAACTTAAGAAGAGCTTAGGTGTACCAACCTGTGTGTAAAAAGACATTGTTTTCCCAGCAAGACTGAATTTCTCAGTCTCAGTCATCTGACTTCATAGTTCCCCATAGGTAATGGTATAAGAAGCCCTTGTTTCCACTCACCTTGTCTGGGTTTTGGAGGTACTGGCATATTAGTAAACTCATTCATTAGCCGAACACTAAACATGGGGGAGAAAATGTTTAGTACACTTTTTTTCAACATCAACATCAATGTCATAATTTATATTGTGTAAATAACGACAGTTTAGATATATAAAGCAAAAATAGAAGACATGAATGAATTTAGTCAGCACGTTTTTCAAAAAAGACATACTATCACTAAAGAGACCTGATGGCTAAGTAGAGTATTAGCTTGTATGAAGATAGCAAACTTTAGTTAACCAATGCTACAAAGGCTAGTGAGTTCTTAAATCTTTTTTAAGTGATACAAATTACTAAACATTAAAATTTATTCAACTGACACTAAAGAACACAGATAAAACAATGCTACAGTTGCATTTCTGGTTAACTTCCATACAAAATCATGAACAGTAAATTAAGAAAAAAAAAAAAAAAGAACAGGATTGGTTTATAGGAAATCCAAAACTTTGCTATCTGAATCTAATTCTTAGAGTGGGGAGCCCACTCCTTGACCCGCTCTCAGCGGCTTACTTACAAGCTGTCTATCATGGGTGTGGACGTACAAGGCCTTTGCACTTTCGAATACAGAGGAATGAGCTTCATCAGGTGATACATCGGCGGGCAAGCCACCAAGGCTTGCAGTGTCTACACAACAGCAGTGAGGAAGCGTAAAGGAAACTAAATTGATGCTCCAGAGTGTGGAAAGAGCATATACAACTAAATAAGCCAAGAACACTGAACAACTGAAATATGTAAACACAAAAGGAACCAAACCAAATAATCCCCGAGATAACTGCCTTGTGATATCCAAGGAATTTATAAACAAGATCTTAACCTAGATTAAGTCAATTAGCACATTTCCAGTTTAAGTGGTCACTCTACCCTACTATTCAGGAACACCCCCCCCTTTTTTTTTTCAGGACCATTTTAGAGAACTAAACTTGCTTGATTTTGACAGTCATCATCTTTTTTGGGGGGGCGGGGGTGGGGGCGGTCAGAAATAACCCAGTTAATAAGCAATAAGGAACCAAAGTTTTGGATTCAAAACATGGGGTGGACGCCCCACAGAAGCTGAACTAAGTCAAACGTGCCCTGGGAAGAGGATGCTGCAGAGACCAGCCTTGGGGACAGCATCTGAGGAGGATACAGCATTGATGTAGCACCAGTTTCCTTTGTTGATCAGCCCGCGGGGTTGCAATGACACCGGTTTGTGAATCAGGGTGACATTCTCCAGTAACTCTGAAAGATGGGAGCACAGTCAAGTGTTAACAGCGTCTCAGGAGCAATTCACCTGCTCTGCTCTGGGAGCTGACTGCCTACTCCAGAGCACAGTCACACCCACAGGGAAGGCAGGCTCCATCAAAGCTTGGTTCAGCTCTTCATCATGTAATTATTGAATGCTTAGAATTTTCAAAGGTATTTGGCCCCCCCTCCCTGAACACCGACATTTATCAACTAGGAAGCACAAGAACTGTTTTAATGAGAAACAGAAAAGGCTTAAAAAACAGTATTAACAGTATTAGGGAAGAGACTTGGAGCAAGCTTTGTTATCCTCAGACTCATCTTTGACATCACTTTTCCCCAGTCTTAAAATAGCAATAAAAGAATGTTTTATGCTTTTAATAGAGATGCTTTATAACAAGGTCCCCCATGTCCCATTACAAATCCTTTAACAGTGACAGCCACAGTTATTCTCGGGAAGTGCGTTCCAGCTCACAGTGTTAACTCACTGCGCTTAATCCTCAGAGATCCCAGGGTAGCACTACCATCCCCTTTCAACAAAAGGAAACCGAGGCTCCAGATTAACCCGCCTGGCTGTGACCTCACAGGAGCCAGGAGGTGCAGTCAGTACCCAAAATTCATAACCTGCAGCCACACTGCCTCCAGTGACTTGTAACAGTAACAAGGGAGCACGAATTTGATATCAGCACCCACCCCAAGGCAACACTCAAAACAAAAGAAGCCTTTCTTTTCTAAACACACAGCTGTACTGGCAGGTCCCAGACTTAAGCATTAAAAGAAGAAATTAATTCGCAAGGTTCTAATGTCAAACACACCCACTTCCTCCCTCTCTCCTGTGAGGATAAAATGCCCTCTGTCCTCTAATTGAGGAAGCATAGAGAATAATTTTCCCATTTATTAAAAAGTGAAACATGACCAACTCAGAAGAGAGGCCATGGAATCTGTTCAGTTAAGACTAAGTTTGCCAAGGTCCTCTCCCCTCACCCCTGCTCTCCATATGGGGCACAGTCATAAAACTCAAAACCAACTTCTGAACACAAGGACCTCTGATAAATGCCATGCTGCTGCTGGTTAAGCCTTGCCTGGGCACCAGGACCTGCAGGCCCAGAGACAACCGAGGGGTGGCCCTGCCATGTCAGAGCCTGCAGACCAGGCGGGGAGGGACGACACAGTACGGGCTCTGCGGGGGGGTGAGGGTGGGCAGGGGAGGGGACGTGCCACCCGATCCACAGACTGGAGAAACCAGGGGTGGCCGGGGCGTGCGACAGCAAACAGCACCAGAAATTTGAAAATGTCTCTAGTTAAGCGGGCTGCCTTGCACCCAGAGATGTGCGCGGAGACAAGCAGGTTCTTTGCTGGCTCTGGGGGACCATGACGAGATGAGGGGCTCAGTTTGAGAGTTTCAGAGGCTCGAATAAGGGTGCCCGGACGACACCACTGAACAGTACACTGACCCTCACAGACCAGCCAGTGACACATCTCCACTCACTCACACACGGGACCCTGCAGCTCAGGGCTGTACATCCTGAGAGCAATGGGTGGGGAATGGAGCCCCTGGACCACCCCCGTCCCAAGTGACAGGCTGAGGAGAAACCGTCACGGTGATCGAGGAAGACAGGGCAGCTGGACTCAGCAGTGGAGGCAGACGGAAGTTGGAGGGCCTCAGGAGGGGATAGCGAGAGTGGAGGGCACTGGGGGCAGGAAGCCTGGCTGAGGAGAGAGACAAGAGGCGTGTGACAGCAATTGGCACCAGAAGAAATCCCTCCAGCGGAGTGTGGTGCCCTCCACCGAGAGGAAACACACACAGGGACAGCAGGGGCTCAGGAGATCCCGGGATGGCAGGAGGGAGGGGAAGGGCAGACTTTTACGGGAGTGGTGGGGAGGGGACATGAAAGAGCAGTATCAACTTCCCTGATGATGCTGGAAGCAAAGTGTCCCAAGGTGGGGGTGGGCTATGAGGGGGACAGGCCTGACAGCATCAGTTCCCATTCCATACAGACA
Source organism: Bos indicus x Bos taurus (assembly GCF_003369695.1). Classification (NCBI taxonomy): domain Eukaryota; kingdom Metazoa; phylum Chordata; class Mammalia; order Artiodactyla; family Bovidae; genus Bos; species Bos indicus x Bos taurus. The sequence goes on from NC_040093.1 coordinate 54,884,620, forward strand.
CTGAAGGAAACAGAAAGCAAATGACTGGGGACATAAATGCAAGACCTTATCTGAAACTTCTCTTCCACACAACTGTTTTACAGGCCTCAAAAATACATTTACAGATGGTCAAAAGTGCTTTGGATGTGTATTTTGTCAGGTTAAAAAATAATCATTTATGACAAGGCCAAGTCCACTCTCAAAGGGGAAGCAGGTGCAAAAAGTGTCAGGAACTAACTGCTCTAGGCTGGAAAACGCCTCTCCTCTCATGTTTCTCACTGAGCTACATGCCCAGAATAATCTGAACACCTGCAGGTGGAAACATCCCAGCCCTATGGAATCTGTGAACACAGCCAATTTAAAATTGACTACTAGCTGATTCCTTTCCAACATTTGTCTGGACAATGGCATGTGCTGATTGGACAGAACCTTTAGTTCTACATCAACCCTTCCCCTGAACCAATCCCAGGGTTGCTTACTTTAAGGAGCAGGCAGGTTAAAAAAAAGAAAAGAAAAAAAAAAAGGTTCACTCTTTCTTCCCCAATGCTAAGTCTCTTAGCACCACCTAGTGGTTTGTTCAGTAACTGCAGGTTAATAGAACTAAGGGGTCGCAGGCAGACGCAACTACTTGACTAACAGAACTTCCAAGCAGACACATATTGGCTCCATCAGGTCTCCTCGCCTCCTTCCCCCTGCTGCTCTCTCTGCTAAGAGCCTCCAGCTGTTCCTCTCCTATCCTGTTCCTTGGCGAGTCCTCAAGGCAAGGCCGATCGTGACTCGCTGACCTGGACCATGGATAGCACACAGTGTTCACCAGCCACATGGGATGAAGTAAGCTGGAGACTAATAGCTATGGATTATGGCAAATGACTCCACACAAGTTTGTGTGGAACGACCTGTGGAGTTGAAGTGAAAAGTGTTAGTCACTCAGTCACGCCTGACTCTTTGTGACCCCCTGGACTGTAGCCCACCAGACTCTTCTGACCGTTTTCCAGGTAAAAATGGTGGAGTGGGTTGCCGTTTCCTCCTCCAGGGAATCTTCCCAATCCAGGGATCAAACCCATGTCTCCTGTGGCTCCTGCAACTGCAGGTAGATTCTTTACCATTGAGCTACCTGGGAAGCCTTGAAACTCTGCAGGAGTGGGAATTCCAACAGAGAAGTGGACTAAGGGCAAGAATCCAGGAAGACAAGCAGAAACAAGGGTCTGCCCCCCGATTCCACCACTTCATTTACCCTGTAACCTGGGGCAGACAGCACGGCCCCTGCAGGGAAATGGGGAGGGTCTGGATGATGTCTCACTCGGTCAGCTCCTCATAGAGGGTCCTAATCCTGCTCAGAAAATAAAGAGCTCAAACAAGTGAGAGAGAAGGAAGGGGACTAAAGGATGAAGTCTGGGAGGACCAACACTTTTCAGTTCTTCAAATGGAAATGTTTACTTCGATTCCTTAAAGTTAAGTTTTGACTATTTTGTGAGTGTGTGCATTAACAAAGTCACATTTTGAAAGGAAAGAAAGGTTGTAGAAAAAATTAAGATTAAATATCTTACTGTCTAAGATTTTCCTCTTAATGTTCAGTTTTATAACACACTGTGCATTGAGCGTTTCTCCCCCGGAACAACTTCAATGGCCACACACTGATCCAGAGGCTAACACCCGACAAAGCCCGCCGCGTGCTGCTCCTCTCCTCGGCCCAAACAGCACAGGCGCAAAGACAAGGCTAATCCTAACAGTCCCGGTCCTGTTTAGTGAATCCTCCTAAAATGAATGAACGTTACTGCTCTAATCCAGAAGTCAATATTCACGATTTACAGACAAGCCAGTATGAATATCGCTTTCAATTTTTTGGTATAACCACTATTTAATTAAGTTCCTTTTATAAGAACATCACTGTTTCCGTTTACTATTTTGCTAAAGTCCAATAAGCACTGTAATTATGGAGGTCAAAAAAATCAAAACAAGGAAGGGCAGCCAGAGAGAGAGAGCAGGGTATTTCCTGGGGTTGAAACTTTAAATCTGACTTATGGTCCCAAGTCATCACCGTTGGTGATCTATTTTACCTTCTTTCAGGGCAAATTATCAGAAGTTGACTATAGTAACAAGTTTCCCCCTGAAAAGCCTTCTCTTCAATCCATTGTTGTTGGTATAATTTACTACTTGGATCTGTTTAGACAGTAACTTTAGGAGGGTGCTCTCTTCAAGCCATCTTTTCCACAGGAGTTGGCAGGTCTGCGGAGGAATGGTGTTACAGGAATGGCATAAAATGCCAGCACTGACTCCATACCACACAGAAGATACAAAACTGAAACCGTTATTTCCACCTCTGTAACAGCTCAAACATTAAATGCCTGAATTAAAGTTCAACTTTATGAAATCTGCTGACAGGCAAAAACACTGAATGGTTAAGAGCCTTTCTTACAATTCAAGACATATATAGTAAACAACATACCTTACCACAAATCACTCAAGTGAAATGATTTATAAACTCAAATGGTAATACTAACACTGTCAAATGTATAAGTTCACAAGCCATGAGTATTCTTACATATTTTATGCATCAAATTTTGTTTTCCTAAAGTCAGCACCTAAAGGTCATATTACCATTTAAAATCCATGAAAATGCAAGGCACAGAACTTTCACTGATTCTGAAGGCTCAACAGTTGGCTTGTCGTTGACATTCTGCTGCTGTTGACCTGCCTTTCTGTCATCTTCCTAACTGTTTAAAACATTCTCCAAGTGTTTTCTTCCTCATTACATCACTGTGGAAGAACACACACTATCCTGGTTATCTAATTAGGTGGAGGACAGTGAAGTGATCAGAATGTGCCACTACCCACTGGCGACAAATCAACTTACATTTTCTCATGGTGGGAAAGGGAGTCCCATTTAGGGAGGTCTATAAAGGATACAGAACAGAAATACCTGCAAGGACATACACCTGTCAAGTCAGACGTGAACTGAACTCTCAACCCACGTGAGTCTGCACACAGGTGGTGGACCTCCTCCACTCAGGGCCTGCTGCATGGTCACTGCCTGGACTACTTGGGAGAATGTGAAGAGAATGAAAAACATGGGAGAAAGTATTTCCCAAGGACAGGAGAAATATAGATATGATTTATAAACCACCAAAGCAAAGCTCAATTGGGGTATATTGCTTAAAATAAATACAGATCCAGGAATTCATTTTTCTGACCAGATCCAATTTGTAGTGATTTTATTGCTCTCTCCAGCGACAGTTTTTTAGGTCCAAAACAGTGTAAAATCATCTATTAAGTGTGTTTTACCAAAATTCATAATAAATGGCATGACTAGAGCCTCAATACCCCGCAGAACAGAATGTTTTTCAGCGGTCTAAGACCTCACTTTACATAGTTCTCTGAGACTAGAATTCTTGCTCCTATTTGGGCATTTGGCCTGGTCTCGCTCCTTGCCACCATTATTTACACACCTTTAAAACAGAATACACTGGTGCATAGTTTTGAAAGCAAAACATAAAGAACAAAATAACTCTGTGTGTGACCTGAAAGCATTTGATATAATTCAGGTTTGGGAGAGTACAAGTGACCCCCAGTAAAAGCCCAGGAAGATTTTAACATTCATCACTCAGCAGGGTATGCTCCATTCCAGGCTCTGGAGGGAGCACCAGCTGAGGCTGTCCCCTCTGCTTTTTTCTGTCACACTTACTCTCAACATGGGTGTGTGCCTCAGGTTTTGCACTTAGTTTCAATACAAGCTATAAGAATTAAGATTTTCAGGTTCCTTTTGCTCATCTCCTGACTCAGTTATTCCTACTGAAAAATGGCATATACTCCCTATCAGACTGACATAAACCACTTCCTGAAACACGGAAGCCTCTCCAAGCCTCTACAGGCCTCCTGTGCAGGTCCATGCTTCCCACCAGGTTGGGGAAGTGCTTTTCCCTTCCGTTTCCTGCTTAAATCAGAGTTTACACTTAAGAAAAACGGCGAAAGGAACAAAATGTTGACAAATGACACCATGAAGATGGCCTTGCCACCAAAGAATGTAAAAGCAGAATGCAATGCAGTAATGGATAAACAGACTGTGAGTAACTGAAATCTGACTATATTTCACTCCAAAATGCTGTGTATGACTATTATTTTCTGTTTACAGTTGATCTGAGTTCCATTTCATTTGTGGTTATACAAAACTACCTGGCACTCATTAAGCACAGACATAATGACAGGGCAGACAGATGATCCAGAAATGCGGACACCCAAAATAAATGACCCTGGGGTCAAAAATTGGCCTGTGGATACTGATATCCTTCTAAGAACTCAAAAGAGAATAAACTTATTCAAACTGCCGTTCCCTCCTGTTTCTTTCCCAAATTTAATAAATAAAATGATACACATAAAAATTACTCTCTCAGCAGAACCACTGAGACGTTAATGCAAGTCAAATTCTATGACAGCCAACATCAACAGATCTTTTAATGGAGCTAGAATTTCACACAGTTAAATGCTGCTTAAAGGAAAAAAAAAAAGAAAATAAAATAAGCGGGCCTACCATTAAAGCTACGTCTGTGGCAGTGATCTGACCTACAACCACTTCAATATACCTTTTCATTTTTACAAGGTAAACCTCTCAGGAGGGGACTATGACAAAGGGGGAAAAAAATTCTAAACAATCTATACTTTACCTAAGCTCAGTGTGATTCCAACAGTTACTCAGTGTGACTATCACTGCATTATTTTTCAAGAAATACTGAAAACTTTCAGCACCTACATTCTGTATTTCTAAGGTTCAATGAAGAAGTGAAGTCCCTTGGTCATATTCGACTCTTTGCAACCCCATGGACTGTAGCCTACCAGGCTCCACCCATGGGATTTTCCAGGCAAGAATACTGGAGTGGATTGCCATTTCCTTCTCCAGAGGATCTTCCCGACCCAGGGATTGAACCCGGGTCTCCTGCATCACAGGCAGTCGCTTTACCATCTGAGCCACCAGGGAAGCCCTCTAAGGTTCAATAATCAGGCTCAAAAGAATGAAACGTTTTGAAAGGAACCACACTTTTGCTCAGATAATGAAAACATTTTTATAACTGACTTAATCAAAAACGGTTAAAAACATAAATCTTGGGGGGAGGTAATGGGGGACCATCGATTCAAAAGTGATTAGACTGTAGCAATGCTCTGCACCAATACAAATAACTTAGAGCCCCCAGTGTCGCTCTGTTCCATTTCTCTTTTGGAGGAGCCGCATCACTTGCAGGATCTTAAGTTTTCCAACCAGGACTTGAAACTAGGCCCTGGCCCAGTGAAAGTGCTAGCCACCACACCGCCAGGGAATTTCCTCACAGTGTTCTAGAGAGCAGTTTACCGTCAGATTTTAGCAAGTCAACTAGATTTTAACATACACAGCAAACTATGTATCAAACCACATTTAAAGTTATTTGACAAAAAAAAAAAATAAAAAATAAAAAAAAAATAAAGTTATTTGACTACAACGCTTTAAAACATTTAAAATGAATATTTTCTTTCTTCTTTTAAATAGATTGAGGGAATTTCCCAGGAATGGAGGTTTTCCTTGTGAAGTGGGCTTCCCGGTGGCTGAAAAATAAAGCATCTGCCTGCAATGCAGGAGACCACCTACAATGCAGGACTCCCTCATTCGATCCCTGGGTTGGGAAGGTCCGCTGGAGAAGGAAATAGCAATCAATTTCAGTATTCTTGTCTGGGAAATCCCATAGACAGAAGAGCCTAGCGGGCTACGGTCCATGGGGTCACAAAAGAGTCAGACACAACTTAGTAACTAAACCACCACCACCCTTTGTGAAGCAATTTTAGGAATACAAACATGACAATGCCTTCTCACTTTAAGGGCTTCCCTTGTGGCTTAGCTGGTAAAGAATCCGCCTGCAGTGTGGGAGACCGGGGTTCAATCCAGGGGTTGGGAAGATCCCCTGGAGAAGGGAACGACTACCCACTCCAGTATTCTGGCCTGGAGAATTCCATGGACTATATATATAGTCCATGGGGTCACAAAGAGTCGGACACGACTGAGCGACTTTCACTTTCACTCTGAGTTTAAACAGCATGTCCGCTTTTAAAAGCACCAGACCATGCATCTCCCACTACAAGTTAAGAATGACGTTTAATGATCTACACAAAGGCTGTTACTATTCTCCCCTGACTCTTACAGCTTTCCCTTGCAATGAACACGTTTTAAAAAGTTACAGTAAAAAATTCACCCAAATAACCTAAAAGTTATTCGTTTTAAAAGTCCAAAATGCTGGTACATCTATCAATTAACTTCTCATTTAAAGAGAAATCCAACACCTAGATTACTCAAAATATTGTATTTTGTATAAGTAATAAAATGCTTATTTAAAAACTTGTTCTAGTATTGCTTGGTGTCATCTTACTCTCAGCAGAAGGATGCGCTTTGTCTTTGCTGCAATCCTGGCCATTCGTAAGAGAGCGCACACTTTGCATCTCGTTACTGCTTTCACCCTCATCGTTTGGTGCCAAATGCTGTCAGGTATGCCAAAATGTTAAACCAGCAAACATTAAAGCCTAAACAAAGACAATTCAGAACTTCCCTGGTGATCTAGTGGTTAAGAATCTGCCTGCCAACGCAGGGGACACGGGTTTGATACCCGATCCAGGAAGGTTCCACAAGCCTCGAGGCAGCTAAGTTCATACATCACAACTACTAAAAGAAAGGAAGGAAGGAAGGAAGTGAAGTCGCTCAGTCGTGTCCAACTGTGTGAGCCCAGGGACTGTAGCCTACCAGGCTCCTCATCCATGCAATTTTCCAGGCAAGAGTACTGGAGCAGGTTGCCATTTCCTTCTCCAGGGGATCGCCGCAAACCAGGGATCGAACCTGGCTCTCCCTCACTGCAGGCACATGCTTCACCGTCTGAGCCACCAGGCCCTCACTACAGAACCTGTGCTCCACAACGAGAAGCCACCAAAATAAGCAGCACAGTCACCACATTTAGGGAGCAACCCCTGCTCACCGCAACCAGAAAAGTCTCAGGCAGCAACTAACACCCGTGCGGCCAATAAACTTAAAAAAAAAAAGACAGTTCATTTTAACTGGGCCAATGGGGTAAGAACCTGAAGTACTGGCTACTGGTAAACTCCTTGGATAATGAATCCTGAAGAACAGCCCCAGTTTCTTAGGCATGTGTAAAAACACACACGTTCCTGCTTCTGACTTCCCACCTTAACTTTAGAAACATAAGCCATGAGGCTTTACAGTTTTATTGTGAACTGGCCCTACTTTGTGAGCCTTAGCATATCAAATGAAATATTAACTTCAGGCCAAACTGTTGCAGTTTTTCTTTTCCAGTCAAGAATTGGCCTTGGTGTGCTAAAATTGAATAAAATCCATTTACTCAATCCAAAATAGGCATTAAAAAGAAAAAAAAAAAGTACTTTCTTATATCCTAAGCAATAACTCCTAAGTGAGTGGAATCCTCAGGGATTACGACCGTGAGGTCGTAATAACTGGAACACAGGCAGGACTACCCATTAGTCACACAAGGGAGCACAATTAGTCAGAAGGCAAGACGTGGAAATGTCATCTGTCAAATGACTGGTAACGGACATGGGTTTTCCACTTAACGTAAAAGTAAGATAGATATCCCTCCCCACCCGACTCTGCTCATATGTCATTTTACTTTTAGTGACACATAAGGCACAGGTATTGTTCAGAAATTCATCTGAACACATAGGTAATCCGCTATCACTCTGGATAACAGTGCAGACTGTCTGCTCCCATCTTGGCCTCAGACCTGTATCTTTTGAACTATACCTGCAATCTTTATGGCTACAGGATCCTCTGAAACTGGAACCAGCCCTTCCTTGACTTCCGCCTGCTTTTCAGAGACCAGGGGAGACGTGGCGGGAGGGGAATACTTAGTTTCCACAGAAACCACAGGCAAGGAAGAGGAAGAAGGCTTAGAATCATGAAAAAGACTAGCCCACGACTTGGCAGGCTGACTGGCAGGCACAGTGCCCGCTGCGGAGGCTGGGGCATCCGCAGGTGGTGGGGCGCTCTCGGCCTTGGCGGGGTCCGAGTCCGAGCTCTCCACGGTGTGCAACTCCACCCCGTTGGCAGCTGTGCCCTCACCCAAGGATTCAAGTATTTGTCCGTTAGTGACTCCAAGGTTCTCAGTAGTATCAGTCCCCACGGAGGGCTGAGCCACAGCTGTCCTCAACAAGGTGTCCCTGCCGGCCTCGGCAGGGAGGCAGGAGGCCTCCGAGTCAGCCCCGGGGCAGCCCTCAAGCTGCCCTGCAGTCCTGGCCCCGCCGTCCAGGGCTCCAGGGAAAGCCCCAGCAGGCCCGGCGTCGCTGACAAAGTCCGTGGCGTCCTGAGGGCTGCCCCAAGTCCGGGGGGTCCCTGCCGTGGGTACATCCCCCATCAAGTCCGTGTCCTCGGCGCCTACGCTGTTGGAGACTGCTGGGCCGGCGTGGCCATTGACCAGGGCTTCCGCCGAAGGTGCACCCTCGCCACCGTCTTTCAAGTAACTGTAATATCCAGGGGGACGTTTTTTCTTCTTTTTACGTTCCCTTTGTCCAAGACCACCCGAAACACCATCATTCTCTAAAGCTTCCGCCTCGGCAGGAGAGCCGCCATCCAGGGCAAGGGCAGGGCCCGGGTACTGGCAATTGGCGGAGCTATAGTTCACTTCTTTATCAATGTCATCGGGGAGCTTTTTGGAAGTTGTGCAGCTAAGGATAAATTCAGGGGCCTGAGGGTTCAATGTGCTTGAAATACTGTAGTTGGGAGTTCTCGGCAGAGTGTCACTGGGTTCAATTACTTCATTAACACCAAATTCAATTCTCTGATAGTCGTGTCCTGTTTAGAAAGAAAATGATCAGTAAATATGCCACTAGTTAAGAACACAGCTATACAACTTATAAAAGTCTCAGTAATTATTTCTTTTTGAAACTAAAACCTTAAAGTCTTGCAGTAATTAACAAAGCTAAAACATTTAATTTCTGTGTTAAGTAAGTAATTTGCTGAAATAAATAATAACCACAAAATTATATTTAATTTGGAGATATGAAACACAGAAGCTGGTATCCATTTTCCACTCACGGTAGTTAAGGTAGAAATTAAAATGAAACTTTGAATAGGAAACAAATGCTATTCTGCCTATCTGAACATGTCCCTCAATGCAATCTGATTTTATTAGTTTATTTTATACCTAAGACTAGGGTATATATATTTTGGAAAACTTAATTTTTAAAAATCAACACGACCAACTTGGGGACTTGAAAACCACTGCTTGCTTGTGCTCTCTCTCTATATATATATTATGAATATATGGTTTCTCTAATTTGTCCAATTTAATAATTCAAAAAGTATAAATTATACAAAAGCACTCTTTCAAATTATCCATTTCCCAGACTCTTCTATTAACAACCTTAACTGAAGCCCCAAAATGGCCTTGCATGAGTGCCTGTAACTTCTCCTAAATTAATTCATATTGGATTAACCCCATGGGTAAGGAAGGTGCTTCCAAGATAAAGTTAGGACTGCAAACCTTTAAAAATCTCCTTGAAATCCTTTAATACTTCTTCCCCACTTCCCCACTGACAACAATCCACATATTCTATCCATTTAAGATGGACATTTTTTTCACAGATCACATCTCAAAAATTAGGCTGAGTTTCAGAATCAACTGAGTTTCTCAATAGAAACTAAACACCAATGTCATCTTATATGTGACGAAATAGTTACACATTTTGAAGTTAGGAAAGGATATGTATTTTTTTATTTATTTTTCATGCATTACTGAAGATTTCTCAAGTCTAGTACAAGAGGCCCACTTTTTCTCAAGGCGTTTATTTAAAAAAAAAAAATCACAGTACCAAAATAATCATATTCTACTCAGAAAACTGAATATATTTTACTTTCGAAGTATTTTTAGGAGAAAAAACAGCCCACAGAGGGGCCAGTGCCCTGAATAGTTTTCTAATTCTCCATTTGGTTTGATATCACACACCCTGGGAGTGGGGAGAATACACCAGCCCAACAGCAAAACATTCCTGAAAAGAGAACATGATGATGGTTACAGCTAACCATCTACAGAGATACCGAGAGAACAATTTCAATTCTCTGGCCCCTGAGCACTGCTTCGTGGTTTCCTTATTTTGAAAACAATCACCAAAGGAAATATATTTCTCCATTATCCCTAAAAGTGAACTGTCCAGTTTGCTTCCAGGGAGCTCCATCCAGTGAGGCTGCAAGGATGCAGAGCTGCTCTGTGGACCAAGACGGATGTAGCTGAAGCAGGGAGGCCACCGTTCAGAGACTGGAATGTGCATCGGGAGTCACATTGAAGTTAGTATGTGCTGTACCATGCAGCCTGTGCAGAGTTTGGTTATTCCCAACAAACACAGTGCGTTCCACATCTTAATCATTAATCTTATCGTAACATACAACACTCCAGAATGTGATGTGACATTAATGGAACCATTTTGATATGCTACAGTTGTTACCAAAACATTTACCAGACTGTGGACAGTCTGACCACATCCCTGGAAGGCTGAGTCCTACCCAGAACAGTTCGGTTCCTTTTCTTATGCAGGAACACGGGTTGTGGACACACCATGCACTGCACTCCAGGGCAGAGAAGTCAGGACAAGGCCCAACCTGTCGGGCTGGAAAAGTGATGGAAGGCCTGCAAGCTCATGAGCACTTGGATCATCAGGCAGGGGATTTGTTAGGGGAAGGAAAATTAGCTCAAACCAACAATCACACCCTAACACAGCACTCTCAAAGCCCGTGCACTGCAGCACTCACAGTGCAGTAGCCTGGGGTGCCCGGATGGGGTCCTGAAGTCTGAGATGCTCAGAGGCACCCAGGAGATGCTCATGGCCATGTCCATTTGAGAACCACTGCTTAAGTGGCTTCCTCAGCTGACTTCTCCAATCAGTTCATAGTGAGTCAAGTCAATAATCATGGAGCTCTCAGCCATGTGCAAAGTGTTTATTATCAAGGGGGAGGGGTACAGAGATTAGTAAGGCAAGGTCCCTGCCTCAGGGGATTACATCTATAGGAAGACAGACATCAAAGACGGGAATGATGGAGGCAGAGGGTGGGTGAGATAAAGCCTCTACAGCTTTCCAAGAATTTGTTGTATGACTCAGGGAGCTCAAACCGGGGCCCTGTGACAACCTAGAGGGGTGGGATGGGATGAGAGGTGTGAAGGAGGTTCGTGTTGATATATGGCAGAAACCAACCCAATATTGTAATTATCCTTCAAATAAGAATGAATTAAAAAAAATGAATAAAATTTAAAAATAGAATGCTCCTCAACACACACACAAAGAGATCTATCTGGATCAGAAACTACAGAGAGGTCAGAGGAGCTGGCAGGATAACTGGATGGGGGAGGGGATGGGAGGGAAGGAGGGGCAAGGCTACTTCCAGCTTTGGGGACTAACTTAAAAAGGCCACATTAGGAGCCCCCACCTAGAGTGTGAGGTGTGGTGGGAAGTGCCGGAACAAATCACTCTAAAGCGCTCATCCAAAACCATCCTGAGGGTTTACAACACTGCAGACGCTGTACTGTGCAGCTGCTGCACACAGAAACGGATGAGCGCCCACAGCTGAACTCAGCCTAAACAGGGAGGCAGATTCACTGACTACTGGACAGTGAGCTGGCACTGTAGGAGAAATAAAAACAACAGAACAGGACAGAAGAGGCCTTGGGGAACAGGGGCCTTTGAGCTGGCCTCTCTCAGTGTGAGCAGCTGTGTTTTTGGCAGATTAAAAGATGGACTTGAGAGGAGAGGGGGAAGAACGGAGAAAAAGAGCCAAGACGCGTAACTGAGCAGGGATGCCAGCCTGGAGGGGGTGGGGGACATGGTGAGAGTGAGGAGGAGGGAGTGGAGCAGAGGGGAGAGGCGCTGCGACACTGGGGGTCTGAGAGGGAGGCGGAGCCTTCATCTGCAGCCGAAGCCCCTGGAAGGATGGTAAGGCACGACTTGGACCAGGGCTCTGACAACAGGTAAGACAGCGAGACATCTGGAGCCCGAGCAAACACCGGCGGCACAGCGGCTACGTGCCAAGTACTGGAAGTCAGGGAGCACCTCAACCCACAGACGACAAGGGGGCTCCAGAGGCTGGGAGGCCTGGCAAGGGTGTCTGGGTCCCTCTGGCATCTCTTATTTTATCCTCATCCTAAGTCATCATAAGTTCTCTACCTTATGTTTCTTATAAAGCTGCTAATAATTTTAGATAAAATCATTTTCTCATTTGTCTGCAGATTAAAAGTTTACATGGTCTCTGCAAGGTTTATATTTAAATCTAAATTATAATAAAACCCTTTCTGACAATGCTATAGAAACAGGGAACCAAATCACTGCTCTCAAAGAAAAGGTTCAGCTTCCAGCTTCTCCAAGGCCAATGAGGACCTTGAGCATGATGCAAACTGAAAAGCAGTCTAGACAGGTGACACGTGCAATGGCAGCCAGCAAGATGAGAGGACCCTACTGTTAGTGACACTGTAACATATATGAGAGGGCTGCAACTCAGTAAGCATCACCTCCAGTGATCAGCTCAGTGTCTGGGACACAGACAGCCAGCTACTCAGTCAGGACAGGAGGTGAAGAGATCACCTGAATTCCCAAGAGCCCTGATAACAGGCGTGGACATAACCGCAAACTCAGGACAAGAGAAACGAGCTGCCACTGAGCCGGGTGGAAAGCACGTACTCAGAGACGTGCCAGTTCTGGGCCCAACAGCCGGTGCACTCAACAGACAGCCCACTCCGGAACCCGCACAGACAGCCTTGGCTGTGAAGGGTACACCTGTGCCAGAGGATCCTTACGAAACAAACAGAAATGAGCAATTATTTCCAAAACTCACCTTGGAGGTCTGATACTCTGAAGCACAGAATAAACTTTAATTCATTAGCCAAAGTGGTTTGGTGATTAAAGCTACTCGAGTTTACAGCAAAAACATCAAGCTGAAAGGGAAAGGAAGGAAGACTGCACCCACGGCGCGTGCTTACCATCGGGGAGGTCATCAGCAGCCTGTGCGCCACACAGAACTGTCCCACCGTATGGAGGAAGCTGCCCAGGGAAGTGGAAAACAGAGTTTAACTCAACAAACTGTTAAAGTTCAACACATGCTATTTCATTAAAGCAACCCTCATTAAAAGGCTATTTATCCATGCAACTTTTCATAACACTATTTTTAACAAAATAACACAGATGGGGAAAGAGTAAGATTAAACATCTTCATATTAAAACACCATCAGAAAGCTTTCCAACACTGATTGTTATTAAATAGATCCAAAAATGAGGTAAAAAATAAAAAATGGGCTCCAACGGACATGTCAATCAGCTACAAAAGGCTCACGACACACCCTCTGTTTCACAGGAGTTGCAGAGTACACATCAAATACTATAAACGCTTGTCTCTGTCCATTGACCAGTACAGAGTCTTCGTGACCATCTGCACACGTTGCTCACCATCACTACAAGTCCACTCAGCCATAGGCAGGAACCAAGCCTGGGGACAGTGAACAAAGCAGCTGGGAAAGAAAAGCCTGAGAATCACAGCTCTCTTTTAACAGGGTGCCTTAAACAACTGGATTAACAGCTGGCAACCACATTCCTTGTTTGGAAGAGAGACAGCAAAATGGTCAGTGCCTGGGCTCTCTGCAAAATGCAGGAAGGTATCATGAATATGCCAATTTTTTTCCCTCCTAGCTATTCCATAATACTTATGAGCTGGAATGTTTCAAATGGCTGTGTTTGAAATGAGAAAGTTTAGAATGGAAAGGGGTAAGGTAAGTGGACAGATAATTGCTATCTGAAGCAGGAAGCAAAGAACAAAAGGCTTCCAGCCTAACACGGCTTCTACCACAGCACTTCTCAAAGCCTGCACACTACAGCAGAAACAGCACAACACCCTGGGGGCCTGGATGGGGTCCCGGGCTTGGCATGTTCAGAGGCACCCAGGAGACTCTCACGCCCACAACTGTCTCAGAACTACTACTTCCGCTGATTTCCTATTAACTCTTAGTGAGTCAATGCAACAGTCTCAGATATAAAAGCTTATCACTCCAAGTACTCTCCTGAGAGAATTAATGACAAATAAGAAGCTAAGAAAACAAAACTGTTAGTCGCTCAGTTGTGTCTCACTCTTAGTGACCCCATGGACGGTAGCCTGCTAGGCTCCTCTGTCCATGGGGATTCTCCAGGCAAGAATACTGGAGTGGGTAACCATTTCCTTCTCCAGAGGATCTTCCCGACCAAGGGATCGAACCACGGTCTCCTGCACTGCCAGCAGATTCTTCACGGTCTGAGCCACCGGAGAAGCCCAAGAAAACAAAAGGAACTGACCACTTTCTGGACTTAGCAGTGCATACTTACACCAGACAGGGGCACTCCAGCATTCATCACGGCAGAGCACTGTGTGCCCAGGTGGGCTGCACTTGAGCCTGAAGTGCAAGACCATTCCACACATGACTCCAACGCTCCCATCCAGTGCCCCAGCCTTTATCACTGGCGTGGACACACGGAGCAAAACAGTGTGTCTGGGGAAGCCACAAATCAGGATGACATCCCTCTGCAGTCACAGAAGACAGCAAACTCCCTGACACAGCCTTTATTCCACTGATGACACTCGGGTGCCCCCTGGTGATAAAATCTAACTTGTAAGGCACTCAAAGTCTTGTTTTTTGAAATCACACTGTACTTAGAATCTAGGGAGTAGGAGAGCCAGGATCTGAAAACAGAGCCCCTGGCATGCCCCAGGGCAATACTGCTGTTTTCTCTTAAGTGTGTTTAAAACACTTACTTTGGTTTACTAACCTGGTAAGAGCATAACTGGGAATTACTAGAATGCCAGAATGAGTTCAGGCACAGAAAACGTGTGTATTTTTTTTCACTCTATACACTGCATATGGTGCCTGTTACACAGCAAACCTCCACCACCTCTAAGAAACCCCTTTGTGGGAACTGGGTATAATAAAAATGCAGCAGAATAAAACTGCAAGAATTGTTCAAAGTTCTCTCTTTAACTATATAGTTACTTATAAGAACAAAGAATTTTTTAAGCAAAAATATATAATCTCACACACAAAAGGAAACTGAGCAACAGAAAAAGCTAAAATTTATTTGTATTAGATACAAAATCAAACCAACTTACTCTGGAAACAGTGCTACCATATTGTGAGGTCAATACTCAGGACCTTCAATAATAAGAAGGTAGTATTTTTAAATCTTTTTTGCTACTGCTATGGGGTAAGGGGTTAGATCCCCACCCATACACACACACACTCAACACCACAATCTCAAGTTTTATTACATACCAAAGTGAAAACAAAAACTTTAAAAACTTTTTAAATGTCTTTATGACCTCAGGGAAGGAAAAAATTTCTTAAAAAATATTTTAAAAATCCACAAACTATGAGGAAAAAAAATACAAGACACTAAAACTTTAAAATGTACTCCAAAAGATTATTAACCCTATAAATCAATAAGAAAAAGACAAGCCATTTGGTAAAAATATGGACAAAAGATATAGAACAGGTAATTAACAGAAACAGAAATCTACACTGCCAATGGACATATGAAAGTAATGTAATGGTGCTCAAATGTTTGTAATCTGGGAGACGTAAATTAAAACGACAAAAATCCACTTACTCCATTAGATTAGCAAAAATTTTAAGTATGTCTATACTGAGAAGAAGAAGAACCAGAGAAGGCAATGGCACCCCACTCCAGTACTCTTGCCTGGAAAATCCCATGGATGGAGGAGCCTAGTAGGCTGCAGTCCTGGGGTCGCTAAGAGTGGGACACTTTTTACTTTCATGCATTGGAGAATGAAATGGCAACCCACTCCAGTATTCTTGCCTGGAGAATCCCAGGGACGGGGGAGCCTGGTGGGCTGCCTTCTATGGGGTCGCACAGAGTCGGACACGACTGAAGCGACTTAGCAGTGTACTGAGAATGGGGCTTTCCAGGAGACACTAGTGGTAAAGAATCCAAGTGTCAATACAAGAGACGCAGGTTTGATCCCTGGGTTGAGAAGATTCTCTGGAGAAGGAAATGGCAGCCCACTCCAGTATTCTTGCCTGGGAGATCTCATGGACAGAGGAGCCTAGCAGGCTACAGTCCTTGGGGTCAAAAAAAGCTGGACACAATTGGAACATCTGAGCACAGCATACTGGGAATTATCAAAAATTTTTCTTTTTAATGGGATCTAAAAGATCCATATAGTTATGGCTATGGTCTTCCCAGCGGTCATGTAGAGTTGTGAGAGCTGGACCATAAAGCAGGCAGAACACCAAAGAACTGATGCCTTCAAACTGTGGTGCTGGAGAAGAGAAGATCCTAAAAGTCCCTTGGACAGCAAGGAGATCAAACCGCTCAATCTTAAGGAAAATCAACCCTGAATACTGGTTGGAAGGACTGATGCTGAAGTTGAAGCTCCAGTATTTTGGTCATCTGATGAAAACAGCTGATTCAATAGAAAAGTAGAAAAGTCCCTGATGCTGGGAAAGATCAAGGGCAGAAGGAGAAGAGGGCATCAGAGGGTGAGTGGCTGGATGGCATCACCAATGCAATGGACATGAACTTGGGCAAACTTCAGGAGATGGTAAGGGACAGGGAAGCCTGGTGTGCTGCAGTCCGTGGGGTCGCAAACAGTATGACGTGACTGAACAACAACAACAAAAACTCTCATGCACTAGTGACAGGGATGCAGACTGTTAAAACCACTTAGAAAGCAGATGCACTAAAGATGCTTATTCCTTGCAGGGCGCCAAAATTCCATTCCTAGGAATACTTCTTGGAGAAATCCACAGAGGAGCATGAGGAGACATGACAAAATATGATCACTGCCACACTTCTGTACTAATGGAAAAGCTGAAGACCTAGACAGCCCCCTCAGCATGGAAACAGCTAAGTCCAATATTTCACAATGAATGGGGAATTTCCTGGCAGGGAATTCCCTGCTCAGGGAACTAAGATCCACAGGACACAGCCAAAAAAATAAGATTTAACAATTAAAATCAAAGAAGAACAAAATATCCAAATAAATCTAAAGAATATTTAGCTTAAAATAAACAAACTGCAAAATGATGAATACAGCATGAAACGACTTTGTTTTTGTTCTTTAGTCACAAGGCAGGTCTCTTCTGCGACCCCATGAACCATGGCCCACCAGGCTCCTCTGTCCATGGGATTTCTCAGGCAAGAATACTAGAGTGGGTTGCCATTTCCTTCTCCAGGGGAATCTTCCTGACCCAGGGATCAAACCCACATCTCCTGCATTGCAGGTAGATTCTTTACTACTGAGCCCCTGGGGAAGCCCCTGATGAGACATTTCTAACCGCACAAAACAACAAACAATATATACATGCACAGTAAGAGGTGAAAATCACAGCCAGGAAACAAAACGTACTGTGCATTTTTGGCAGTTTCAGTATTTCTGGGGAATAGGGCGAATGCGAGGATACAACGGAAGCTTCAACTGTCTCTGTAACGTTTTGCTATTTACAAGTATAGCAAAATGTTAACAGTAATCAAATCCAATGGGTGGGTCCAGTCATTTTTTCATGTTAGGCTCCTCACTTTTCTGTACATTGGAATTCCTAATTAAAAGGCATAAAAAAAAACCCGATCTAAAACATAACCATCAATTAAATTTATGCATGCACTCAATAAAACAAAATTGTCTTACCTCAACTGAAGCACGAGGAGTCACAAAGAACTGATTGAATTCATCAGGGCTAAAATCTCCAAAAATATACTGGGAAAAAAAAAAGAATCACAGATCACATAAAATACACAAATCACACAGTTTCAGAAAACAGTGTTACATGGACCCTATAAAGAATCCGCCAGGACCCCCCAAGACCCTCTCCAGGAAACAGACAGTGCTGTCTGGAGCTCCTTCACAGCCCCACTGCAGAGAGGTCTGTAAGTCTAGATAAAACCTTAGGGTTTTACGGAAGAAAATCAAAATGATGGACCTTATGATGGGAGAAAACGTTCCAGACAATACCAACTGCCAGCAAGGATGTGAAGCAACTACAGATGCAGAAAGGCACAGCAACTCAGAAAAAAAAAAAGCGTTCGGGAGTTCCTTATAAAGTTTACTTACCACACAACCCAGCAAGCCTACTCCTAAGCACTTACCAAAGAGAAATGAAGAACAATGTCCACAAAAACAACAACAAAAAAAACCTGTATGCTGAAGTTTACAGCATCTGTACTCATTCATAACCACCAGAAACTGAAAAGAATCCAAATGTGTATCAACAGGTGGACATGATACATGAACATGATGATCTACTAATCAATGACTCTCTAAAGCATCACCCTAAGTGAAGCATCAGACTTACAAGGCCACATGCTATAAGGACATCCACCAAAATATTAATGATTTCAGTTCTTGAATATGAATGGACAACAAAAAAATCAAAGGACATGAGAGGCAAAAAATAAACAGCAATAAAGAGGGTTACTATTAAAACAGGGGAAAATGAATCTGTGTAAACAAAACACAGGATACAGAAAAGAAGTTAAAATTCTAATCTGTATCCTGAAATTCTAGCAGGTAAAATAAGCAGAATGTCAAGAAAAAAAAAGGAGAGAACAAGGAAGTATTCAAAGAAATCAAAGGATTATTAAATTTAAATTACTAAATTTACAAACTCAACAGAAGATCTTAAAGAACCAAAATCAATACAGCAAGACAGCAATGCTTTGAAAGTTCCAAGAAAAAAAGTGTCTCTTTTTGTTTTCATAGAATTCTATTCTATAGTTTACTACTCAAGTGCAAAAGGCAAAATAATTCTTGACTCTCATACACACTTGGGATGAGTGGAGGTGGGCTGCTTAAGAGTTCCAGAAAATGCATTCAAGGGATACAACAGCAGTAACAAACAAGTAGGATCCAAAAGATGATCGATACTGCAGACGTGAAGCCCAACGCAAACGTGAAGACTCATGTTGCTTTATTTAATACCAACAACAGGAATGCTGTCCACATAGAAGAGAACCACTCTACCTTCTAAGTGGCTACTTTAATTCACGATGTGGGGAAGACACATTAGGATAAGAAGTGAACGTTCTTATAGGATTGCTAAGTTTTTCTCTTCAGGCTGGATTTCTCTTGGAAAGATAAAAATAAATGAAATACTCTTTGAAATCACACTTCTATGTACACTTTCTACAAGTATTTAAAAAAAAACAGAAATTGGTCAATCCAGTAAGAGAACTAAAATTTCAAATGATTCAACAAAATCTTGTCAGTGAAGAGGAAGGGAAGGAACCGTGATCCAGCAAGCCTTCTACCAGTCTGCTGGAACAAACCTCATGGTCAATTATGAGAACGCTCCAGTTCAGTTGCTCAGTCGTGTCTGACTCTTAGCGACCCCATGGACTGCAGCCTACCAGGCTCCTCCGTCCATGGGATTTTCCAGGTAAGAGTACTGGAGTGGGTTGCCATTGCCTTCTCCGAATATGCTATCTAGGTTGATCATAACTTTTCTTCCTAGGAGCAAGCGTCTTTTAATTTCACGGCTGCAATCACCATCTGCAGTGATTTTGGAGCCCAAGAAAATAACGTCTCTCTGTTTCCACTGTTTTCCCATCTATTTGCCATGAAGTGATGGGACCAGATGCCATGATCTTAGTTTTCTGAATGTTGAGCTTTAAGCCAACTTTTTCACCCTCAAGAGGCTCTTTAGTTTTTCTTCGCTTTCTGCCATAAGGGTGGTGTTATCTGCATATCTGAGGTTACTGATATTTCTCCTGGCAATCTTGATTCCAGCTTGTGCTTCATCCAGCCTGGCATTTCATGATGTACTCTACATGTCAGTTAAATAAGCAGGGTAACAATATACAACCTTGACGTACTCCTTTTCCTATTTGGAACCAGTCTGTTGTTCCATGTCCAGTTCTAACTGTTGCTTCTTGACCTGCATACAGATTTCTCAGGAGACAGTTAAGGTGGTCTGGTATTCCCATCTCTTTAAGAATTTTCCACAGTTTGTTGTGATCCACACAGTCAAAGGCTTTGGCATAGTCAATAAAGCAGAGGTAGATGTTTTTCTGGAACTCTCTTGCTTTTTTGACAATCCAGCAGATGTTGGCAATTTGATCTCTGGTTCCTCTGCCTTTTCTAAAACCAGCTTGAACATCTGGAAGTTCATGGTTCACATACTGTTGAAACCTGGCTTGGAGAATTTTGAGCATTAGTTTGCTAGCGTGTGAGATGAGTGCAACTGTGCGGTAGTTTGAGCATTCTTTGGGGTTGCCTTTCTTTGGGATTGGAATGAAAATTGACCTTTTCCAGTCCTGTAGCCATTGATGAGTTTTCCAAATTTGTTGGCATATTGAGTGCGGCACTTTCACAGCATCATCTTTTAGGATTTGAAATAGCTCAACTGGAATTCCCATTACAATCTCCACAAGCTTTGTTTGTAGTGATGCTTCCTAAGGCCCACTTGACATCACATTCCAGGATGTCTGGCTCTAGGTGAGTGATCACACCGTCATGATTATCTGGGTCATGAAGATCTTTTCTGTATAGTAGTTCTGTGTGTTCTTGCCACCTCCTCTTAACACCTTCTGCTTCTGTTAGGTCCATACCATTTCTGTCCTTTATTGTGCCCATCTGTGCATGAAATGTTCCCTTGGTATCTCTAATTTTCTTAAAGAGATCTCTAGTGTTTCCCATTCTATTTTTTTCCTCTATTTCTTTGCACTGATCACTGAGTAAGGGTTTCTTATCTCTCCTTGCTATTCTTGAAGAACTCTGCATTCAAATGGGTATATGTTTCCTTTTCTCCTTTGCCTTTCGGGTCTCTTTTCTCAGCTATTTGTAAGGCCTCCTCAACCATTTTGCCTTTTTGCATTTCTTTTTCTTGGGGATGGTCTTGATCACTGCCTCCTGTACAGTGTCATAAACTGTCCACAGTTCTTCAGGCACTCTGTCTACCAGATCTAATCCCTTGAATCTATCTGTCACTTCCTGTATAATGGTAAGGGATTTGACTTAGGTCATACCTGAATGGTCTACTGGTTTTCCCTACTTTCTTCAATTTAAGTCTGAATTTGGCAATAAGGAGTTCATGATCTGAGCCACGGTCAGCTCCTGGTTTTGTTTTTGCTGACTGTATAGTGTCTACATCTCTGGCTGCAAAGAATATAATCAATCTGATTTCAGTGTTGACCATCTGGTGATGTCCATGTGTAGTCTTCTCTTGAATTGTTGGGAAGAGGGTGTTTGCTATGACCAGTGCCTTCTCTTGGCAAAACTTTGCCCAGTTTCATTTTGTACTCCAAGGTCAAATTTGCCTGTTACTCCAAGTATCTCTTCACTTCCTACTTTGGCATTCCAGTCCCCTATAATGAAAAGGACATCTTTTTTGGGTGTTAGTTCTAGAAGGTCTTGTAGGTCTTCATAGAACCATTCAACTTCAGCTTCTTCAGCATTAGTGGGGATTACTTGGATTACTGTGATATTGAATGGCTTGCCTTAGAAACAGAGATCATTCTGTCATTTTTGAGATTGTACCCAAGTACTGACTGCATTTCAGACCCTCTTGTTGACTATAATGGCTACTCCATTTCTTCTAAGGGATTCCTGCGCACAATAGTAGATTATGGTCATCAGAGTTAACTTCACCCATTCCAGTCCATTTTAGTTTTCTGATTCCTAAAATGTCAATGTTCACTCTTGCCATCTCCTGTTTGACCACTTTCAATTTACTTTGATTCATGGACCTAACATTCCAGGTTCCTATGCAACACTGTTGTTTACACCATCGGACTTCACTTCCATCACCAGTCACATCCACAATACGGCGCTGTTTTCATTTTGGCTCTGCCTCTTCATTCTTTCTGGTGTTATTTCTCCACTCTTTTCTAGTAGCATATTGGGCATCTACCGATCTGGAGACATCTTTCAGTGTTGTACCTTTTTGCCTTTTCATACTGTTCATGGGGTTCTCAAGGCAAGAATACTGAAGTGGTTTGCCATTCCCTTCTCCAGTGGACCACATTTTATCAGAACTCTCCACCATGATCCATCTGTCCTGGGTGGCCCTACACGGCTCGGCTCATAGTTTCGTAGAGTTAGACAATGCTGTGGTCCATGTGATCAGTTTGGTTAGTTTTCTGTGATTGTGGCTTTCATTCTGTCTGCCCTCTGAGGGATAAGGATAAGAGGCTTATGGAAACTTCCTGATGGGAGAGACTGACTGTGGGGGAAATTGGGTCTTGTTCCGATGCATGCTCAGCAAATCTTTAATCCATTTTTCTGTTGATGGGTGGGGCTGTGTTCCCTCCCTGTTGTTTGCCCCCAACCAACACCTCACCTCTGGAGACTCCTGGATACTCACAGGCAAGTCTGGGTCAGTCTCTTATGGGGTCACTGCTCCTTTCTCCTGGGTCCTGTTGCACACAAGGTTTTATCTTGCCCTCCAAGAGTCTTTTTCCCTAGTCCTGTTTAAGTTCTGTAGTCAAATCCCACTGGCCTCCAAAGTGAAATTCCCTGGGGATTCTCAATCCCTTTGCCAAATCCCCAGGTTAAGAAATCTGTTGTGGGTCCCAGAACTTCTTAACAGTACGAGAATTTATTTGGTATAATTGTTCTGCAGTTTGTGGGTCGTGTGCTCAACAGCTCTAAGGTAGGGTTAATGGCAACCTCTTGTAGGGAGGTTGCCGTTCTGCCACACCCAGGACTGCTGCACCCAGAGCCCCTGCCCCTGCGGCAGGCCACTGATGACCCATACCTCCACAAGAGACACTCAAACACTCAAGGCCGGTCTGGCTCAGTCTCTGTGGGGTCTTCTGGAGTGCACAAGGTTTTGTTCGAGCCCTCCGAGCGTCTCTGGCAGGTATGGAGTTTGATTCTAAACACAATTTCGCCCTTCCTACCATCTTGCCAGGGATTCTCCTTTGCCCTTGGATGTGGGTTATCTTTTTTTGGTGGGATCCAATATTCTCCTGTTGATGGTTGTTCAGCAGCAAGTTGTAATTTTGGAGTTCTCGTAGGAAAAGATGACCACACGTCCTTGATTTTAGATGCTGTCCCTCCCAAGGGAGTTTCCCAACCAGCTGTTAATGCCCAAAAGTTGTCTCAAAGAAACAGCACGAAGATGTCTGCAACAGTGTTGATGACAAGCTGGGGATGGTTTAGCTGGTTTCAGGATCTAATGAAGCTCGCGTTCTTGATGTCTCATCACAGAAAGAATTCAGTGAGAGACAAAGTGATAGGTAAGAAGTGGATTTATTCAGATCCAGAGAGAAGCACACTCCACAGAGTGTGGGCCACTGCAGAAGGCGAGTAAGTGCTTAAACTCCAGGGAAAGACTTTTTCTCCTATTATTTTCGATTTTACTCAAATCTTTGTTTTTAAAGGATTATTTGGAAAAATCTGCTACAGATTTTAAGTGTGCTTTCTCATTACAACTTCATGTCAATAATTTCTCCACAGATCCACACCTTTAACCTGATTACAAAACTCACTGGTGAGGGCAACAGGAAGGGCAGAAGATTCCCCGGCGGTCCTGGGTTAGAACTCTGCCCCTCCACTGGGGACTAAGAGCTGCTGGTGCAGCCTTCCAGATGGAAGGAGCATGTACAGCAAGGAATCTCCAACACTGTTACAAGAAAACATTCTTTGGGTTAAAAAAAAAGGGGGGGTGGGAGGCAGGAAAATAGAAATACTGATTTGTATTTGCATAAAGACAGGGGCTTCCCTGGTGGCTCGGTGGTAAAGAATTCGTCAGCAATGCAGGAGACTCAGGTTCAATCCCCGGATCAGGAAGATCCCTTGGAGAAGTAAATGTTCTTGTCAGGAAAATTCCATGGACAGAGGAGCCTGGCAGGCTACAATCCATGGGGTCACAAAGAGTCAGATATGACTTCACGACTAAACCACCAACCAGAGACAGATCAATACCAGGACTAACCTGGTAGCTTGGTGGTGAGAAGTCCGCCCACCAACGCAGGCGACACAAGTTCAATCCCCGGCCCAGGAAGATTCCACATGCCGAGAAGCAACTAAGCTCAGACATCACAACTACTGAGCCAGCACTCTAGAGCCTGCTCACTGCAACTAGAGAAAAGTCCGCACACAGCAACAAAGACCCAGCATAGGCAAAAACTGATTTTTAAAAAGCAATAGATATTGGAAGGAGGGACAGTCAGTGGAGGTCGTGGAACAGAGAAGGATATATCTTTTCAGAGTTCTTAGTTCTGAACCATGCAAAAATACTTTACTCAAAAGATTAACTGTAAAGTCAGTGTTATCAAATCACTGTCAACTATTCATATACCCATTTTCCAGAAGCTGTGTTTGCACCTATGTTTCATGATCTCCTTGAAAACAGATCAGGACTTGATGAAAACATTTAATCCAAAAATGACACCATAAGCAACTGCTAACTATCAACTATGCAATGCTGAGGTATCATTTAACACCTGACAAATGGCTAGCCAGAGCTGCTCTGAACTTTAACATAATCCCCTTAACACCAGCTCACATATATCAATAAACAACTCCATAAAAATACACATGAATCACATTCTCTGCCCTAATCGGATCTATTTTCAATCCTTAAAATGCAGGAGTTTTTGAAAGTAAGTAGTTAACACTGGCAACAATCTAAAGAACAGTTTTGTGACTGAGCTTACAGAAGGGGCTGCTAAGAGGCTAGCGCCAAGTCCCAATCTGAGTTGCACAAAGTCACTCAAGTCTCAAGTAAGGGAGACATCAGAATAAAAGACAATTTCCTGCCATCACAATACATGTGAAAAAACAGTAAGTATTTCTTTCATGGGCAGAGAAACTAATGTCTCTTTTGTAACCACTCAAAAACACTGAAGGGAAGTGATATAATAAAATATAATACCCCACATAAATTTGGAGGCTATCATTTGAGTGCTTTTCAAAATCATCTACATCAGTTACAAATAATCACAGGAAGCATCACTATGAAGAAGTGTTTTTTATCCACAGTTCCAAAAAGGCAAATAGAAGTATTGTTGTAAAGCAGAATTTAGCTTAAATAAATTAGGAAGAAAAGTTAAATTATGAAGTTAAAACTACAAAAGCATAGAAAAACCCAAGTATTTATTCAACTGCAAACCCCAGTGACTGCATAAATTACACTGCCCTGAATTTTAGTGACAACTGTTTAACTAAAACTATATCTGACTAAAGTTTTATATATCTGACTGAAGCATCTCAAGTCTTGTGACATCAAAGAGTTTATCCCAGAAATTCAGGGCAGCCAGCTTCCATTAAAATGTTCCAGTCTCACCATCCCCAAAAGTCTTCCTAATTTTCAATCACAAACTGTTTTAGATGTCTGGCAAAATGAAGAATGTTACCAAAAAGCAGGGGCAGGATTGTGCTCTTCCAAAAACTCAATGTCACAAAAGGCTGTGGAAAAGTTCAAGATGGCAGGAAGCTAAAGAGACAGTACAACTAAATGCAACATCTGACCCTATCCTGGATCCTTCCCTGGAAAGGAAATGCTATAAAAGGAGAGCATAGGGTCAACTGACAAGTCCAGAATACAAACAGTGGATTAGAAAAAGATACTGCGTTCCATGTCAACATATGGAAGTGATAGCTATCCAACTGCGGTTACTTTAAGAGAATATTCATGGGAAATATACATTCAAGCAGACAAGAAGGCTAAAGGGTCCCAGTCCATGTAACTCACCCTCAAAACCTCAAAGGGTAAGAGAAAATGTGTCTGTATTTTCGTGTGTTTGTGAGTTTGTACAGGTATCTGTATAAAGAGGGAGAGAACTTAAACACACCCCAATGATTAAGTGAGGTTCAACCCTAACCAGTCAATATGAATAAAAAATCATATGGGGGCTCTTTGTACTTCTGCAATTTTTATAAATTTAAAATTATTCCCAAATAAAGAGCTTGCTGGGGTTGTTTTTAAACTAAAACTGAAAACACTCAGCTGTGAGGAAAATTTTTACCTACCCTCTTCTTATATTTGTGTGAAACATTTTCCTTCCTCTGAAGAATTAATAAATATATTTTAAAGTCTGTTTTTAAAGAAAAATACGGTAAGTTTTGGTTTAAAAAAAAACAAGATAAGAATGAGTCAGTGCCTGATTTCACAGGATTTACAATCTAGGAAGAAAATGGCACTGGCCACATGCATTTGTTTGTCTTGCGGGAGCAGGGAGAGCTGAAACTCACAGCTGAAACTCACAACTGTGAGGCTGGCAAGGGGAGGAAGTGCAACCCCACTTTCCCCGTCCCTGCCAAGCCTGCAGGGGCCGGCACACCTAGGCACCCAGGCAACGGGCACTGCGAGCCCTCCGTGGACCACAGAGCACTACAGAAATGTTGGCATCGTCATCAAGTGAGGCAGATCCCTGAGGTTTAAGCCAGGCCCACCAGAGTTGAATGAATACTGGAGTCAAGAGGAGGAACAAGAGAGCAACCACAGACTCTCTGCTCCCAGCTGTGGGGGGGGGGCGCGGGGGGGGCGGGCAGGAAGGCCACGGGGGTCGGGACACAGCACAGGGTGCTGGGCTGCCCCGTCCCCTCTCTGGGAAGGGGCTTGGGGGTGGAGGGGTCCTCTCAATCAGAATAAAGCTCCACTTCACCTCCCTTCCACTGACCCCAGCTCAGGCCTCAGAACTCCTACTGTTCCCGTCTGATTTTGTGATCCTTTCTAGAGAGGACATGAAAAATATATGCACAAGAAACACATCAGGAAAAGGGGCAAGCGCTCAGCACAGCCAGGGTGGATGCAAGACACTTCACTGCAGCCCAGCGCCAGGGCGCGGCACTCTGAGTTGCCAGAGCAGACTCCACAAGGCCCTCTAGGGCCTAGGGCTGTACAGCCTGCGAAAGGCACAGGCCAAACTGGAAATACCAGTGTTCCTGCTAAAGGAAAAGCAAAGACACAGCCTCAGCCCAGGAGAGGTGAGGAGAAGGAAAGGCGTTTGCCAGTCGCCTGCGTGGCCCACTGCTGGCTCTCCAGGGATCCGATGCAGCCATGGAAAACAGCACCTTCTGCAGGAAGCAGGGACCCGGAGGACGACCCCCAGAGCAGGCACTAGGGGGCGCTGGAACACAGCTTCCAAGGTTTGAGATCCAGAAACACAAGTCATTGTGCAGGCTGCCACCAAATCCATGTCCTCTGCCTTCAAAAGGACTCAGGGAAATGGGAGGTCAGCCTCTGAGGTAAAAACTTAGGCTACAAAGGCATGATCAACAAACACTGCTGCGTGCGCATTGTACTTCACAGATTCTGCGGCAGTCAGGCATCTGCGAGCCAGACCCAGGTACAGTGTCCCAAGAACACTCAAAGCCCAGCCTGCAGGGTCAAATGCCAGAACCAAGCACAGGAAGTAGAGTCTTCTCCTCCCGCCTCCCTCTTTTCCAACACAAAAGTGAATTTGGGAGGTAGGAGGAAACGTTAAGGACTAATACACTGGTGGCTCAGCAGTAAAGAATCCTGCAACACAGGAGATGCAGGTTCGATCCCTGGGTCAAGAAGATCCTCTGGAGAAAGGAATGGCTACCCACTCCAGTATTCTTGCCTGGAGAATCCCACGGACAGAGGAGCCTGGTGGGCCACAGTCCGTGGGGTTGAAAGAGTCTGGCAAGACTTAATGACTAAAGAACACTGCTCCGAGTGATAAACGCTTTAACTTCATCTCTAAAATCAGAGTATGCCAGACTAAATCCATCTCCACAGTTCTTCCCAGCTCCAAAAGGATCTCCTGGATCTAACCCGGAGAAACACAGCTTTGGGAATGTTCTCAGACTCACACGGCTACCAGGTGGCTGGCACCTGAACACATCGCACTGAGTGAAAGAAGCCAGACTCAAGAGCCACGCATCACAAGAGTCCATCCACATGCACTGGGTGATATCCAGGAGAGGCAAATCCCCAGAAACAGAAAGGAGAGAGGGTGGCTGCCAGAGGCTGGGTGGGGAGGGACCAGGGAGTCACCATTATGGGTATGGAGCCTCTTTCTGGAATGATGAGGTGTTCTAAAATGGACTGTGGGGGCAGCTGTACAACTCTGTGAATATACTAAAAACCACCAAAATGTACAGCTATTTAAATGGGAACTATTAACAAATGAAGTTTAAAAAAAAAAATCAGATCAGTACTTGCATAAAAAGAACCATTCAAATTTCTTTACTTTTTTTTCATCAGGACCCAGTACCTGATGGATGGTGACATCTACTGAACAGTTACTGCTCAGTCTTAACTTTGGCAATTGGTGTGGGTGGCCTAGGGACACCTGGAGGCGACAATGTTCAATGCACAGCAGGAATTTCATTGATTTAACAGCATGTATTGAGCATCAACTATCCACGCTGAACTGTGATTATGAGAACAAATTCTGAACAAGACGAAGTTTGGGACACCACGATATTTATAAATTTGTCACCGTGTGCGTGAACTGCGCATTGCTTACAGCACTACAAACGGCAGAAGCAGACAGAGGAAGAGGGGGCAGAGGAAGGCTTATGCCTCAACTGACTACCCAGGGCTGCAGCAGGATGCTCCTCACTTTCTTGTGGCTGAGGAGCCCCGAGAAGGGGAAAAATGGACCAAAAAGTGTGCCAAAGCCACGCCCTCCTGAAGATTCAAATGTCAAGTGTTGGTTTCATGTGGTTTGTGTATTTTATTCTGACTATTGAAGTCCTATCAAAAGCTACCCTCTCAACAATTTCCCTGGTAGTCCAGTGGTCAGGACTCCTCACTCCCAATGCAGGAGGCATGGGGTTGATCCCGAGTCAGGGAACTAGATCTCAAGTGCTGCACGGTGTGGCCAAAAACTAAGATCCCACATGGCATGGCAAAAAAATAGTAACTTTTAAAAAGTTATCTTTTCACTTTTCCAAGATTTCTAATAGACTGGATTTATTTAAGTGCTTTCATGGGGAGTCTAAGCTGAAACTTGTTTCCACAGACTGCACTCTCCAAATCAGAAAACATGATTCAGTTAACACAAATCCACTTTTACCAACTTTCCAGGCGTATTGTACATTACACAATGTCAGTTAAATTTTAACTTGCTTTGCTCTAAACTGTTACTAAACAGCCCTCATTATACAATAACTTGCTATATAGACTTATCACATGGAAAAGAGCTGATAAATTAGGCAGTCAATTTGGTACTTGTTATCTGGGATACCCCTAGTAGAAAAAAGTTCAAAATTCCACCTGTTTTCATTTCGATCACCTTGGTGCTAATCTAGGAAGGAAAGGGAAGGGATGGGAAGGGGAAAGTGCAACACCAATGAAAAAGAACCATTTCTGTCAAAATTCATCAGACTATATACACTAAATGAATTAAATTCACTGCATGTATATCATACCTCCATAAAGTTGTTCTTTGAAAAGGAACAGACACCAAGTCAACTCATTTTTTCCACTGCCTGGATCAGTACTTGGCATACAGCAGGTGCTCAAGAGCTCTGCTCAACAAATGAGTTCAGGAAGAGGAGGAAGAAAAGCAAAGCCCACAACCTATACAAGTTCCAGGGCTGAGGACCGACGCCCTCTCTACAGCAACAGTTCCAACTCCAGAGTCGGCAGGCTGAAGAACTCAAACTCAACCGCTCTCATTGTTTCTTATGCTCCCGTTTTTACTATCAGCAGAAGTGGGCGAGCAGGGGCACAATTTTCATTTCTAAATATAAACTCTTAACATAGTCAAGATATAACATGCAATTTTTAAGTATAACATTTAACCATAATCAAGAAAAGTGAATTAAAGCTTTATTGAAAACTTTAATAAGAGAATACCTATTCTGACCTAAAGGAAAATCATTCACAATAATCACATGGTCTCCCAAACTGGAGAAAAATCAACTTCCAAAATGTTACACCTTAAAGGGGAAAAATGGGAGGCACTGGCAAAACAAACCATGGATGTGCATCAGGTCAGATCAACCTAGTAAAAGTACATTTTTTTCTCCCCCCACAACATCGCTGACCACCATATAAGTCCCCTGTGTCTAGCATGTTGGAGGCATTTGCCCAGTTTTTCTTGCCCGCACTCTCTTCTACTTAAACTTCTTTACTAAAGCCTATTTCCTTAAGAACTCCCTGCTTGCAGGCAGG
Organism: Bos indicus x Bos taurus; assembly: GCF_003369695.1. NCBI lineage: Eukaryota > Metazoa > Chordata > Mammalia > Artiodactyla > Bovidae > Bos > Bos indicus x Bos taurus. The sequence continues at coordinate 54,914,688 of NC_040093.1, forward strand.
AGTTTTCACTTTTCTGTCACAGATGTGGCTCGTGTTCCTGGGAATGCTGTCAAGTGTGGGTGAGGACACAGAAGGGGGACAGGCACTGCTGCTGCAGAGGTGAAAGGTGACCGCCGCTTTCTAAAAACTTAGCAGCCTCTTACAAAAATCAAACATACATCCACCATATGACACAGAAAAATTCTACTTCTAGGTATTTTATCCATGAGAAATGAAAATGTATGTTCACACAAAGACCTGCACGTGAATGTGGTCAACAGCTTCATTCATAACAGCCAAATGCTGGAACAACAAATGCCCATCAAGAGGTGAAGAGAGAACCTGTGGCCCATCCCTACAATGGACTATTACCCAGCACTGAAAAGGAAGGATTCCTACACCACATAGGCAAATGCCAAAAATGCTATGCTAAGTGAGAGGAGGCAACACACAGAGCACTCTATAAAACATAACGAAAATTCTAGCAAACGGGAACTCAGCCTATAATAGTGACAGAAAAAGCAGCTCAGTCATTGCCTGTGAGAGGGATGAGGATTCATGGTGAAGGGTCATAAGGGAAACTTACAGGCAATGAAAATGTTCTCTATCCTGATTGTGGGGGCAGTTACCCTCCTATATACATTTGTCAAAACTCAAAGCGCTAGCTTAAAATTGGCACATTTATTGTACTAAATTATACCTCAATATGGTTGACATTTTTAACTAGACACACATCTATCAATAAATCGATGAGGCAGTTGTTTTATAAAAACAGCTCTTTAAGATCAAGGACCACGATACTCATTTTTCTTTTACACGAGCAGAATTCTTAAGCACTCTATAAATACTCACACACAAGGGCTCTTTAAGATTTCATGTTCCATAGCTCAGAGACCCTAACTAGTGGTACACAACACGACCTAAACTACAGTGCACGCATCTGTATTCCGCTGCCTGTTATCACTGTAACCAGCCTCTCTAAGCCTCCAACCTCAGACTGTTCATGCCTGGCTTGGCCTTTACAACTGCCTAGATCCCCTGACATACCCAAACCCTACACTACACAGAGACAATCAGTGCCAACAATGCTGAATCAAAACTAGGGCTGCATTAAACAAAATGCTACATGAGCAGAAACTTGTAAATCCATCTGTTCTACAGGATTTTTCACTTAATGAAATATGCTGGAATCAAACCAACAAAAGCTTGACTACTGAAGGCCACCTGCCAGAAAGGAAAGTGCATCACTTAATCAGAGCTCCATGTTAAAAGACATTTTGGAACAAAAGAGGTGTGACTACATATTTTCCTCTGTTGGTCACTGCCAATGGTCTCGTCAAACACCCTGAAAAACAGAGAGGTGTGTAAGAAACAGGACTCATCTTAGCTGGTACACACACCCCTCTCCTTCCAATTTTAAGGAGAAAGAATATAGAATGTTCCCTTTCATGAATTGCTTTGGTTGCTAATGAAGACCAAAGTTAGAAGAGTTGGTCCACTGTTTACCTTCTCAATTTAACCATCACCTAACGACCTGCTGAAAAACAGCCTCCTAAGATTCTAATTATGGAGGTATAGTTCACCTGACCAGCCAAAACAATAGATTGAACTCCATTCTTGAATTACATATGTAGATTCTGTTACGATTAAAAGTATTTTATTAGAAAAATAAAACTCAAGACTTCAGAAAGTCTCTTGTATGGTAAACATATGGAGCTCAGAAATCTGGAAAAGAAATTTTACCCCAGTCAGCTCACAATACTGTTTTCCTACAAAGGTGAAGGTCACCAAGCCAGGGAACAGGGTCAGCTGTACAGGACAAAGGCATCAGGCAGTGCTTCTCAGCCCTGACTAACACCTGAGGACCAATTGAGCATCCTCAGGCCACAATTCTGGGCTTCCACGGTGGGAAGCAAGGCTTCACTTAGCATTTCAAATGCTTCCTGTGTGAATCTGATGTGCAGTCAGGGTTGAGAATCACTGAACACAGGGGCACTGCCAGGACCCAGCGATGCAGGAGTGGAAGAAACTAAGCAGACAACTGGGGCGGGGGCAGCACAACTGCTCCCATACTCGGTGAGGGCTCTAAACCACACGCGAGAAACCACGAGACAATCTGAGGCGACTGTTCACGGCCTCAGAGCACCTACTGCTCGATGCACATCCAGAGAAGGCGCTTTTTTCTTTCTACAAAGCAGATGTTTGTAAAATGGGAACTCTTTTAGTGCTTTTAAAGGGTTTATTGGTCATTAACAAGTTAAAGCCCAACAATCAGAAGAAAAACTATAACACAACTAAACTAGAAATAATTTGATAGAAACATTCCACTCCAATGCAACTTTTCAGAAATGTCTTTTCCACAGAGACACTGCTTTGTAACGGAACTCATTTTCCATTGCTCTTTTGACTCAATGAAATCTTTCGCCTCCAACATTCTGGTTTTCCAAAAATAACCCAATTCAAACCAAATCAGTTTACATCCTTAAGCTCATCAACCTATCAAGCACTTGATTAATAATAAGATCTCACTCACACACACTTTTCATAATAATCTTTACTGGAGGGCACTCTACCTTCTTCAGGACTTGGTTCTGGCTCTTAACCATTCTCTCTCCTCTGGGCTGACACCTGGATATTCATTCTCCCATTAAGCATTCTTCCCACTCATTCTTCCACCTACTCTCACAGCTTCAACTAGGCAGATGAATTCTGAACTCACACTTTCAACTTGGACTGCTCAGTTATACTCCATTCCATATTTCAAGCTGCCAACCCCTAGATTCATTCACTGTTATTTTCTGACTTAACCTTAAAATCAAAAGGCCCACTATTTCCTCAAAACCAGGTTTTGCACTTATGCTAATAGCAAACTTCATTGTTTTTCCAAACTCTTGGATGAGAAACTTGGAAGATTATCTTGAATTATATATACATAACCCAGTTCCTGGGACAATCTCATCAAAACATCAAAATGCTCAAAAGATTTCATTTGGTAAAAACAGCAGCAACTGCATGAATTAAAAGAAGCATCCCAATTAAGTGATGCCAGTCAGGGAGCTAGGACCCTGTTTAATCGGCACATTACTTCTATGAGACAGTGATTCCCCTAGCCTTTTTGGCGGTGGTGAGGAGGAGATGTAAGCAAACAAGGCCCACCACCTCAAGGATGCACACGCACACATTTCGGCACACGATTCCAGGACTTGCAGACACTCTCACGCTCCCTGTGTCCTATACGACCCTGCTACTCAGTGTGGGTCCCAGCCCAGCAGCAGACACACCTGGGAGTTTATGCTGCTCTCAGACCCCAGCCCAGACCTACAGAAGCCAAACATGCCATTAACAGGACCCCCCATTGACTTTTAACGTAGCGTCAGCCTGAGAAGCAGGGGATGCAGCACAGCATCCCAGGGTCCTCCTTACAGCAAGCTGAGCCTTGTATCCTGGACACTACTGCAGGGCTCCCAACTCCTCTCTCAGGCTGGGTGACCGTTTACCACCCAAGCTGGGGGCACCGGCCCACATCAAATGCCCTCCTCCTTTCTCTCTATGTGCCCAAATCCCATTCATTCTCAAGGCCACTCGTTACCCACCTCCTTCACTCCTGAATTCCCCCTGCAGAACCTGCCATGTGCACTGCAGAGTTCAACACACTGCACATCTCAGAACCTGCCCCAATTGTTTCCTATGCCTAGTCACCTGCTGAGTCGCCTGCTCCTACACAGGGTGAGAACACTTTAGGTATCTTCCTGTGCAGCTACAAGCAGCAGCTAACATAGCTGGCCCAGCTGACTTCTCACACTGCAGAACTCAGTTCGAGTCTCCTCTTTGCAAATTACTTTCTTAACAAACCTGAGTTATTCTGGATTTTAACAGGTGATTAGCCTCATTCCCACAGTCAACCAGGGATTACCTAAATGTATAGACTGTGTTATGTCTTTCATAAATTATTCATCAATATTTTGCGCACTTATTACATTCCAGGCTCAGGGAATGTAACAGTGAACAAGAGAACGCCTTCCCCTCACTCATCTTCCACTCTAGTAAAGGGAGAGAGAAAATGAACCAAATAGCTGCTAGGATATCAGATGAAGGGGATCAGGTGTTAAGTGCTCTGAAGAGAAAGCAAGGCAAGAAGGTGGCGGGGGTGCAGCAGGCTGCGATTTTTAAAAGGGCAGAAAAGAAATGCAAAAATGAAGCTAACATTTCATTCTTTCACTATATTAGCTGAAGCTTAACTCACAGAGGCATTAGAGCTGGAAATCTCCAATTAGGTCAGAAAGTCTTTTTCCCTGAACATAAACAGAAGTAAATGGTGGAACGTCATCTGCTATTGCCAGACATAAAACAATTTTAACTTCACTGACTCAGTGGACATGAATTCTAGCCAACTCCTGGAGACAGTGAAAGACAGGGGGAGCCTGGTGTGCTTCATTCAGTCCATGGGGTCGGAAAAAAGTCGAACATGATTTAGTGAATGAACAACAACTTTAAGATTACTTCAAAGTATGGTATTTTAGAGCATACTCTCAGTTTCAATTATGATCCTGCCAAATGAAAAATAATACACAATACAAAAGAGGCAATAACTTGAAAATATTACCATTTGTAGCCCATCAGTCCAGGGGTCACAAAAGAGTCAGACACAACTTAGCAAGTAAACAACAACAATGCCATCTATAAGGTCTGGTCCTAGGAAAAATGCAAAATAAACCAAGCTGTCCACTTTGAAAAACTAAAATAAATAAAGAGGGCACGGAGGCAGGCCTGCCTGAGAAGACTCACCCACTCCAAGTGGCCTGGGGCCAGGGAGCAAGCGCGTGGACAGAGGGGGTAGCGTGCTGCAGCAGAGACAACTTATCTGTGCTCATTTTTGTTGGCACACAGCTGAGTTAAAAAAATAACCAGTGGGGGGGGGGGGGGGGGGGATAACCAGTGGGCGAACGATGACACTGGCTGAGATATCTAAGATGACAAAGGTAGGAAACACAAAACATAACTGAGCCAGTAAGTCAATGGAAAAGCTCTCTTTCCACACTCACCAATGACATACTCAGGCTCTCCACCTGGGAAGGTAGACAGCTCTGTGGCTCTGGAATTTGGAGATAAAGGCATTTGCTCAGACCAAGTCAACCAAGGATCAATGCTCTGGACCACTACGGGGAAGGCTACCATGAAGGTATTTATTGCATCAGTAACGGTCCTCTGATCTCAGCTAAACCTGTTGAGAAACAGCCCAAAGAATGAAACAAAACAGATTAGCTGATATACAGATGAGTCGCCTGGATTCAACAAACTATACAACACGAATAAGGAGAGTCACGAAACCCTTCAAGAAAGCCTAGAGGTCACCTGAATTCTTAACGCAAGAACTGCAATCCATCTGAAAACCTCAGGAGCAGCCCACCTCTTTCGCAGCAGCTCTCTTACTATAAAGGTATGTCTAGGGAGGGCAAATCTGTGCCTTGTGGTTCCTGCACCCTGTGGTCCTGACCTTCACTCCCAGGACTAGAAGTATGTTCTGCCAGACAACATCTGTGTGCTGTGCCCTCCTCCGCCAGGCAGGGCCATGCGTTCCTTCCACCGCTCGGGCACTCTGCCCATCCGGGGCCAGCAGCCTGCAGGCCTCCAGGAAGAGCTGACTGACTGGGAGGAAGAACAAGGCATCCCCAGCACCAAAGTCCACAGGGCCCTCCAGGCTCCTGTGCAGGACAGGCTTGGGAGTCCTTCCCTTCTTCACAGGGAAGGGAGGAAGCTAACTCAGATCTATGCTTTCAACCAAAAAGAAATCAATGGCAAAGAAACAAAATGGCAACATATTTTACCTTCTGTCCATTTTAAAAAGAAAAGAAACTCATTTGTTCAACATGTGTCAGGGGGTGAGAGGCCAAGTCTTTCCAAACTGAGCTGTGGCAACTCTGTGTCCAAGACCAGTCATGGCTAGGATATTGCTACAGAGTCATTGTGAGTGAAGTTCAAGTTACAGCCAGAGAAGCTTCCAGCCAAAACTAAAGAGACTGCTCAAGATTTTTTTTTTTCAAAGCAATCTCTTATCTCATTTTCATGGAATAGAACTCCAGTCACACATGGAAAAGAAAGTTTGTGCTCCTGGCACTTAACTCACACTGTGTAGTGTGGCATGGAAAAGCCAAGAATTCAGTAAGAACCAAGATGGAACCAAGAGTGTTACTTTAGCACCAATTTGTGAAAAACTGGAGACAAGAACTTCAAAGCTGACAAATCCATGACCAGCAACAACAACAAAAAAAGGCTGCAAGAATTTCCAATGGCAAATTGGCTTAATGCTATGCCCCAATTCTCAAAGACGGCAGACAGTCATAGTTAAACGGAGTTGGGGCGAAGCCCGAGCTGCCCCCACACTGAGAGTCCTATCTCACCACATGGCACCCAGCAGTTTCTAATGGCTTTGGGGAATATAATACAATTTAGAGCAAGAGTTGGATAAATGTTTGTGGAGAGGAATTTGTCCATCAGTTTAGCTACTGAACTTCCAACAAAACTGAACTCTCAGGCTCAAGACCCAGGGTGGCACGTCTTCAAAGTGGCAACGTGTCAGGCTCCTCAGTCGGTTCTGTTTCCACAAGTCACTCGATTCAGGACTAAAATTACTAACATTATCTTGCAGAGGGCCACAAACTGGCGTCTTTTGTTGTTGTTCATACCTAACCTAGACTGAAAATGTTTTTAAATGTCCAAAATATTACTCAGTTAATTCTATTCATGGGAAAGGGCTCTGCAGCTTAAGGGGAAAGGCGGCAAACAAAAGCATGCAGAGGCTCTGACACCTGTGTCAGGCTGAGGCCCTGGGGGCTGAGGGGACACAGCTGGGGGCCTAATCAGGGGTCCCTAGTCAGTGGGTCTGGATGGCCACCAGGATGCCAGGTGGTTCAACTGAGAAGACCACGACCAAGGATCATGACTTAAGAAATACTACTAGAAATACTACTATATAAAATGGGCCTTCCCTGATAGATCAGCTGGTAAAGATCCGCATGCAATGCAGGAGACCCTGGTTTGATTCCTGGGTGGGGAAGATCCGCTGGAGAAGGGATAGGCTACCGACTCCAGCATTCTTGGGCTTCCCTTGTGGCTCAGTTGGTAAAGAATCCTGGCCTGGAGAATTCCATGGACTGTGTAGTCCATGGGGTCACAAAGAGTCGGACACAACTGAGTGACTAAGCAAAGCACAGCACAGCACATTGTGTAAAATGAGCCCAAATGTCTAAAATTTAAAGGGAAGCATTTAAAAATATTAACAGAAGTCATCTCAGAGTCATGATATATGGGTGATATATTTTCTTTACAATCAAGGAATAAATGCTGGTTTTTAAAGTTGCCCCCCTCCCAAAAAAATTAAAGAGAATATGGGCAGAAAGTGAAGAGAAACTAAAGAGCCTCTTGATGAAGGTGAAAGAAAAGAGTGAAAAAGTTGGCTTAAAACTCAACATTCAAAAAACTAAGACCATGGCATCCAGTCCCATCACTCCATGGCAAACAGATGGAAAAACAATGGAAACAGTGAGAGACATTATTTTCTTGGGTTCCAAAATCACTGCAGATGGTGACTGCAGCCATGAAATTAAAAGACGCTTGCTCCTTGGAAGAAAAGCTATGACCAACCTAGATAGCATATTAAAAAGCAGAGACATTATTTTGCCAACAAAGGTCCGTCTAGTCAAAGCTTTGGTTTTTCCAGTAGTCATGTATGGATGTGAGAGTTGCACTATAAAGAAAGCTGAGGGCCGAAGAATTGATGCTTTTGAACGGTGGTGTTGGAGAAGACTCTTGAGAGTCCGTTGGACTGCAAGGAGATCCAACCAGTCCATTCTAAAGGAAATCAGTCCTGAAAATTCATTGGAAGGGCTGATGCTGAAGCTGAAACCCCAATACTTTGGTCACCTGATGCAAAGAACGGACTCACTGGAAAAGACTCTGATGCTGGGAAAGATTGAAGGCAGGAGGAGAAGAGGATGACAGAGAATGAGATGGTTGGATGGCATCACCGACTCGATGGACATGAGTCTGAGCAAGCTCTGGGAGGTGGTGATGAACAGGAAAGCCTGGGGTGCTGCAGTCCTTGGGGTCGCAAAGAGTCGGACACGACTGAGCAACTGAACTGAACTAACTGATGTCCCCATATGACTTCCCTAACAACTCTATCCAATTATCACTGAGGACACTCAAGGGCTATTTGCCTTGCACTAATCTGCCTCAGATATTCCCAAACATCCTACATTTTCCCTGCTCAAAGTTTTAGGGTTTAAGGTGCTGAAGTGAGCAGAAAAAACATTCTGAGATCTAGAGGAGAGCCAGCAGAGGACACCTTTGCCACCCTGGGGAGGACCCCAACCGGGCCTAGAACAACCACCTCCGCCAGCAACCCTCACAGAGCCTGTGCTTTCAGACACCCACCACCACCAAGGCTGAACTACCAAAGTCCTTTGTCCCCCAACCCCCCCACACCGTCCCAGCATCCCACCCTACACACCAGGCAGTCACCCACCGAGCACAGGTCTGTCTCCCAAACAGGCCGCAGGCCTAAACACTCTGCTCTTCTGCATGTGCTCCCCACAAAACCCCATCCCTGAGCTTCTCTGCCCAAATGTCGCCTTTCTAGGAGAGTCGACTGGCTTCTCCTGACGCTTCTTCTCAGCTTCCCCTGACGCTCCCCTTTCCAACCCACATAGCACTGCCACTCCCCCCACCTCCTCCGCACCCTCCCCAAGCTCAAGTTTGTGGCCACCATGAGCCTGCAGGATGGTTCTGCAGGGCAGGCAGCATGAATGCGTCACCCTCTTCCACGCTCTCGCCGGGGTAAGACTGGCCGCCTCACCACCGCCACCGCCTTGGCACCCAGTTCTGAGTTCTCAGGGGCTCCCCAGGCCCTGCAGCCACAGAGCCATCTCAGACTGGGTTATCACCCAGGCCCTGCTTCTGGGAGCCGGTCTCCTGCCTCCCCTGCCCTTCCTCCAGACTCGGTCTTCAGTGTGGAATGGCCCTCTGCATTCCTGCGACTATCTGATTAGTGTGGGTGTCTCTCTCCACAGTAAGCTCCCTGGTAAGACGGACAATGCCCATCTCTGCTTATCACTCCATCCTCAGTGCATGGTACACAGCAGCCACTCAATGACTTGCTGAACGAATGAATGAAAGTTTCTGACTATATTGTTCACACTTCTGTTACAGGAATTACCACCCTAAAAAGGGGATTCACCAATTAGCCTGTTTCCCTCTCCTACTATGCTGTCAACTCCCAAAGCACAGATCTCTTTTCAGCTCTATCCTGCTAACGCCTGGCCACCAAAATTCTTTGTTTGAGCAATCACAAAAGATATAAAGTCCTTTATATGTAGTTCTGAATAAAAGTGCCTGGTATATTACAAATTAATTCCAAAGACACAGAATACTACCCTTGGAAGACCTGACTTTGCATTAGAAGTGGTGGAATATGATTTCTGGGGAGAGGAAGCAGACATGAGGAGTGGGCCAGTTCTTTAGGATTTGTTTTTCTTTTCTTGCCACTGCAGTATTTCAATAAATACAAAGGGGACAGACCAAACATGAATCACCTTATTGACAGATATTTTATGAAAAAATCTTTCTCAATCTTTTTCAAATATTTCACAGTCTAACTTGCTTTTTGATCAAATTAATATGTAGTTTTAAGTTTTTTAACATAAAAATACTTCATGTTTTAATTTACCACTAATTATTTTCTTAATGTTACTAAGCAAAATGTATCTCCCACTCTGCCTCCAAATAACTAATGAATTAAAGATTTTCATCTTTTAGAGAATTTCCTGGTGGTCCAGTGGTTAGGACTCCATAGGTCACTGCAGGGGACACAGGTTTACTCCCTGGTCAGGGAACTAAGATCGCAGTGTGGCGAAAAAGAAAGAAAGAAAGAAACAAAGTGGGGAAGTGAGGAAAGTCTGATTTTGGATAAGACAGGAGAAAGTCCAGGTTCATTACCCAATTCCCCACTAGTCACCAAGGCTGATGACCTACTAACCTCTCAAACTAACCAAAGGTTTGTCCTCTCAGGGGTCTTCTCTAATGCAGAGTTGACCAACAGATTAGAATGTGAATCTGAATCAGACCTTTTTTTTTTACAATATAGAAATTGGACACCATGACTGCTATAATTATGGGGTTGAATGTGTTCAAAATACCATTTCTTAAAAAAAAAATTTGTTCAGGCATTTTAGTAGTCATAGATTTCTACAGCACTTCCACAGTTCTCAGTATACTGGGTCACAGAGAACCACTTTAACCTCCAGAACATCTGCTCCATCCCCTGGCAAAAGCCAATAAAAATAAGAAAAAGTCTATTCTACCTGAATACACAGCTTCAATAATTTTAGAAACAAGAGGTGCTCCAAAAAGTCCAGCCCACTGACTATACAGTTGCGTGCATGCGAAAGTCACTCGGTGTCGCTCAGGGTCCGACTCTTTGAGACCTCATGGGCTACCCATATCCAGTCCATGGACTTCTCCAGGCCAGAATCCTGGAGTGGGCAGCTGTTCCTTCTCCAGGGGACCTTCCCAACCTAGGGGTCAAACCCAGGTCTCCCGCAGTGCAGGTGGATTCTTTACCAGCTGAGCCACAAGGGAAGCCCAACCATCTGGTTAGAAGACTGCATTATGAGACAAGGGAACAAAAACAGTGTCAGAATAGGAAAGGCACACCAGACAGACCAATGGGACCAAGATCAGGGAGGGGGCAGTGACTTTTTACTTTAAATGTGTCTGTTTCAGAAACTCAAGTCTTAAAAAAAAAAAAAAGAAATTCAAGTCTTTATTTTGTATTTTAAAATCAATGAACAAGATTTACCAAAATGCACTCTACACAGAATCTAGCAATTAATAATTAGTAACAGACTGGTTGTTGCTGTTTAGTTGCTAAGTTGTGCCCAACTCTTTGCGACCCCGTGGACTGTAGGTTGCCAGGCTCTTCTGTCCACGGGGTTTTCCAAGCAAGAATACTGGAGTGGGTTGCCATTTCCTTTTCCAGCTCTAAATAATTACTTAAACATGTAAACCTTTATTTCATTCATTCGGTCATTCCATAAACCTTCTCTGAGAACTATCATATGGAAATTGCACTGTGAAACGGCAGGCCTTTATCAGTCTGGCCAAGTATAAACGACAGAGGCTAGAAGTCCAAAACCTGCTCTTAAGTCCCCGATAGCGCCTTTCACGGCCACGTGACTTCAATCACAACCTCCTGAGTCTCACTTTACCCATCTGTAAAATGGTGTAATAGGAATACATTACAGGGTTGCTTAAGGATCATGCCAGCCACAGCACTTCACAAACCATGCAGTTTATAAACTACACAACCACTCCACATGCTGATCGCTGTAATGTTTCATTTCATAATAAATATGCTCCTCCTTGTCCAATCACCAGATCTACCCCAAAGGCCTACTCTCCAGGTCTCAAATAAACACACACATCTTGGTAACCATCCAAGGAGAATTACCATTTAAATATTAAGAGACAGAAGTTTTCTACAACATCAGGCAAGAATCTCCAAAAACTCAAGAATTAAACGTCATTTTCAAATTCTCTTTTATATCCTCCCAAGTGCTGTTAAAAGTAAAAAGACTGATATTTTCAGGAAAAAATAGAGAGTACATACTTTAATGATGAAAGTCTCTCAAGAGGCATTGCTTCACTCCTCTGGAGTTATAAACTGTCTAAAATAGGAGAGACACATAAGAGGAGGAAAACTAGAAATGCTCTTGACGGTTACCAGAATACCAAATAAATTCACAAGTTGGCCCTAACTAAATTTAAATGAGTGTAATAAAATTTAAAATGCATCACTTATATCCAGAGAAAAGGATACTATCTTTATGTGAGAATAATTAAACAATGTAGACTAACTCATAGCCCAGCTGCTGCTGCTGCTAAGTCACTTCAATCGTGTCTGACTCTGTGCGACCCCATAGACGGCAGCCTACCAGGCTCCACCGTCCCTGGGATTCTCCAGGCAAGAACTCTGGAGTGGGCTGCCATTTCCTTCTCCAGAAGCCGAATCAAAACTCTCCACACACAGCCATGTATTAAATGTTCTTGGGTGGTTCTGGATGTAGTTCACAAGGCCCATGGCTTGCAGCAGACAATTTATACAGAGATCTAGCTTTAGTCAACATATTTTAAAACAAAGAATACTTTTGACTTGTACTCACAATAATGATAAACGTCTATTTTCCTGAACAGTGAGGAAAGTAAATTAAGAAAATGGTCCAAAAAACCATCCCCACCACTTCCAGTGCATCCAATGGCTCTCATGGAACTACAGCTCGGGAGAGGGGTGAGGATGGGGGGGTGAGGGGGCTATTCATGGGACTCCTCCCTTCCCTCCCCAGCCAGCTCATCCACAATAACAGGTCTGTAACATGAAGCCCTCTATTTTGTTCAGTCTTAAATGCAAGGTTTTTTTTTCCCTACATTCAGTGTCTTACAGCAAGGCATGCTTGAAATCTCTAATATTATTCAAGTTACATTTAATTTTTTTTCCACAGTAGCTCCAATGACAATATAAGTTTGCAGCTATCACGCTGATCTTTTGACACTTTAAAGACTACTTTGCTAGAAAAGAGCACTGGTATGCCAACTGTGTGCATGTAATACACACAGATAAAAAGCAGCATTTCTCCATAAAACAAGTACAAGTGGGGAAACAAAACTGTACTACCATCAGAGAGAGAAAGGCAGGCAGCTAGGTGTAAAACTTGGATACCAAAGGCACAAGAGTGGGGCACCAGTCTTTCTACTAGGAGGTATTTTCATTTTCAATGCACTACTTGTGAGACTCTTAAATTAAACCAGAGAGTGTAGGCTTATGAGATGGTGAGATGGTCCTTGAGCTGATAATCAGAAAAATAAAGTGAGAACTGACCTGAAGAATGACAACCAAAAAAAGCTGCAGACAAAGCCCAGGAGGGAGAGGCCTGAAGAGGGAGAGCAGAGGAGCAGCCCTGGGCTAGCACGTGGTCCGAGCACCTCGTCATCTCTCAGCTCTCAAGGCAGCCAGAGAGGGCATGTCCAGGAAGACTGGCTGTGTCCTGCCCACCCCAAACCACACTTCCACCTCTACACCTCAGCAAGCCTACTCCCGGGAGAGGGCAACCCGAGCACAGGGTCTTTCCAGACAGGGAGCAGCATGGAGCTATTGGTTTCTCGGGTCCTCTGCTGAAAATGGGGTCACGACTGAGGAGCTTTCAAATAGTCAGAAAGTGGCCCACTCATGCAAAGTCTACGCTCTGAAGACTCCACCTTGAGGCTTACGACAGATCCTACAGTGCCTGATCCTTGAAACAAATAGTACTATAAACCTACCCCAAGGGCTATCTTTATTTTGCCTACACTCAGTTCTTCCTCCAGCCTGCACTGACAGAAAAGATCACAGAAAGACCTATTGGGAGATCACGTCAAAAAACAGGAAAACTGCAGTCCAAGCACATGCAAGTCTTTGGAATTGAACATCTACACTGCTGAAGTAGCACTAAAGTGACAAATGACAGTAATCCCATGGCCCAAGGCCAGGAAATTCCACTGCAAACAGATTTATCTGTTTTGTGCCACAGTGATTCTTGCCTGTGTGGCAGTAAAGAGAACTGTGACAGCGTAACTACAAATTCAAAAGCAAGCGCTTCCCACTGGTTTTCATACTTAGTGTATTGTCAGGAAGAAGTGTCCTCAGCAACCACCTTCAATGTGCCACTTGAAAAGCCAGACCTCTTAACAGCAAGCACTTGCATGTCTGACATTTGTAAAAGCACAAACAAACAAACAAACAATCTTGATGTAACTACTTCAGGTTGAAATGATACAACTTTTCTCAATTACTTGAATATTATAGTCTGAGCACAGCACAAAGTAAATGTGCCACTAGGCCTGACATTAAATAATCATTAAGCTTCGGAATTTTTTTTCTTCCTTTAGTTTTCCTATGTGACCCACTATTCAAGTCATGTTAGTTCTACATTCAAAAAAATGTGAAATAAACGTCCTAACTTTTGCTCTGGAGAGGAATTTAGAGTGAGGCGGGTCCACTTATTACTTGCCATCACTTCATCACTTGGTCCCCACAAGATGGGCTCCAGAGCGTGAGGGGAGGCCCTGGATGGGGCTCTCACCTCCACTGCTGGTCTGCAGGAACCACGGAGGAGATCATCAACTCAAACTTTAAATAGCATATCTAGTGCAAGGACCTGTTTCAAGATTTTGCTGTCACTCTACAAACGAACACTGGTATCTCCAAATATCCTATACTTCAAATAATTTTATTTACTTCAGCTGCTCACTATGAAATGCCAATAAAAATGCTTCTCTTTGGAGAACTACTAACACAGCTGTCAGTTACAAAGATATTCAATGCTTCAGTAACACTCTACCATATGCTCAAAGTTGGATCCAAGAAATCCCACAGTGTAAAATAAGGGGCCACATTATTTTAACCTAGGTAAGGAAAAGATTGAGGTGAGCCCGCTGCAGAGGACCAGGACAGGAGCAGCCACATGATATTCAAATAGGGTGTAAGAAGCGTTACTGTAGAGATTTCACTAAGAACAGCTGCAACGATCACAAACGCTTCTTCCAGTTTAAGACAGCACTGGTCAGTTCAAATTAATTATCCCAAATCATTTCATCAGTTCCCTCGTGACAACAAATATTAATTAGAGATGTACTTTCACCTCAATTGTCAAAGTTCATTATTTGGGTTTGTTAAAATGTGTTGAAAGCTATCCGCATTAGAAATGTTTCCAAGTTTTTCAGTTTCACGTCAATCCAGGGAAAAGGGTTCAATCAATACTATGGAAATAGGATATAGTCTATAAATGTTTTATTTTTTTTTTCTTTCTTTTTTTTTATGAAGTGTATGTATATATATATATAAATTATAATATTTTTTATATTTTGGGTCAAATAAATATTTTTTTTCTTTTTATCAACTGTAACCTTAAAAATCCAATTTTAAAATAGGACCCTTAAAAAAACCTAAGAAAAAAATAAAATGAAATAGAGCCCCGACTGCTAATCTGTGGTTGTTAACCCCCACAGTAAACACGTAACATGCATCATCGTGCTTAGCACAGGGTGATCGCTCCATCAGTATTTGTATGAATGGCAATGACCAAGGCAGTACCCTTAGGACAGGAGGTAACTGAATAAAACTGAATTATTAAAACGCTCAGCCTGACTTATGCAGGATCCAACCATTAAATCCTGTCACATACATGATTTCATTACCTGTTTTCATTACTACTCTTCTAAAAAGAAAATTACGAAAAGTATGAGAAATCATACCATTTCCTTTCCTACCTTCTCTATGCTAGAACTTAAAAGCATTTCAATCATACTTTAAAAGAATAAGCCCAAAGTGTTGCTAACATTTATGTTCAGCTAACTGTTGCCACCTTAATTTTCCAAAGATGTACAACATGCAGGCAATAATGCTGTATAAAACAAACACTAGGACAAGGAAAGCAAACGAAATTACAATCACGTTTACATATTATCACTGCTCATTAACATTTCAATTTTGCCCTGCGACGGGTGCTTATGATAATGAAGTGAATTATGCCTAAACATGCTTCTTTCATTTCAAAATCACTAAGACTATGACCCATTCGTTCACAATGAACCCTGTACCTATTTTGTAGCTATTTATCTTAATATTTAAGTTGAGAAAAAGGCAAATACTAAATTTCTTAAGAAATCTTTGAATTACACACGTAAAACTTATTCAACCACTAAGCCTTTTTTTGTGCATAGAACTTTACTGAGTTACTTTCAAAAGCAGACGTACTAGTGAACAAAAAGTTAAAGGCGGAAAGTTGTAGAGCAAACTGAAGCGCCAAAAATTTAACAAAATTGCAGCTTCCTGTTAAGATCTCATTTTTTTTTTTTAATTATCGCGTCTTAAATTCCGCGACACGCGTTAATTACAAGTTATTAAAACCTACTCCATTCCCAAAAGGGCAACAAAAACCAACTGCTTAGAGAGAGTTATGATTTACCGGCCACCAGTTTTCCAATAGCTACTCCGTTCCATTTCCCTATATTTAATACAAAGTTAATACTACAGCACACGGAGTTGATACAAAAAAGTGCAACAACTTCCAGGGACTGGAAGTCGACAAATCAGTGGTCTACACAGCAAGCTCGACAAATAAGACCACATGCTGATTTTCAAACAGAGCAACTGTATTTGGGAGAGTAGGGAGCACTGAGTTCAACTCTAAACTATCTCCCTAAAAGCGTGCTCGTTCCTCTTTCTTTCCACTACGGGATTATCTTAAGTGGCCCCTAAGCCTGAGAGACCGCTCTGACAGTGTGCGTTAGTATAGTGTCAGACGGGCTGAAACGGATTCATGCAAAGCATGTCACTCAAAGGCAGGTATTAATAAAAGTATAGTCCTGGCGAGTTATTTCGAGTCCCCTTTGCAACAGTAACCTTAAGCTGCTCCTCAGTCACTTGAATCTAAAAGCCAGAAAACCAGCAATCTCACTCACCCCCACCCCACCCCACTCCACCCCAACCCCCGCAACGGGGTCAATCAAACTGCGAAAGCAACCTTTAGTGCCACGGGGAAAACGGTGCACCCCCAAATCTTGGTGGTTCGCTGCGGGCAGAGAGGCAACCGGAGGGCGTGGAAGGCTCTGCCGCTCCCGGGCCTCCCGAAGCCCCTCGGCCGCCTCCCGGGACGGCCAGGGCCCCATCCTTACCGCCGGCTCGCCCCGCGGTCCAGCCCTGAGGTTAACCCCTTCGCACCCCCCCCCCATACCCTCTCCAGGCCGGCCCGGGCTCCCCCTCTCTGCCGCCCCCACGAGGTGGGGCCCGGCGGGCTCGGGCACGGGCCTGGCCGGGCTGAGGGCGGCCGAGACGCGGAGGCAGCGGGAGGCTCGGGGCCTAGTCCCGGGGAGCGTGTCCCGGCGCCCTCCCCCACTCCCACACGCTCGTTCAGAGCCGGGGTGCGCCCGCCCGCCCGTCCGCCCCGGCGCCCGCCCGCCCGCGGCCTGGGATCCCTTCCCGCCGAGGGCGCCGGCTGGCGGCTACCTGCGGGCTGCGGAGGGCCATGGCGGCCCGTTTCAATGAGCCTCGGCGCTCGTCCGGCTCCTCACGCTGCTTCCCCCGCCGCCGCCATCTTCTCGCCCGCACATACACACTCGCATCGGCCGCCGCGCCTGCGCACTGGCCGCGCGCCGCGGGGCGTGGGGAGGCCGGGCGCGCCGGGCCTGCGCTGCGCATGCGCAGCCGACAGGTGGGCGTGCGCGGCGGGAGCCGGCCTGGGGTGGACCCTGAGCCCGCGCCCCTAGGCGGATACGGCCCCGCCCTCTGCAGACCCGAGCTGCCGGGCCGGGAGGGAAAGCGCGGGGGACGGAGGTGATAACGCCGGAGCGCCTGGTCTGCCCGAGCTTCTCACCACCCCGGAGGCCACCTGGGCGGTGCTTGGCGGGACTCGGGAAGTCCGGGCCGGGAGCTGCGGCCTGAGGTCGGCCCGGTCCGCCGAACCCTTGGGCCGGGGTCTCCGAAGTGCGAGCTGAAGATCTCAGAGCAGTTGCGTTTATGGAGGTCGCATCCACCCATTCTTATTTGTTCACTTTTCATTCATTCCACAAACACACTGAGCGCCTGCACTGTGCCACGCCTTTAACTAGGCATCGGAGAATATTTAAAAAAAAATAAAAACGCACCCGTAAAGCGTTTAGGATTGGGGCCTGGCAAATGATAAGCATCCAGTGTTACCTATCACACACCTACATGCATGTGTGCAGACAGACCAGTTTTCGGGTCATTGGTTCCAGAAACAGTGAGCCCCACCTGACCATGCAGGGTACCACCTGCTTCGGCCCCTCCAGCTGAGTCTTTGGGTTCGTCACCCGTGAATGAGGTTAATTAAATTTCTTAACTCATAAGATTTATGTAAGGAGCAAATTAAATGAGTGTGAACACACTGGCAAAAAAATTAAAAAAAAAAACTTTAAAAAGCTAGGGAAACAATACTGTTGTACCCATGCTGATATTAAAACCACAGGAAAAAAATCTATATATAAAGACAAGGAGGGATATGAAAACCCATTGATGACTTATAGTGGTTTACATCTAGTTTGTAACAGCATGTTTTGTTTGTTTTAATGGTGGCACCACTTGATTTCAATACAAGGAGATACATGTGAAAAGGGAAATATGAGCAAGCATTGTGGGCCCTGGGCTTCCCTGGTAGCTCAGATGGTAAAGCATCTGCCTGCAATGCAAGAGACCCAGGTTCAACCCCTGGGTTGGGAAGATCCCCTGGAGTAGGAAATGGCAACTCACTCCAGTATTCTTGGCTGGAGAACTCCATGGACAAAGGAGCCTGGCAGGCTACAGTCCACGGGATTGCAGAGTCAGACAGGACTGAGCGACTAACACATTGTAGGCCCTGCAGTCCTTAGCAGGCCCTTCTCTGGTGGCGCAGACAGTAAAGCGTCTGCCTGCAGTGCGGGAGTTCGGTTCAGTCTCTCAGTCGTGTCCAACTCTTTGCAGTGCGGGAGACCTGGGTTCAATCCCTGGGTTGGGAAGATCCCCTGGAGAAGGAAATGGCAACCCACTCCAGTACTCTTGCCTGAAAAGTTCCATGGACTGAGGAGCCTGGTAGGCTACAGTCCATGGGGTCGCAAAGAGTCAGACACAACTAAGCGACTTCACTGCCTTCACTACTATACTTGCAATGAGAGCCAGGGGAGGAAAGCACAGTCAAGAAAGACCTGAAAGGGACTTCCCTGGTGGTCCAGTGGTTAAGAAGCCACCTTCCAATGCAGGGACACAGGTTCAATCCCTGGTTGGGAAACTAAGATCCCACATGCTGTGGGCCTTCGTCCCACAACTAGGGAACCGGCACACTGGAACAAAGTCCTAGCACAGCCCCACCAAAGAAAGCCTGAAATAAAATCCCAACACCCGCACTCTCTGGGCTGTGTGAATTTCAGCAGGTAAACTTTCTGTGAATTTTTTGTAAAAGGAGGTGTGGTAAGCAGAGTCATCCCATCCCCAAAATGTCCACTTTCCAATCTCCAGAACCCGTACAGATGTGACTTTACATTGCTAAAGGGACTTTGCTGCTGCTGCTGCTAAATCGCTTCAGTCGTGTCCGACACTGTGCGACCCCAGAGACAGCAGCCCACTAGGCTCCTCTGTCCCTGGGATTCTCCAGGCAAGAGTACTGGAGTGGGTTGCCATTTCCTTCTCCAATGCATGAAAGTGAAAAGTGAAAGTAAAGTCACCCAGTCGTGCCCAACTCTTAGCGACCCCATGGACTTCAGCCTACCAGGCTCCTCCACCCATGGGATTTTCCAGGCAAGAGTACTGGAGTGGGTTGCCATTGCCTTCTCCAAAAGGGACTTTGCAGATGGGGTTAAATTGAAGACTTTGAGATAAAGAGATTAAATGGGTGGGACCCATGTAAACACGAAGATCCTTAAAAAAAGAAAGAGGGAGGAAGCCAGAGAGTCAGACAATCAGAGAAGTTAACAACTAAGTGAGGAGGGAAGACAGAGAGAGTGAGAGAGATTTCAAGATGCTAGGCTGCTGGCTTTGAAGATGGAGGAATGCAGTTCTAGAAGCTAGAAAAGACACAGATTTTCTCCTAAAGCCTCCAGAAAGAAGACAGCCTTGCCTACAACTTGTCTTCAGCCCAGTGAATCTTCTGACCTACAGAACTGCAAAATAATTTGTAAACCAGTAAATTTGTGGCCACTTGTTACAGCAGCAACAGGAAATTAACACAGAGGAATAATACAATCTACTTTGCAAGCATGTTGCCAGGAGGAAACTACTGTATTTAGCTCATGGAATATGGTGCCTAGCACTTTTTAACTACCAATCAATTAGTGATAAGGGACTTTTTATTAAATCCCAGGGAAGGTATGAGTTTTCTCCAAGGAGGTAACATTTGAGCTAAGCTTTGGTAACTATGTCTTGAGAGGGGCCCCATATTTTCCCATCTAAACCAGTGGCTACATGGTCTGACAAGCAGGAGTTA
This sequence comes from Bos indicus x Bos taurus, assembly GCF_003369695.1. Classification (NCBI taxonomy): domain Eukaryota; kingdom Metazoa; phylum Chordata; class Mammalia; order Artiodactyla; family Bovidae; genus Bos; species Bos indicus x Bos taurus. The sequence goes on from NC_040093.1 coordinate 54,934,727, forward strand.
ATTCTTGGGTCCCAGGGGTTAGACTATTTCAGTTAGACCTATCCTACCTGGAAAATTATTTTCTGGAGCTCTGATAGTATAGAAGAGTACCGGTAGCTGTGTGACCTGGGGCAAGTACCTACCTCTCCGGACCCTCTGTTTCCTCCTCTGTAAAACAGGAGGGATGATACCTTTCAGGAATGTAATGGAAATGAATACAATAACAAGAAAACATATGTAAATTGCTTAATAAGATGTTCAGCATAGAGCAAGAACTCAATAAATGATGGAAATTATCATTATCCAGACTTTTGGAAAGGGAGATAATGTTAGCAAGGGCTCAGTGCATTTGACAGGATGTTATTGCCGATAATAAAATTCAAGCTTTCTAAGAACAATTGGAATTTGGGGAGACATATCCACCATTGTGAGCTGAGCAGCTTCCCAACATTTAAAGACTTTTCTGACGAGATTAATGGTGATAATAACAAATGAGGGTTGTCGCTTTTTTTTTTTAATACTAATGGAACATTTCAACATTTGGAAGGTGTGCATAACTCACTGAATCAGTATTTTCCAAATGACCCATGTAGGATGTTATAAAATCACGCATGAGTAAAAGATCCATTCAAAGTACTAAGATAGATCAGTGGATTTTAATCTAACAGAGTTTGAAAAGTTTATTGAGATGATTTCACATTCCACTTTGCAGTTTTCCTTTAAGAAATTTGCTTTTCACAAGCAACAAATGAAAATATACACAATTACTGAAAAAGGCCCTTCCTAATTTTTTTCTTAAAAAAAAAAAAAAGGCCATTCCTTTTTGCGAACTATACTTTTTAGGAAAATACTTCTCTCTGCCTTCCCAGCTGCATGCCCTGTGTGAGGCTGGATTTTCTTCACACTTCAATTCAAATCGACATATCACAACCAAGCAAAGTCACAAGCAGGTATGAGAATGCAGCTGCAAAATGCAAAACAATGTTACTCTTCTCAACACCATTTTGTTGTTGTCATTCTGAAAAGTTATATTTCATTAAAAATAAAAAAAATATTTTATTTTTACACTGATACACAATGAATTTATGAGAAATAAATTGTCATACATTTTTATAAATATTTCGGTTTTCATTCCTAACTGGTAAATGGCAATAAGATAGAATTCACAAAAACAAAAGTTTGGGGGATCAGCAATAATTTTGTAAAATGAAGAGAAATCTGAGGACTTCCCTAATGGCACAGGGGATAAGAATCTGCCTGCCAATTCAGGGGAACACAGGTTCAATCCTGGGTTCCGGAAGATTCTACATGATCCAGAGCAAACTAAGCCCAGGCATCACAGTATCCAGCCTCTGCTCTAGAGCCCATGAGCCACAGATACTGAGCCCATGTGCTGCAACTACTGAAGCCCAGTTACCTAGAGCCTGTGCGCCACAACAAGAGAAGTCTCCACAATAAGAAGGCTTCACACCTCAACAAAGAGTAGCCCCTGCTCACTACAACGAGAGAAAGCCCTCAAAAAACAGTGAAGAACCAATGCAGCAAAAAAAAAAACCAACTAGGAGTTTTGAGAAGGACAACTCGGCACCAGGCAGGTCCCCCACTTCCCTTTTCACGGGCCCCTCTGCCTGCCTGGAACTCCCTTTCCCCTTACTCCCTCAGATCTCTGATTCTGGTGGCCACCAGCTCCAAAAGGGCTTTTCTGAAAGGACCTCTTCTCTGCCCAACCACGGTCTCTCCTGTGCTGTTTTTGTTTTTCCCCTCCACAGCACTTCTCACTAAACGACAGTGTGCAGAATATTTATTTGAGGTGTGGATTATCCGTCTCCTCCACTAGACTCTAAGCTCCAGGAAGCTTACCTTTATTCCCTGATATTTTTACACACCTGTAACCCTTCCAGATGTTTCGCAGCCTTTCAATAGATAGTTTTTGAATGAATGAATGAACAAGTGACCATTTTGAATTCTCACAAAGCCCAGTGAGGTGAAGATTATTGGTTTCCCCATTTGGGGACTGAGGAAGCTGAAAGAGGGGCTTCCCTGATAGCTCAGTTGTAAAGAATCCGTCTGCAATGCATGAGACCCCAGTTTGATTCCTGGGTCAGGAAGATCCACTGGAGAAGGGATAGGCCACTCAGTCCAGTATTGAAAGCTGAAAGAAGTCAAGCCACCACTTTGTTTTTTAAAGCAGTTTCATGAGATAGAACTATAGTTTTGTTTTTTAAGATTGATATATTTATGGCTGCACCGGGTCTTCCTTGCTATGGGCAGACGTTCTCTAGTTGTGGCAAGGGGGGCTATTCTGCATTTCAGTGAAAGGGCTCTACAGCCTTCACGCTCAGCAGTTGTCACATGGGCTTAGTTGCTCCGTGGCATATGAGATCTTCCTAGACCAGGGATCAAACCCATGTCTCTTCATTTGCAGGCAGATTCTTAACCACTGGACCACCAGGGAAGCCCAAACCACCACTTCTTTTTTTTTTTCCAATCACCACTTCTAAGTGGGGTGGATCGTGATGAAAAAATAATAGGTTTGCCAAAGGCCCGCTTGGGATCTGATTTGGAAATTGAGTCAAACCATAAAAAGACACTCTTGCATTTTTTCTTTGTTTTGGTCCCACCTTGTGGCACACAGAACTTCCCTGACCAGGGATTGAATCTGTGCCCCTTGCAGCAGTAGTATGGAATGTTGACCACTAGACCACCAGGGAAATCCTTTTTTTCCCTCTCTCTCTTTTTAAAAATTTTATTTTATTGAAGTATAATTGATTTAAAATGTTGTGTTAATTTCTGCTGTACGGCAAAGGGATTCCGCTATACATATAGCTGACTCTTTTTTCATATTCTTTCCCATTGTGGTTGATTCGGGATGCTGGATATAGCTCCCTGTGCTCTATAGTGGGGCCTCGTTATTTATTGATCCTCTATACACCAGCTTGTGTCTCCTACCCCAAGCCTCCAGTTGCCCCTCCCCACCCCACCCCCTTGTCAACCGCAAGTCTGTTCTCTGTGTCTGAGGGTCTGTTTCTGTTTCGTAGATAAGGTGATTTGTGTCATATTTTAGATTCCACATAAAAGTGATATTATATAATGTTTGTTTCCCTTTCTAACTTCCCTTAGTGTGATCATCTCTAGGTCCATCCATATTGCTGAAAATGGCATTATTTCATACAAAAAGACATTTTTGAGACAATCTAGTAGTGTGAGTAAGGCCTGGAGACCAGGGAATTAACTACCAACAAAAGTATTGGGTGTGCTAGTGAAATTGGGGCTGTTCTAGAAAACCCCACTTCCTGTTTCAAGGGATGTTGCTGAGATATGGGCTTCCCGGTGGCTCAGATGGTAAAGAATCTGCCTGCACTGCAGGAGACCTGAGTTTGATCCCTGAATCAGGAAAATACACTGGAGAAAGGAATGGCTACCCATTCCAGCACTCTTGCCTGGAGAATTCAATGGACAGAGGAGCCTGGCAGGCTACAGTCCACGCGGTCACAAAGACTTGGACACTCCTGAGCAACTAACACATGCTGAAATATATCCAGGTGAAATGACAGGATGTATGGGGTTTGCTTGAAAAATATTTAAGGCAAAAAAAAAAAAAAACAGGGAGGAAAAAGGAGTAAGTGAAGCAAACAAGATGAAATCTTGAGAACCGTTGAATCTAAGATATCAGAGTATCTGGTTAGGTCCTCTGAGAAGCAAGCGGGAAAGTGGGAAGGGGCTGGGGGCAGCGGGGAGAGAGTTGGACAGGTGCCTGGCAGGGCTGTCCCCTGGGCAGGAGTGGGGATGGGGAAGGGCTGGGTAAAAGCCCTTGAGCCAAATTTGTGCATCCGAGTAATCTCATTCTCCTGTTCTAGGCAAGGAAAGAACCTGCCTAGTAGCAGTATGAGTTTCCTAAGGCTGCTGCGACAAGCAGATGTTCTGAGGGAGCATCTATTTCAGGCCTCTCTCAGCTTCTGGTGCTGCCGGCGATCCTCGGCCTCGCGCTTCAGCACTCCAGTCTCTGCCTGCGTTGTCATGTGGCCTTCTTCCCTCTGTGTCATTTAATAAAATCAGCTCTGGGGGTTTTTCATCCCAGAGCAGAATGGAGCCTCAGGTTGTCCCCCCGGAGCCCCCCTAATCATGGCTTGCTCTGCAGGGCATGTTATCTCAAGTATGTTTAAACTTTAAACATCAACATCCAATTCAGCCCAGCAACCTGCCTTAGGAAGGAAGGGAGCAGATGGGCCAGGAAATGCAGGTTGCTGCCTCTCATATCAGCTCCCCAAGGGTGTGTTCATGCATTTACTTCTTCTCCTTTCGGCCTTTTATTCTGAGTGGTAGAACTCATGTAGTTGAAGTCTCTTCTGGAGCAGAACACCCACACAGTGTATTTCCTCTCTCCTCTGTCGTACTTATTTCCTCATCTCTGCCCTACCCAGGGTTGGGCACTGTCTCCAGACCACAGAACAGGTGCCACTATCTTAAAGGACCTTGGCCAGGGGGAAAGTGCTAAAGAAGAGGAGTAAGCCAAGGTAAGAAGTACCAAGGGTCTGGATTGCATTGATTCTGGCCTCAAGTCACTCTGAATCTCTGAAGCAATCATTGATTTTCTATACTCAGTTCTCATATAGGAGGAAAGTCCAGTGTCTCCTGCCAGCCTCATAGGATAGATACTGAAATGGACTGGCATGATGAAATGAAGCTTATATCACATAGACTAATCCATTAGCTGCCATGCGTTCATGTTACCACTGAGTTAAAGTGGTGACATCACTATTTTATACCCTTTCATGTTTCTTGATCCAGTCACTCCTACCAACCTTTCCCGTTCATCCAAGAAATTCTTATTTTTCATTGATATTCATCTAACATTTTTTTTTCCTGCAAAACAGACAGCTGGTGTTGGAGGAGAGTTAGGATAGCTTTCTTTCAGTCTTCTTTAACCTAGAAAAATAAGTATCCTTTCTACTCTCAAGTGAAGATTGATTACTGTAATGCAAGAGTTTTGGGGGGACTTGCCTGGTAGTCCAGTGGCTAAGACTCTGCATTTCCAATGCAGGGGGCCTGGGTTTGATCTCTGGTCAGGAAACTTAGATCCCACATGCCTCAACTAAAAATTTGCATGCCAAGTCTAAAGATTAAGCATGTCATAAATATATATTTTTAATACCTTTGTTTAGCCCATAGGAAACATCCTGATCAGGCCCACATGTGAATGATTGCAGGAAGAAAGAAATTAACACACCCCTCCAGAGGCAGCCCAGAACCAGGAAATGTCTGACTTTATTCCCTCCCCTTTTAGTGTAAAAGAAATCTGAATTCTAACTCAGGCAAAACGGTTCTTTGGTGCACAGGTGGGCCCACCTTCTTCTTGGTTTGCCATCTTTCCAAGTAAAGTTGCTATTCTTTGCCCCCAAAACTCATCTCTTCATTACTGACCTGTCGTGTGGTAAGCAGTATGAGCTTAGACTTTGTAACACCAAGATAGATCACAGCCCAGTGAGAAAGACAGCCTTGTAATGCAGCCACACACGGCACACCAAGGTTCTAATGGGTGGGCAGCCTGTGGTCATATGAGAATCCTTGCTTTAGAAGAAGCCAAACAGGAACTATAACCAACATCCTGTAATAGAGCGCGTGCTCCGTTGCTCAGTCATGTCTGACTCTTTGCAGCCCCATGGACTGTAGTCTGCCAGGCTCCTCTGTCCACGAGATTATTTCAGGCAAGAATACTGGAGTGGGTTGCCATTTCCTCCTCCAGGGGATCTTCCCAACCCAGAGATTGAACTCTCGTCTCCTGCATCTCCTGCACTGGCAGGTGGATTCTTTACCACTGAGCCACCCGGGAAGCCCATCCTACAATAAACCATAATACAAAAGAATATAAAAAAGAATGTGTACATATGTATAACTGAATTGCGTTATTGTACACCTGAAAGTAACACAATATTGTAAATCAACTACACGTCAATTAAAAAAAAAGCAGATTTCAGCAGAGATAAAAGATGGAGAGATGGAGAGACAGACACAAAGACAGAGGTAAGAGACAGCTGACAATGTTTCTTGAGCCCCTGGATACAGCAGCTTGAAACTGCAGACAATTCAGGTTTCCACATGAACTGAGTCCCCCGACCCCTTCAAACCTTTGCCACTTTGGACTGGAATTTTGTTACTTACCACCAAATGAGTGCCATAAATACATTAATATTGTTGGTATGTAAGTGTCATTTTCATAAAGTTAAAACATGACATTCAAATATAATAGTGAACCCATGTCAGAGGTTCACTAAGCTTATTAATAAGGAAGGCAGCAGAGTGGGGGGATGGATTCGAGGAAGCATGCAAGATAGAGTCTGTATAGATATTGAAAGAAAGAATGCTGGAACTTTTTTTTTTTTTGACTGCTTCGTGTGACACGCAGGATCTTGGTTCTCTGACCAGGGATCGAACACATGCCCCCTGCAGTGGAAGTGCAGAGTCCCAACCAGTGAACCACCAAAGAAGTCCCCACGTTTTCACTTTAGAAAGACATCTCAGGTATTGGCAGGTAAGTTGTTGGAGATGGGAAGGTGGTGAAGTCGGAGGCTCACAAAGAGACAGGAGGACTTGGTACTAGTTAAGAGCCTTCAACTGAATCCCAGGCCAGAGACACTTTGTGAGCTCCTGGATACAGCCATGCCTGAAGCTAGGAAAAGTTCACAGCCTTCCCAATTAAGCCATCCTGAACAGGATGCTACAGAGGAGCTAGTGAACAGGGGAAATAATGGAAAGACATTGATGTGATGGAACCTGTTAGCTGATGTCAAAGGTAAGAGAGGCAATGTTATCCTAATGCCATATGGATTTCTGATTTGTTTTAATGGGTAGAGGAAATGGTCTAAGATGAGGTGTTTAACTAAAATTAGAACTGGATTAGGACCCAGTGGTGCCCTCCATGGTACACATCCTTTCTGTGTGTATCATTTCTTATTTGTAAGAAATAGGCTTCATTCAGCCCTCTTGACCTTCCCTGAGTTCCAAAGGGCAGATTTAGATAGTTGCCTATCAGGGAAGGGAAAGAAAGTGTGTTGCCAGCCTCCTCTGTTCATGGAATTCTCCAGGCAAGAATGCTGGAATGGGTAGCCATTCCCTTCTCCAGGAGATCTTCCTGACCCAGGGATTGAACCTGGGTCTCCTGCATTGTAGGCAGATTCTTTACGATCTGAGCCACCAGGGAAGCCCAGGGGATACAGAAACAAGCAAGAAGCAGCCAAGAAACAATGGTGTAGACTTGGGGTAGAGTCCTGGTTCCACCTCAAACAATATCTTTGGGTTCTTCTGCAGACACAAAGGCCCCCACCCAGGTGGATAACTTCAGGATTCCTGGAGCATCACCCTGTTACCTCACTACCAACCAATCAGAAGAAAGTCACACCTCCTGCAGCCCTCACCTAAATTTTGCCTATGAGAATTCTCCTAACAACCATCAGTGAGTTTGAGTTTCTCTGAGCATGAGCCACCTATTCTCCTTGCTTGGCCCTACAATTAATCTTTCTCTGCTTCAAACTCTGACATTTTGGTTTGTTTGACCTCACTGTGTCGGGCGCACGAACTTGCCTTGGGTAATAGAACCTCTCTGGTTGCTCAGTCTGGTGAGAGAGAGAAACACAAACCAAGGGAGTGACAGTCCTCATTCAGAGGCACAGTGCCTTATCTTTTTCTTCATTTCCATCAACAGGGCTTTGTGAAGAACACACCCATACTGACTAGGCCACATGCTGGCTTACATTGCTCTACTTCTGAGTTAAATGCTCCAAGGCTTAAATTTCAGTTCTGTGCCCGCCCTCAACAAGAGATTGAATTTTTCTATCTCTGTTTCTTCATCTTGAATCATGATTTATGAGATGCACCTCCATCAAGGCCGTGAAGACACAACAAAGCCCAAGGGCTCTGCATGATGCCTGGTCCATGATAAGTGCTTTATAAGGGGTGGAAATTACCATGATCATTCTGGGTTCTCCAAACAGACAAACATTTTTTTGACTAACTGGCTTGTGACATGGATTGTTTCTTTCCAATTTAAGATGCTTTCTTTTCACAGAAGTTTAAAAAATAATAAAAAGGTAATTACCATTGGGTAGGTAATTACTATGCTGTGCTTGCTCTATGATTAAATAAAAATGTTTTGCATATAAGTTAGTGTTGCCGCTATTAGCAGTATTGATATATTAGTTATACAATAATTTTTAATTTAACAGCATGTGCAGGTTCTGGGGAGGGCAGCCTCCCAGGAAAGAAGAGGGGCCCTTGACCACATTGTCCCCACTGCAGGAGGTCCAGGGACTGGGACTCCGAACTTCCACTGCAGGGATAAGGGTTCAATCCCTGGTCGGGGAACTAAGACCTCCCACATGCTATGCCACGCAGACAAAAAAGAAAGGAAAAAAAAATGCTGCTTTTCCAAAACCGCTGCCGTTTTACTGGTGGTAGCAAAGCAAGTTTGATAAAGAGTAAAGAAAGCTCTGCATGCAGAGCCCTGGCCACCTGTAGGCTTGAATATTTTCTATTAAGATTTTTTAAAAGGGGAAAGGACAGACAGTGCACACAGGACCCTAGGCTGAACTCTTTCAGAATTTGGCTCATGTAGTCAGTTCCCTGAGTCTGTTTTCTTGGGGCTGTTATGTTAGCCTTCTCTAGAGAATGGAACGAATAGAAAGTGTGTGTATATATATAGATATAGATATCGATATGGATATAGATAGAGAGAGACATTTATCTTAAGAAATTGGCTCATGCAATTACAGAGGCTGGCAAGCCTCAAATCCGCAGGATTGGCTGGCAGGCTGGATACCCTGAGAAGAGCCAGTGTTGCAGTTCAGGTCTGAAGGCTGTCTGCTGGCAGAATTCCCTCTTGCTCTGGGGAGGTTGGTCTCTGTGCTAGTCAGGGCTTCACCTCATTCAAGGCCCACCCACATGATGGAGAGCCTCCTGCTATACCCAAAGTTCACCGATTTAAGTGTTCATGTCATCCAAATAACACTTTCACAGAAACACTCAGAGTAATGTTTGACTAAATATCTGGGCACTGTTACCCAGCCAAGTTGACACATATAATTAACCATCACATATGCATTAACCAGACCAAGATTCTAGATACACAAAACTGAGAGCCAGACCTTAAAACATAGTAACCACATCATGCCACTGTCCTCCATGAGGAATCCTATGGAGGATTCTTTGACATCTCTGTGACATCTTTCCAAATGGGTGATGGGAATATCACCAAATCTTTGTCAGAGTTGATGAGACACAGAAACCTTTTAGCTTCCTGTTTCCTAAAACGTGTTATGATGACATAAAATCTCTACAGTTACTTTTGTTTACTTTTTAAAATTTTTATTTATTTTGGCTGTTCTGGGTCTTTTTGCTGCATGGGCTTTTCTCTAGTTGCGGTGAGTAGGGGCTATTCTTCTTTGGGGTGCATGGGCTTCTCATTTGTGATGGCTTCTCTTGTTGCATAGCACAGGCTCTAGGGTATGTGGGGTTCAGTACTTGGAGCTCCCGGGCTATAGAGCACAGGCTCAATAGTTACGATACTTGGGCTTTGTTGCCCCAAGGCATCTGGGATCTTCCCAGATTAGGGATTGAACCCACGTCTTCTACATTGGCAGGTGGATTCATTACCCCTGAGTCACCAGGGAAGCCCTCTATAGTTATGAGCAAGGAGGGGGCCCCAGGCAGAAACAAGCTTGAGAAACCTTGGGTTAACCAAAGCTGTGTTAGTTACTCAGTTCTGTCTAACCGTTTGCGACACCATGGACTATAGCATGCCAGGCTCCTCTGTCCATGGGATTCTCCAGGCAAGGATACTGGAATGCGTTACCATGCTCTTCTCCAGGGGATCTTCCTGACTCAGGGATGGAACCTGGGTCTCCTGTACTGCAGGCAGACTCTTTACTATCTGAGCCACCAGGGAAGGGTCCTAACTAAAGTTAGGTAGGTGTCTTTAATGGGACTTTCAGAGGCTGTAATATACAAATGTGTAGCCTGCTGTGAGTCTCCAAGAGGAAGCTCTCACTTCAGAGTTCCCTAAACGTTTCCTGACCAGAGCTCCTCTGGGGCAGCTGCATAGGAGACAAGGGTGAGGCAGGTCACACTCTGAGGGACATCTCATCCACAGTGTAAGGAACTGAGACTTACACGATAAAATCTCTTGTCCAGGTGGCATGTTTCAGAGTGAAAGCAAAAAACCACATTCCTGAAGCACAGCCCTGCGCTCCGACCATGTGGCCGAGGTGAGATCTAGTCCCTGTTCTAAAAGCAGGAGACACCAAGCACAGCTTTGGTTGAGGCTAATTAGTTAGGAAGATCAGACTGGAATCCTGGTCTCTTGAATTTCAGTCTGGAACAAAAAAAGAAAGCCCGCAGCATTGAGGCACTCAGAACTGCAGACAAGAGTGATATTTTTAGTGCCTTTAGGTGACCCCTGGGAAGATGAATCACTGCTATGGCACGCCTGGTCAAAAGATTCCACTTAAGCCAAGCATGAACTCCCAGCACCAGCGGATGCTGGAGACGATTCAAAGGGTCAGGCCACACCCTAGGACTTCCAGCCTCCCATCAACAGGAAGTGCACGGATAAGGTAGGTTCACTTTCCCTGGGATGCAGCAGGTATGTGGCCCTGCAGAGATTTGCTCGGAGACCTCGCCAGCCTTCTCAAGCCCAAGTCTTTGGCTACTCCCTGGTTGAGTTGGACTTTAACCAGAGGGACGCCCCATAGTTCAGGTTTGGTCAGTGCAAACCGGGCGCAGCTGTTGGGGATCTGGCAAGACTCGTAGCTCAGGAAAGCCTGCGGGAGCAGAAAGGAGACAGAACCATCTAGAGAGCAGTGATCCTCAGTCGAGCTTGCCTTAGACTCCCTAAGTAAGTGTTAGTTGCTCAGTCGTGCCTGACTCTTTGCAACCCCATGGACTGCAGCCCACCAGGCTCCTCTGTCCATGAGATTTTCCAGGCAAGGATACTGGAGTGGGTTGCCATTTCCTTCTCCCAGTGGATCTTCCCAATCCAGGGATCGAACCCGGGTCTCCTGCACGACAGGCAGATTCTTTACTGACTGAGCTACAAGGAAGCCCCTTAGACTTCCTAGGAGGGTTCATGAAAACACACATTGCTGGGCTCCACCCCAGGAGTGGCTGAGTCAGTGGATCTGGGGTGGGACCTGAGAATCTGCGTTCCCAAGTTTCCTGGGATGCAGATACTGCTGATCCAAGAACCGCTGTTTGAGGACTGCTGCTCTAGAGCGCCCTCTGAAGGATACCCCGAGGTCTGCACACAGAATTGCTCCCTTGGCAGGCCTGAAATCAAGGCTACTTTTTTTTAAATGCTACCCTTTTTTAAAAAAATTCTTTTTAAAAGAATGCTTACCCTTTAAAAAAATATTATTTATTTATTTCTCGCTGCACTGGGTCTTCGCTGCGGCACAGGCTTTCTCCAGTTCCATGGAGCTAGTCTCAGATGTGGTGTTCCAGCTCCTCATAGTAGAACTCAGGCTCTAAGGTCTCCAGGCTCAGTAGCTGTGGCGCACGGGCTTAGTGGCCCTGTGGCATGTGGAATCCTCCCAGATCAGAGACAGAACCTGTGTCTCCTGCACTGGGAGCTCGGAGACTTAACCACTGGATGACCAGGGAAGTCCTATTCTTACTTTTTTAGAACCCCAATTTTAGAACCTAAGAAGGGAGGTTTCTAGTCTGAATCTCAACCTATAGTTATCTGGGAGACCAATACACAAAACTCAGAGAATGGGGTGAACTACTTACTATTTTCATTTTTTAATTAAAATATTCATTTATTTGGCCATGCTGGGTCTTTGTTGCAGCATGTCAACTCTTAGTTGCCGCTTGTGGGATGTAGTTCCCTGACCAGGGATCGAACCTGCCATTAGGAGCTCAGAGTCTTAGCCACTGGATTGCCAGCAAAGTCTCTGGGGTGAGGTATTGCTTTGGTATTTTAAACAAATGTATTGAGATATAATTCATACATCATTCAATTCAATGACTTTTCATACAGTCACAGACATGTGCAACCACAAACACTTGTCAATTTTAGGGTATCTTCATCACCACAGAAGAAACCCATATTCTTTAACTCCTGCACCCCTATCTTCTCGCATCACACCCCTCCCCTAGCCCTAAGCAAACACTAACCCACTTTCTGTCTCTGAATTTGCCTGTTCTGACCACTGCCTGTAAACAGAATTGCACAATATGGTGCCCTTTGTGCCTGCTTCTTCAGCTCAGCATAGTATTTTCGAGGCTTCATCCATGTCACCCACGTCATGCTTCATTTCTGTTCATTGACTGATATTCCGTTCTCTGGTATTTGCACCCCAGCAGTGCCTTCTGGGGGCGTAACACCCTATGCAGGTAATGTACATGGTGGCCATTTTCAAGGCGTTGAAAGAGCTGGGTGTGAGCTGGCCAACTTAGGTTAAAATCCAGCTCCAGGAGAAGCAGGTGCCTCTGGGGTCCAACATGGACCCTCTGCCCTCCTCTGATTCTGCTCCAGGGCTGGCCACACGCTGACAGGATGCCCCTGTGTCACACGTGGGGCTTCTTTCTGCCCCAGGGAAGGAGGGAGGGAGCTCTCTGAACAGCTGGCTCTGTGAGCAGGGCAGCCCTGGATGGACGTCACCGGGGCCTCTGGGAGCACCCACCCTCCTTCCTTGGGCAGATGTGTGAGGACACATGGGCTGCTGTGGGGCTTTCCAATTCATTGATGCCCCTTGAAAAAGGTGCCATCTCTGTCACCCCTCAACCTCCAACCTAGGGCATCTTTGCTTTTGCCCCCATGTAGGATCTTAATTCCCCGACCAGGGATCAAACCCATGCCCCCAGAACTGGGAGTTCAGAGTCTTAACCATGGGACTACCAGGGAAGTCCGTGGTGGTCGCTTGTGATGCTCTCAAGGAGCAGGATATGGCAGCCACGTGGCTGTTGCTAGTCAGGCCTGGGACACTTGCCCTGGGAGACTTTGGCTTCCAGATAAGAAACTTGGTAAAGAAAGACCTGGAGACAGAGAAGGTAGATTCTTGGTGGCTCAGATAGTAAAGAATCTGCCTGCAATGCAGGAGATATGGGTTCGATCCCTGGGTTGGGAAGATCCCGTGGAGAAGGAAATGGCAACCCATTCCAGGATTCTTGCCTGGTAAATTCCACGGACAGAGGAGCCTGGTGGGCTACAGTCCACGGAGTTGCAAAGAGCGACTAACCCTACTACTCTGGGGGAGAGAGACCAGTGGGATGGGGGAAGCAGAGCAGAGAGAAAAAAATGAGGGGGGAGGGGCCCCAGCTGTCTCAGGCCCTGACATGTAGTGAGTCCTGGGGAGCTCCTATCTGGCTATGACTGTGAGACCCAGGAGAGTGCTATTTCCATCAGCCCAGTCAACCCTCAGATTCATCACCAAAAATAACTGCTATGGCTTTAAGCCACAGCTTGGGGTGACTCAATACTCAGTCATAGATAAAGCCCCCTGTGAGCAGCTTTTCCTCCTTCCTGGTCTCGCTCGGCTTCCTGGGCTGTGAGACCAGCTCCCCAGGTCAGCCACCTGCCTCCAAGTCCTTGTCTAAGGTTCTCTCTCTGTTCAAGAGAACCCAAAAGGACGTGGACCTTCTGGGGAGGTGAGGTAGTTCAATGTGGGTAATATAATTAGCCCGAGATTTGGGTGCATCATCTGGAAAATGGGAGGCATCTCATTTCTAACCTAAGATTCTTCTCGAAGTAAAAGAATCAAGGAGAATTTACCATCTGTTAGTTGGTATCCCATCTGGGGCAGCTCAGTGGCTCAGAGGCAAATCTGAGGCAGGTTCTTCCCACCATTCTCCCAAAGCTGAATTACCAAAGGCTCAGGGAAGTGACGCCCAACCACAGTGTCTGGGCTTGTCTGCTTGCTGGTGGAGGCTTTGAAACCCCTGCAGGGCATCAGAGCTATCTATTTGCCTCTTCTTGGGCCCTAAGGGTGGTAAAGGAACTCTGTTCTTACAGAAATGTTATTGTATCTTTCTGATAAAGATAACCCATTGCTTGTTTTTCTTTTCTAATCAGATTATCCCAACGGACACAAATTTAAGGAAATAGTTTCATTTCAGGTCAGAGGACTTAGGGCTGTCATCAAGAAACTGAATGAAACTTCTGGTAAAATACAGTAATTAGGAGCATAGTGAGAGCTGACTGGGAATGCCCTTGCCTCCCATGACACCGAAAGGCAGTCTGGTTAATTTCCAAATTATATTTGGGCTCAACATGCAAAGGGGCTCTTTTTCATTTGGGCAGAGAAAATAGGACTGAAGATTACTATAATAACCACACAAGACTAGGGCTTTAATTATAAAATAAGCCATACCCTAGCAGGCAAATCATTTTTAATGTGTTTCGAGAATTGAATACTTTATGGAGTTAAAAACAGAAGGGGAAAAAAACTTCAACATGCAGGAAATTAAGAAGAGATAAGAAACAGAAAAGCTTTGGGTGTCATACAGTTACAATATAAAAGCAACAAATGAAAAAAATAGCACACACGTGATAACCAGCTTCAGTAACATTAGCAGCCAGAACATACCCAGTGAATTATCAACACTTAATCATCAAAGATCTAATTCTGCAAGGGAGCTGGAGGTAATGATGGATTTCAGTTGATCCAAAGGACATTTTCCTTCTATCACAAGCAAACCTGTAAAGACAGCTCAAGTAACTTGGAAAAGTAGAGTTCCTTTTCTCAAAGAAAACTGACACAGAAAGGTTTCTCCTCCGGCCCCCCTCCCCCAAATTTGTACATTCATTAATTCTTCTAAGGCAACCAAAATACAATTTCTTGAGACCACCAAACCGAACACCCTGCAAAGCCACAAATTCTACCCGTGTAAAAAGGGAAAAAAAAAAAAAAAAAGATGAGCGATCTCCAAAACTCTGTAAAGTGCAGGATGGTTTAGCTTACAGCTTTTGTTGGATTTCAAGTTAATGTGTCTTTATAAAAGAAAGGGTGGACAAACCAGAGTGATGAGACCCAGCCAGGCCCTGGGCTGAAAAATGACCCATACTGGAAAGGTGACAGATGGATCGGCCCTCAGGGATCTTTTCAACTCTGCACACTCTGCTGCGGTAGGAGCTTTGGAAGAAATGTTCCAACGTCTCAGGGTGTTGGCGCGTCCTCATCACACACCACTGCCCTTTTGCTCAGCTGGAGGACCAAGACAGTCACACTCCTGGGCCATGTGTGACATCATACAACTCAAAAGCATGGATCAGATCGCAGCCATGGCAGAGCATCATGGCCATGAGAGGTCGCTAGGACAAGACCCTGGAGCTGACCTCGGGAGGGGTGGTGGTGGGGAGATGGAAAATGAAAACCCCGTCAGGCAACTACAAAATGGTTATTAGCAAATGGTATCAAAAAGTATCAAAACATTTCAAAAAACTTTAAAAACTGCCAGGCTTGGCGGACACAGGGGATGGGCTCTCCAAGCACCTGGAGAGCGGCCCTACATTTCAGAGGTTTATGCTAGAGGTCAGGGACATGGCCCCTTCCCCTCTGAAGATGCTCAGAATCCATGGAGACAGCAAGGATGTCCATGCCACACGGCTGGAACTGCCCATTCAGGTTTGGGAACAGGGGTCTCAGATTCTAACCAGAAGACCTGAGAGCCAGAAGCTCAGTGAGATGCTGGCCGAGGCGCATGCCATGCAGGAAAGGGTAAGAGGAGGAGGTGGCTGCTAAGTCTACAAGGGGTGGGGGGAGTCCTTCACTTCCTACATGGCTGCCTGTCACCCAGAGGTCCCTGCTGGCTTAGGGGTCAGGCCCTTAATTCACCTGAACTCAAGAGTGGGATCCTAGACCTGCGAGGGACGCCACTTCCCTTGGGCATCTGGGTTGCCATCCAACACTGAACCCCCTTTAGGGTTGACTTCTGCAGTTCCCACTAAGTCACCATGTGGCCAACTTATGATTTAAGGGGCAAAGGGAAGGGCATTCAGAATAGAAATACACACATGAGGTTTTCTGCTCAGATTAAGACCTAGAAAGACGTAGACGTACCACCTGGCAGTCTAGATTTCTAAAAGCGGCAGGATGTTAGAAATACAGATTGAGCCATACACACAAGCAAGGTGCGAAGATAATCTGTATATTTTAAACAGCAGACAGACCACTGTAAGTAACAAGGATTCTTCAGCTTTACTACTCTGCTTTCTTTCTGTCATTACACTAACGTCTTAAGCAAACAGGATTCCAACTTGGGCGAGGATCAAATTCAAAGCCTACCACTCATATGAAGTTAAAACTCTAGTTCTTTAAAAAGAAAAAAAACACAAAAACCCTGAACCTGAATAAAAGCCCATCATCCTGAAAGATCAAAATAAGACAATCAAGGTGTTGTCAAAGTTCAAGGCGAACAGCTGGGAGCACTGACAACACGATGGGGAAAGTTGCCGTTTCTGTCTCAACGTGGTGGCCAGGAGACCCCAAGCCTTTGTCACTGCGGCTGGAAATCATATTATTGTGATTCTGCAGTTCAAAGGGCCGCCTGCTAAGGGTGCCCCAAAGTTCTGCCCACCTGGGTTACAGACAGTTTTCCTCTAGTCTTAGTTGGATTGCACAGCACACTGATTTCCACCTTAAAAGCGCAGACAGCAGGAACCTGCCATGGTCCCACCACTGCACTCTCCCGCACCCAGGCAGGCACTGCCCCTGGGTCACAAAGCTCCTCTCCATGGACCCCAAAGAGCTTGGAAAAACCTTTCTTAGAACAGTGGAGCCACCACTAGCTATTTGAAGTGGGTCTACAAGAAGAAATTTTCCTCATCGACCCTACCTTTAAAAGAACACTCACGCCTCAATCATATCAGATTCTAAGGTGCATAGGTCATAAACATCCTTCATAGCATAACAGCAAGAGAGACATCAAGGCACGAGAAAATCTGAATAGAAGCCAGCAGCACACCCTTATTGTCAAAAGCACAACAGCTAGCTTAGGCTAAAAACTCACAGCTGTCGTCCTCCCGAGGTCAAAGCCTTCCTGCTCCTCACAGCAAGCATGGTCTTTCTCTGTGCTCAGCCCAATCTGCCCTGGATTCTGGTTGAATGACCCCCTCTTTGCTCATGACCTGGGCTAAGCTGGGGAGAACAGACCACAGGTTATGTGCCTCTCAGGGAACAATGAAACCTGCCTTGGAACAGGAAGAAGGCAAGCCCTCCCACAGTTGGCAGGAGTGCTGTAACATGGATTCCGGGGAGGGCTGGATTAAGTTTGAGATGAAAGAAGGATTGCAGCTTCAATGCAGTTTGGAGGTGAAGGGTTGATGGAGAGTTAACAGGTGACACAGGACTTCTCAGAGCCTTTAATACACTTTGAAATGTTGTATTAAGGAGATCCAAGAAGGTGGACAGTTTTTTGCTTTGATTATTTGTATGCTTTGCAGAACCTCTCAAGGGTCTGTAAGCCTTTAGCAACTTCCATAGGCTAAACATGCAGACAGGTCACCCATCTCATGAGAGGCAGTGCTCGTTTGGGTATGAAGTTTTCAACTCCCAGCTGGCTCTCAGCTCTCCTGGTCACTATGGAAACAGGCCAACCAAAACCACAGTGAACCTTCAAGAGAAGGGGAGGGAAGTGCCATAAAGAGTCAGGAAAAAAGGAAAAGGAGAAAGAAGTTCACTGAGCTTCTTATTCTAATGCCAACATTAACGATAATCACGAGGCCTTGTCATCTCTGCAGTAAGATCTCTGCCACGGCACAGATCACTAATGCCTCTGCTGGCTGGTGATTAAAACCTGCTCCACGCCCATCGTCCTGGTGTGACAGGTGGCTTGGGCAGGAGTCTCGAACGCTCCTTAAAGGGCACATGCTACTGCTGTCAGTTCTGGTAACTGTGGGACCAGCGGGGGTGGTCACGCATTTCAGGAGGAGGTGCAGAACCCACCATCACAACTCATGCAGACTAGGAGACCTCGACCCCTGGGAGGAGGCCTGGCCAGGATCTCTCCCGTCCTTTAGGAGGTGGGAAGCAGCTCGAGACTTGTTAAAGAGTGTGCCCCCAGCACAGGGCTACCTGGCGACGGCCGGGCGGGATAGGATCTGGTGCCGGAGTTGGGGAGATGCTCCGACAGCCTCCTCTGGTCGGAGTCCCTGGGCCCTCCCTCGTGTGGGAGCCTCCTGGGGTGTCTCAGAGCAGGGGTCATAGAACACAACGGCACGTTCCACCTGCTCCCTTCTTTCCTGAGTGATAAATGGAGATTGGCGGGGCTCAGTACATCAGTAATCTAATAAACAGTGGCTTCCAGAAGAGACAGTAAAAAGACCAAAGCACAAATTACAGAATAACGCTTATCAAGAGCCACGTGCCTGTTTTCCTTTCTCCCCTGTTCCCTTTTGGAATTCGGGACGATGACCAACCGGGAGAAATGGCCACCTGAGGAAGAAAGCCCAGTGGGGAAACGTCCCTGGTGAGAAGTCCCACACCTCACCTGACTGCCTGGGCTGCTGGTGACCCTCGGTCACTCTCCAGGAGCCTCTGTGCCCTGCCTGTAAAAAACCACCTCACCAGTGATTCCCAAGCGTGGCTGACACTCAGTCATTCCGAGGACAGTAGTTTTCAGCCCCCCTCAGCCCCCTTCAGAATCGCTAATTCTGAGGTGGGGCCCAGGAACCTGGTGTTTGAAAAGCTCAGCCAGGTCTGGGGAGGCGGGGACTACGGGGCCTGCACTGTCGCACCGGAGCCCTTCATTCCACTACAGAAACTTCTGCGTCACTCTTGCCCTGGCTGCTCTCAGCGGGATGGTCGGGGGGTGGGGGGGCACCCACAGGGGTTGGTGACTTGGGAAGTAGCCCCGCACAGACGCAGTGACCACTCTTGCCTGGGCCCTGGGTTAATTACTCAAGCAAGATGGTATGTCAAATCACATAGAACATTTAATCGGTTACTGTGATACCATAGAAATACCAAGAATCATAAAAGTAAAAATTAAAAAAAAAAAAAAAAGCTGCTAGGTCGTACATAATGGTGCCAGGGTTCTCCCGGTGGCTGCTGGTCTGTCGGCACGCCAGGGGTCACTGGCCGTGGTCCTGGGGCCTCTTGCCTTTGCCCTTCTTCTTCTTGTCCTCCAGCCGCGGCTTCAGGGCGCACACGCAGGCCGACACGCCAGCGATGGCCTTGGGCAGCTCGGTGCCCTCACTCCACTTGTCCTTGTCGCGGTCGTAGACCTGCACGGTCTTGGAGAAGGCCGTGTTCTCCCAGCTGTAGCCGCCCAGGATGTAGATGCGGCCCTCCCACACGGCCACGCCCGACTCGCTGTTGGCGTGCAGCAGGGGCGCCACGCGCGTCCACTGGTTGCACTGCGGGCTGTAGGCCTCCACGCCTAGCACGTCGAAGCGCTCCATGGACTCCAGGCTGTCGTCGCTGCCGCCGATGGAGTAGATGCTGTCCCCCAGGCTGCACATGCTGTGCCAGCCGCGCGCAGTGCTCATGGGCCGCCGCTCCTCCCACACGTCCGTCCGGTGGTCGTAGCACAGCAGGTTCTTGCGGTAGGGGCCGATCTGGTAGTCGTGGCCCCCGAGATGTACACAAAGTCCTTGTAGATGGTGCCCGCGTGGCCATAGGTGAACCTGCGGATGGGCGGACGAACAGAGGGAGAGAGGAAGCTCAGGGCTTGCCTAGGACAAGGTCAAGATTTCATCGGTCGGCTTCCTCAACCACGGTCATCTGGTTCTGGGTGATAAACTACGTGGGTTACAATCCACCCTGCTAGTTATTTTGGGGATCAAGGGACTCAACTCATCACGTGAAGCACGAGGCCCAGGCTGGCACACGGTCATCAGTAGCTACTATCATGACTGTCTACTCATCTTATTCACAGGTGTCCAGGTAGGGCTTCCCTGGTGGCTCAGTGGAGGAGCTGGGATCCACACCCAGACGCTCACCCCACACCCTCTTCTAACTTCCAGGGACCAAGTCCCCTAGACTCAAGTCCACAGCAAGCCTGCTTCAGAGGGTGCACCTGCAGGTTCGATCGCAGGGGGCTGGTCAGATAAACAAGTCCCCTCTGCTAAGCCTGTGACGATAAACGCAGTGAATGGACATCTGGAAAGGGTGGGACAGTCATCACGCCCCCTTCACAGACGAAGCAGCAGAGACAGCACAGGGTGGGGACACCTGCTCAAGTCAGATGGAGCACAGACGACCCCCACTCCCTGAACTCCTCCTGCCCAAAGCTGAGAGGTTTTCAGTGAATCTCTCACCCCCTGAACCCAGCACCCACTCCCTGAAACTCAGGCAGTGAGGAGACTCGCAAACGGAGCACTCAGGCAGCCCCCAACAGGCGCCCTGACACGCCGCCACTACGCCCTCTGCTCCTCATGCTGCTGTTCACAAGCCAGGAGACTCTGCCTGGAATTGGAGGCCAAGATACCCAGAAAGGCAGGTGGGCTCAACTGCCACCCCGGAGCCTCGGCGTCTGTAGATCTGCCCCCAAACCCCAATCACCTTGGCAGGCCGGCTACATAGGACCAGGAGTCGGTCTTTGGGCTGTAGGTCTCTACCGAGGAGAGTGCGCCGTTCTCATTTCGGCCACCGACGGCCACCAGCATGTCCTCGATGGAGGCCAGGTAGAAATCCACACGGCGCTGGTTCATGGAGGCCACCTGTGGAGGCGACACGCCTGTACTTCCCCATTCCCAAACCTGGGTCAGCATCAACACCCAGCACTGTGTCCCCAGCATGCTCCATGGAAGACACAGCCCAGGTGAGGCAGAGGCCACCTGAGTCTGGGGAAGGGAGCCAAACTGGAAGAAGAAAGGGGGGCTCTTTGGGTGGGGCCCTCAAGACCTCATGAATCCCTATGAGGGGCATGGAGAATTCACTTCCCCAAACCTGTCTGGCCAAACCTGTCTGGACTAGAATTCTGAAGGACACACGGGTCCCAGCCACTGATGGATTGGTTTCCTGAAATGTAAGTTCACCTTTCCCCTTGCCCCCCACAATCAGGTATTTTAAAAAGTAGTACTGATTGCCATCTGTGCTGGCGGGCAGAAAGTAGCACTCAGCAGGAAATTAGCAACAGGAGACCCAAGCTTCTTTTTTCCTTTTTAAAGACAAGCAGGACATTCGAATGAACACGGTTCCACAGCAGACTATATGGTTAGGCTGCCACTGCTATGAAGGTATGGAGGCCAGCCTTCTAGGCTGGGAGCCTCCTTCTTGTGGCAAGACTTACAGAGTGGTTGGTTTTAGATTTTTGAGAATAAAAGAGAAAAGTCATCTGAGTCCCTTCTGAACCTTGAGCTCAGGAAACCTCCAAGTTAGGTCAGGAGACTGAGGTGAGTATGAAGACTGGGACAGACTCTCGTGAGTGGCGCTGTGGTTCTGGGGAGGAAAGGAGCACAACCCCCACCCCCCAACAATGTGAGCTACAACCACAACCCTGGGAGGTCAACATCCCCCCACCCGCTTCCAGAGGGAGAAGCTGAGATTTGGAGCGGGCGTGGAGCCAGCCTGAAACTCTCAGCTACAATTGGCCAAGCTGGGCCGTGAACCTGGGTCTGATACCAAGACCCAGCCCCTTCCCAGCATGAGCCACCACACCTTCCAAGGGGCCATGGCTCCTACGAGACATGAGCCTTCGCAGCCTCCCTGAAGCACCTCCAAACCTGTCCCAAAGAGGAGCTTGGCGGAGACTCCGAGACGTGGGGAGGCTGTCAGAAGTATGGGTCAAGTCTCCAGACCAGTGCCATCAGGTATGGTAGCCACTAGCCTCGCACGGCCATTCACACTCACGTTTAAACACGTGACAATGAAATAAAACCGAAAACTCAGTTCTTCGGTCCCATGGGCCACACTTCAAGCCCTCAACTGCCACATGTGGCCGGTGGCTACTGCTGGATGGCACAGACACAGAACTGTTCTGCGGGTGCAGAGTTCTACGGGGCAGCGGTGCCCTGGGCGTGGCCCATCCCTGCAGAAGGTGGCCAGTCAGCCCTCAGTGCCCCCAACCAGGCAGGGGGCTGTGATGGGGCTCGTCATCTTATCATCACACCTAGTTCAGAAGCAGGACGGCTGTCCAGGCCTGAGAGAAGGGAGTGAGGGGGCAGTCAAGACTAAGGTTAAGAAGATCGAAAGTCCTCAAGAGTAAAGAAATAATCTGGCTTTAATCTCACCTTGATCCACTGTTTACAGCGGGGGTCATACCTATAAAGGAGATTGGAGGCCGCATCCCCTCCGTTGTCCCGTGAGAAGCTGCCGCCGGCGATGAAGATGAACCCCCCCAGCACGGCGACGCAGTGGTGGCTCCGCCGGGCCGGCAGGGGCGTCTCCTTGACCCACTGCTCACTCTGGGCGTCCAGGTAGCAGGTGTCGTCACTGAGCTCCAGACACCGCTCGGAGACCTCGCCGCCCACAAAGAGCAGGCACTCCTGGGTGGTGCGGAGGGCCGTGCGCTTGGTCTGCATGACGGGCTGGGCTGCCAGGCTGTTGTGGTAGCGCACGGCCTCCTCGATGAAGCCCTCGCAGTTGGCCTCGCGCGGCAGCAGCGAGCACACGGCGGGCTTGACGCGGTGCAGCAGGTCGTTCTTGGGGATGAGCGGGAAGTGGATGTTCTCCAGCACCTGATAGGCATGGGCCTCGCGCTCGGGCTGCTGCGTCAGCCACTGCAGGGCGGCCTGCAGCAGGTCGTGCTCACACTCCCGCTGCACCTCGCTGCTGCCCAGGTAGGCGCACAGCTTCTGCATGGAGATGTTCTGCAGGAAGGCGGGCGTGAAGGACAGCGTGCCGAAGCGGCTGAGGATGAAGCTGTCGATGAAGGCGTCCAGCCGCTTGAGGCTGTAGATGGAGGCCAGCTCCTGCAGGTACAGGTAGTTGTCCTCGCTCACCTCCTGCTCCAGGTACTCGCAGCAGAAGTCCACCGCAGTCCAGATCTGCAGCAGGTGGGCCGTCTCCAGCACGTAGTCGATGTTGCCGCCGTCCAGCACCAGCTCCCCGCCGTACAGGAAGTCCACCACGGCCTTGAGCCCGATGTAGGAGGCGCCGATCAGCTCCACCTCCTTCTGGAAGGCCTCGCGCATGCCCAGGGTGAACATGGAGTTGAAGTAGTCGCTGCACACGGCCAGCAGGTTGCGGTGGGCCGGCAGGCGCTGCTCATCGGCCACCAGGACCACGTCGCAGAAGAGGCCGCGCAGGCGCTGCTCATTCAGCCGCTGCAGCACTGTGCCCGAGTGCTCGGCCCAGCGGTACACCTGCATCGGCGAGAGCGCCTGTCAGGAGGGGAGGGGGCCTCGGACCCACCTAGCGCCACCCGACCAGCGTTTAGCATACAGCAGAATGAGAGAGAACGGGAAACAGAGTGCCAGAGTACCTCGCAGAAGTAAGGGTGTTTCACTGTGTGTGTGTGTGGCTATGTACTTGTATTGGGCTTCCCTGGTGGCTGAGATGGTAATCAATCTGCCTGCAATGCGTGAGACCCGGGTTTGATCTCTGGGTCAGGAAGATTCCCCTGGAGGAGGGCATGGCAACCCACTCCAGTATTCTTGCCTGGAGAATCCCATGGGCAGAGGAACCTGGTGGGCTACAGTCCATGGGGTCGCAAAGAGTCAGACACGACTGAGCAACTTTCAGTTCCATTTCTTTACAAATAAAATTTACTCAACCTTTCTTTTTTCCTTTCATTCTCCCCCAGACACGACTGAGCAACTTTCAGTTCCATTTCTTTACAAATAAAATTTACTCAACCTTTCTTTTTTCCTTTCATTCTCCCCCTCTCTTCCTCCTTTATAAACAGAATTCCCCAAAGTGTTCTTCGTTCCCTCCTTTCCCATCTCTGTTTCCTTCTCAGCAAGTGTGTGTCATGGCAGAGGTTTGCAAACGCTGTCCCGTGGGGAGGGTGAAGTTATGTGGGGCGGAGCCTCTCTGGTGGGACGGGAGTTGGTGGAGCCCCAGCTCTGCAGCCTCTGAGTCTCCAGCAGCCTCTGAGCCTCCGTTCCTGGTCTCACAAGTGAGGCTGAGTCTGTTTATCACCCAGGTTTGTGGGGGTCATGAGACAGAACCTGGCACAGAGCTGGCCCCAGGGGAGCGGCAGCAGAGTCACCTGCTGGGCCCCTCAGTCCCCACGAAGGCGCAGTGCCGACACTTAGGCTACGAGACCATCCAACAAGGTCACGGGACCCAGAGACTAACGTGCCTGGGGAACTTACTCTCAGAAACACGGCTTCAGCAGTCACGGCCAGGGTTAAAAGAAACGTATGTAAACTGCAGCAACACTATGCTACACATGGCCCTGTACACGTGACTGCACGCTCTTGTTCGAGCATCATGGGAACCCTCCAAGGGAGTGTCAATTATATTTCCAGATGAGGAAAAGTCAGGCTCAGAAAGACTGCAAAATCTGTCCAAAATCCCACAGAGACTGAGAGGCAGGGCTGGGATTTGAAACTAGATCTGATTTCAGAGCCCAAACCTTTAATCACCATGCTACACAGGAATTAACAAATCAATTGATAGGAATAATTAATAGGAGTTAATTCAATACATTCAGGTTGGTGGACATTGACTGACTGTTGTCTGCCTGCCCTGGGCTTTTAAAGATACAAAGAAAACTCAGACTTTAGATAACAGTTTCTAAATCCTGGACGGAATAATCAGGATATTTCACACTGCTCTATTTACTCTCTATAAAAACAAGAAGATGATTCAACATATAAGAAAACGGACCACTCAGAAACATCAGCAGGGAGATTCAAGGGTGATTGGGAAAAAGGGCTAGGCATTAAGTCTGATGTGTGGTGGGGGTGGTGAGGCTGGGCAGGTGCAAGCAGCTGGCTGACTTGCACACAGGTCCCTAGAGGTTACTTCTCAACGTGTATTCTATGGCTGGGGCTTGGTTTTTCCTTCCCTTCCAAATCTGCTCTCTACCACCTCCAATGCACCAGTAACGGGCCACTTTATTTCCCTGTGGTCCTTCCCGTCCAGCCAGTTCCAACATCCATGGCTCCATCCACACCGAGTCTCAGGCAACACCCTCACATTCTGAGGACACCATGCAGCCAATCCCTACAGCTCCCTTCTCTTTCAAGTCCACAGAGCCAGGCTCTCCTGCCTGACATTACAGGGTGGCTTCTTGGAGGTTCACACATGGATATTTCTGCCTATTCTGGTTATCCAGAGAGCGCTGGGCTGGCCTGGTTTTGGCTTATAATTGAGCAGGAAAGGTCTGGGCTCCAGCACAAGCTGGCCTGGGGCCCCACTTGGGTGCAGACTGAAGGAAATAAAAAGGCACCACAGGGGCGGTCTATCGAGTGACAGTGAAGGCTAGTGTCCTTGAGAAGCAACTGAGGGGCCTCAGGTGGGCTCTGAGCCCACCCTGGTCTGGTTGCTTCCAAGCTGGCGGGGGCACTGGAACTATCACAGTTAAATAGGGGTACACAGGCCCCTAGCTGCGGCGTGAAAAGGAAATAGCCCTGAGGAGGGGCAAGGATAGGGAGAGCCCCGGAGGAGAGTTTCCATGGGGCCATATGCGGCAGGCAGGCAGGGCAGAGACGGCTTCACTGCTTCTACAGCTGGGCCTCCAGGCTAGGTGGGCTCGTTTAGTTCTGCACCTGGGTCTCCACCACAGCCTGTTTCCACATGTTTAGTGTAGCAGCAGAGACAACAACTAAAAACAGACAACCGTGACTTCCCGACTTTAAAGGGTCATCAGTAACTGAGTTGCAGCACTTCACATAATTTAGAAACTCTGACCTTCGACTTTCTCCCATGACATTAACCCTGTTCATCCCTTCATTTCTTATTTTAGCACCTTCACCAAAGGCTAGGCAAGGGAAAGAAACACAGGTACTCAGGGTCTAATGCTGGGCAGAAAGGAGCAGGTATGGGGATGTTGTTGTTTAGTTGTGAGGTCGTGTCCGACTCTGCAACCCCATAGACTGTAGCCCGCCAGGCTCCTCTGTCCATGGGATTTTCCAGGCCAGAATACTAGAATAGGTTGCCATTTCCTCCTCCAGGGGATCTTCCCAACCCAGGGATCAAACCTGTGTCTCCTGAATTGGCAGGTGGACTCTCTACCGCTGAGCCACCAGGGAACCTGAGGTATGGGGCACCTTATACTAAAAAAGAATTCAGGGACTTCCCTGGTGGTCCAGTGGTTAGGACTCCAGTCGCTTCCACTGCACAGGGTGCGGGTTCAATCTCTGGTCAGGGGACTAAGGTCCCACAAGCCACGTGGCACAGCCAAAATAAATAAACATTAAAGAATAAAAAATTCAGCATTAAATTGGATCAACATATTTTAGAGTAGACAAATGAGCAGCGGCAGCCACAGAATGGAAGGCTCCATTGATCTGAGACAGGCAAGGTGTACCACCACAAGCGGTAACTGGGGTGACCCTCCGAAGCAGGCCAACAAGAGCAAGGAGCAGGCACACACAGCCACCCCCGACTCCATTCATACAAGTTCAAGGGCAGGTGAAACTGCTGAAAGCTGGGAGAGTGGCTCTCCCTACTGCAGGGACCCGGAGGGGTCTGGTGATATTCTTTCTAACTTATCCAGGTTTTGGCCACATGGGTGTGATGAATGTCTAGAAATTCAAGGGCACGTTATGATTTGGGCGCTTGCTAAGTATGAAATGTTAGGAACATAAATACAACAAACCAAGGGATAAAGAAGCCTATTCCTGAAAGCTTCAATTCAAAGAGAAACAGGCTCAGAATCTGGCTTGAAGGGACAAAGGTTTCTAGCGCTGTCGAACTTAGAAAGCTACGCTGTCTCGGCAGCCAAGCTCCGAAACAAAGCCCCTTTGAGGCAGCAGTGAGACCTTTCTGGGTTTTCACAGCAGATAAAGCCAGGCTTGGCAAGGGCCTTCTCAGTCGGCTCAAATGGAAACAGGAGAGTTCTCAGGGGGATCAGCCTCCCCTGAAAATTACACCCCATTTTTCTTTTTCACACATCTGTTGAACCTCATTCCTCTTTTTGTCCTCATCTATAAGTTGCTCGCAGCTCCCTTTATCTAAAATGGTATTTCTTCATCTTTCTTCATTTGTCTGCTTTTAAGATATTTTTTCCCTAACAGCTTGCTATGTCATTTAAACACACAATATACAGTCTATATATTTGGGCATGTATTATATGTACTTTGAAAGAGTAAAATTCTTTCCACACCCCGAAGCTCACCCCTTGTGAGCAATGTCAGCCCCATGGAGAATGCATGATACAGTCCAACCATGACATTTAATCGTCAAAACAGGAGACTTTTAAAGAAAAGGACGCTATTGATATTTATAAAGAGACAGGTATAAATGGGGACTGTCCCACAAATTGGTCCCCTGAACCTCATCTACAGCGGCTGTGGGGACAAGGGCCACTCCAAGTCACCTGAGGAGTCTGCTAAAGGTTACAGAATACCAGGTCCTGCTCCCAGACTTTAATTTAGCAGGTCTGGGGTGGGGCTGGGTACATGTACTTCCAATGAGACACCTGCCCCCTCCCCCCTTCCCAAGACGAGTCTGATGCAGTCAGTGTGACACAGGTAGGTAGCAGCGCCCTGGGGGCCCACCCTCACTCACTCCTAGGGTCCCAGAAGGTCACGATCAGGAAAGGCTCTGGCCCTTCACATCAGGTATGCCAAGTGCTGCCCCCACTATAAGGCTGGGGGCTGGCTTCTTGACAGACATCTTTGGAGCCTCAGGTGGAAACAGGAATCCCATGGCATCCACCCTGTCCTGTACACCTCTCAGGGTCAAAGTGCAGGATAAAGGAGTCCAGTTGTGTTTCTAACATCCACCACTCCCTTCAACCCCCGCTCTCTCTGATTTTATGATTTTTCCACTCCTTGCCTGTGCCGCCTCTAGTCACCGTTAAGGAGATTAACACCAATGCCAAGAATAGAAAATCAGCCTGTACAATGAGAATGAGCTTGTTAGAAAACCCTCACGCTTCTTGGGCAATCGGCACAGTGACCCGTTCACAGACCTTTGAGGACTCGCTGATCTTGTACGGCCGAGACACTCGCGTCTGCCGGCTTCCCTCCATCATAAACGAGATCGCAGCCCTACGACAAGAACGGGGTTTCTGAGCATGTAGTAATAACTCGAGGTCATTCACAAATCGCAGGCTCTGCTGGCAGGTGTCAGTGACAGCAAGAGCGAAGGGAGGGAAGAGAGAGACAACACTGTACTTCCAAGCACTCTGTCACGCTGAGTGCTGAAAACATTCGGGTGTTCAAATCAGACAGAACACATAGTAAGCGTTCCCTTCTCACCTAAAGTCCCACCACGTCTTGTCTCTCAGCTCACCTACAAACACCTACCTTTGGATGTTTGATCAGAAGGCCGTCTTTGCAATAGATCAAGACCACAGTATCAACAGTTGTCATTTCAGAACCCAGACTATGACCCTGGGACCAAGTTAAGGGACTGACACCTGCCATCATAGTAACCTTCCACCTGGCTTGACCAAGCTGACGTCACTTAACCCATTTCACAGATGATGATGTTGAGCTCAAGGTCACACAAAGCTAGTGAATGGCTGGCAATCAAAGCTGAATCTGTTCAGCTTCAAAACTGGACAGACATGGGCACTTGAATGGGGCCTAGGCTTTGAGTCTCACCCTTGTAAAATTCTGTGACGTTCAGGATACGGTTCAGTGACGACTACCACGTATAAAATATGCTCTGGACACAGGCACTGTCTTGTTTTCTTTGTCTCACTGATTTAAGCCCCACAACATCACCAGGAGGCCAGCACTATTATTACCCTCAGTTTACAGAGGAGGAAGCTGTCCCAGCGAGGGGAAGGAACTTGCTCAGCTTCACACTCAGGAAGCAGCAGCAGAGTCAGGATTCCAAGGTAAGGAGGCTTGCATGCTCTCAAGCCCTAGGCTACTCCACCTGGCCATTAAACAAATACCCACAGGCAGGAAACCTTTGTGAGAGAATGGGAGAGGGGATGGGGTTATGTCCTGCCTGGAACATCCAAGATAAACTTGAACAAGCAATTTAACCTTTCTACACACTTCATGGTGGAGTCTATGGCAAAGGCTGGTGTACCCACACCATGACAGGCTTCTTCCAGTTTTTGAAATGTCAAGTAACTCACTAAGAGCACAGAGCCGGCTCTGGGGGACCTCGGAGGATGGGCGCACAGGGAGGAAGGATTAAGCCAGCAACATGGGCACAAGTCATATACTGGGACAGAGGGTTTACAGAGGGATCTATCCCCTGCTATCCGAGTTGAGAAGAGTCAGCTTTTGCTAATAAGTAACAGTGCAATAAGGAGTCCAGCGCTCTGTTAAGATAATCACGGAAAACAAGAGGGGGCTCCAGTGATGTGGGGGAATGGGTTGGGGAAGCGATCCTGGTGCAGTCTACCCTGCCAGTTTCCTGGGGGAAAGGAAGGGATAAGTAGATTTCTCTCGGCAAATTAGCAACTTTGTGACAAAGACCAGCTGTAGCCCTCCCCCCAATCCTTTCTGACTGCCCCTAGGATGCTGGGGGCTCAGAGACGGAAAGGAAGGACACCAGCAGCCATCCTACTCTTCATCCCTGACTTCCTTGTTTCACCTTCACCCTCCGAGACAGGTGTCACCGCCGCTCCTGATGCCCAGGCTCAGGTGGCCGTGGGGCCCGCCCAAGGTCACCCGCAGCAGACCGTCTCCACCACCCGAGGCAGCCAGCCAGGTCTCAGGTCTGCCTTCAGTGCTAAAAGCTTTGTTTTCTAGGCCAACGTTTCTAGAGAGAGTTTTCCCCGTGAGGAGGCTCCCTTTTGTCTGCGGGCAAGCGGTTCGGGTGCCCAGCTGCTCCAGGAGTGTGGGTGTCAGCTGCCTCCTGTGCTTTCTGCAAGCAGGTGAGGGGTCAAGGCCATCCGCAGGGACGGTGGCGATACCCAGTGAGGCGCTGAGAGGTCTTTTTACTAAACACGGAACAGAGGCCACGTCCGGGCGGCCGGCAGGGTCCCCAGGGAGCCCGGGTTTCAGGCCTGAAACCTGCCGGACCGCGGCGCTCGGGAGGTGGGGGAAACCGCGTCGTGGAGGTGGAGGTGGACCCGGACGCCCGCCCGCACTCACCGGTCCCGGCTCTCGGCGGACACCGCCGTGGCTTCCTCGGACACGGCACCGCTAGGCGGAACAGCCGGCACAACAGCCGCCCGGGCGGGCTCGCGCCGGCCGCGAGGCTGGGGAGGGCGCAGAGCGGGGAGGGCGCCGGCGGCGGGACGCGGGGACGCTCGCCCACCTGGGCCGCGCGCCGCCGCGCAGGCCGTACCTGTCCCACCTGTGGGGGCGGCGGCCCCCTCCCCAGCCCCGAGCCTCGGGGCCCGCCCCTAGCCCTGCGGTCCTCACCGGCGCTCCGCCGAGCACAAAGGGCTCCCGCGGGCGGAACCGCGGCGCCGGCGACCCTCCCGAAGCAGGCCCGCCCCCTGCCCCGGCCCCCGGAAGGCGCGCGGGCTCCTGCCCCGGCCAGCGCAGGAGCAGGGCGCGCGCGGAGGCCCACCTGGGAGGGCACGCTACTGGCGCGGCGCGGGGACCCCCGGCGGCGGGGCCGAGCGGGCGGGGCGGCGGGGCCGGAGTGCCGGAGCCCGCGGGCCGGCCGGGAGCGCGGCCATGGCTCCGCCAGGAAGTGCGAGGCCGAGGGCGGAGGCGCGCGCAGCCAATGGCGGCGGCCGGGAGCGGGTGGGCGCAGGCGGCGCGGGGGCGGAGCCTGCGCGGGGCGGGGCCTGCGCCGGGGCGGGGTCTGTGCGGGGTCCCGGCCTGCGTGGGGTCCTCGCCCACCCCTCGGCCCGCACACCCCCTCGACCCGGGGCCTCACTGGCGGCCCCGGCGGGCCACTCAAGAGTCAAGCATCGCGACCGCCTCCTGGGTGTCGACCGCCGTCCCAGGCGCAGGGACACGGCGTGGACCAGACAGGCGAGGTCGGGGGCCTGGGGGACCTGAGTGCTGGGAGGGGGCATCGCGGGGGCACCTTCGCACCTTCACCCTCTTCCAACCTTAGTTCGGCCGGCCGCATTGCGTTCACTTACAGCGAGGCCTTCGCTGGCCCCCTGTGTTAAAGTCACCATTCCTCTCTTCACTACCAAACAGTTCTGTGCTTGCTGCTGCTGCTGCTAAGTCGCTTCAGTCATGTCCGACTCTGTGCGACCCCATAGACAGCCCACCAGGCTCCCCCGTCCCTGGGATTCTCCAGGCAAGAACACTGGAGTGGGTTGCCATTTCCTTCTCCAGTGCATGAAAGTGAAAAGTGAAAGTGAAGTCGCACAGTCGTGTCCGACTCCTCGCGACCCCATGGATTGCATGCAGCCTTCCAGGCTCCTCCGTCCATGGGATTTGCCAGGCAAGAGTACTGGAGTGGGTTGCCATTGCCTTCTCCGAGCTCTGTGCTTACCTCCGTCTAATTCTTCTCAATCATTCCTTGTTCATTCGACTTACTCTTCTCTCTCCCTGACTGGAAACCCGCCGGGGCAGGGTTTGCTGCCAGCCCCAAGGCTGGCACCTGGTAGCCTCTTAACTACGTGTTTGAGGAATAAATGAGCTTTAACCACCACAGATCTATCATTGTCAAACTTACACTACAGCCTGAATGAACCTTGGAAACATTATTCTAAGTGAAAGACACAGAAGAACGGGAATTGTATGAGTCCATTTATATGAAATGTCCAGAACAGGCCAATCCATAGAGACAGAAAGGAAATTAGTGGTTACTCAGGGCTGGGATGTTGAGGGAAATAGTGTGGCTGTTAAGGGATGTTTTTGGGCAGGAGTGTGATAAAAAATGTTCTGAAATTCGGTCATAATAATGATTGAACAACTCTGAATAGATGAAAAACCACTGAATTGTACAGTTAAAAAGGGTGGATTGGGATTTCCCCAGCGGTCCAGTGGTTAGGACACGGCACTTTCATGCCATGGAGCAGGTTCGATTCTTGGTTGGGGAGCTAAGATCCCACAAGCCGCAGAGCACAAACAAAATTTAAAAAATAAATAAAAACTAAGGAAGTACTCAGTATCAAAAGGGACAAGCACAAAAGGGAAAACATTACTCACCCAAGGAGAACAGCTGTCAGTACCTAAGTGTAGAGCAGCCCTGTGTTTTTTGCATGCACGTGATTCTGTGTGGTGCAGGCCCTTTGGAGAGGTGTCAGTGAACTGCCAGCCCTGTCCCAAGAACAGCTGGGCCTGGGGTGGGGGGCGGGTGGGAGGGATAGGGAGGGAGGTGGTGTTGGGGATGGAGTGAGGCCTAGGAGAACTGTTCCTTGCAGCTGCAGCCCTAGCTCCCCAGGGAGCCTCCAGGTCCCTGAGTCTCTTGGAGGAGGAGGGAAGGAGGAGGCAGGCAGCTCTCTAAACACTCTGTTCTCACCAGAGGTTTGTCCTTGGCCCAGCTTTCCTCCCAAAGGCTGAGTAATCTAGAAAAATTGCAGCCCAGCATAAGTGAGCCAGCCTGGGGGCCACCCTGGATCACGTCTGCAAGTGGAATTCTTGGCTCAGTTCCTCCAGTAAATTTGTAACTGTTTAGATTGGAGGGTAAGAAGCAACAGACCAGTAAATGGGTGAAGCCACAGAGGTTTGCTGGCCCAGGCCTTGGTCGTCCCTAATCTCAGATTAAAAGAGAAAAGACTTTCTTCCCCTCAGTTGGCATTTCTGCTTCCTGCTTCCTTCTCCGCAGAACTTGCCTCCCCAGCTGTGCCTGGATTTGGGCCCTGGCTCGGTGCCAACTGGACCAGCTGCACTGTGTGCCTCCATTTCCCACCTCCAAATGGGGTAGCCTTTGTTCCTTTCGTGGTGTTGACAAATTAATACATGATGAATGAATGATATAATGAATGAATGAATAATAAATGAATTAATACATGCTGACTACTTCCATCAGTGCCCCATGCATGTTAGTCGCTCAGTTGTGTCTGACTCTTTCTGACCCATGGACTGTAACCCGTCAGGCTCATCTGTCCACAGGATTTTCCAGGCAAGAATACTGGAGTGGATTGCCATTTCCTTCTCCAGGGGATTTTCCCAACCCAGGGATCAAACACAGGTTTTCTGCAGTGCAGGCAGATTCTTTACCATCTGAGCCACCAGGGAAGCATAAAACCCCATGAACAAAGCTCCATAAATTTGAACTTTTGTTGATGATGCCTGTCTACCAGTTAGAAAACTCTTCCTTAGCTGAAGACTTTGTTTCCTGTTAAAATAGAAATCATTTGAAAATGGATTCTATGAGTCATTGACACCTTAGCATTCATTCATCAGCTTCAGGCGCTTTCTCAAGATCATCTTGTTTCATGACTAGAGGGAAAGGAAGAGGCCAGCCCCTAAGAGGGGTAGAGAGAAGAGGGGAGGGGAGGCAGATATAAGGCGCTAAATGTACACAAAGCTTCCTGCGTGTCACGGCTTCTCCTGGAGCTGATGCTGTCTTGGGACCTGTCAGGTCAGAACTGCTGGTCACTTACTGCTGAGGTTTCTAAGGAAGCTGGCCTGGCCCACAGCTTGACTCTGTTTGCCATGGTTCCCTGTTTGCCTGCTGTGAAAATGAAATGCTTGGCATTTCAGGGTTGCACAGCTGGCTGTGGTCCAAGGTCAGCAGGTAACCCTGACTAGCCACGTCTCCCATGGAGTCTTCAAGCCTCTCGTGTGAAACCCAGCGCGTGGATAAAAGCCTTCGCAAAACTGTGTGGCCAGGAGAGCCACATAAGTAATACAATTACTTGTGATTCATTCACTGCTACACCCCCTGCCCTTCCTGATAGGATTATAACGGAAAAAACTCTCAGTGTTTTCATTTGACTTGGAAAACCTGGACCTGGTGTTTGGTATCGGTCTAGGGTGGTTGAACTCTCAAGCTCTAGAGCTGTGCTGGGCCATTTCTATTTTAATTAGTTAGAATTACATGAAATTTAAAATGCACTTTCTCAGTTGCCTTACCTCCATGTCACATCCTGACTGGTCACCTGTAGCTAGTGCATAGCACAGATTATAGAACAATGCCACTTCTCAGAACATTCCAGAGATGCTGCCCTAGAGGACCTCTCATTAACTGTATGACTTTGAGTAAGTTGCTTGTCTCTCTGGGCCTCAGTTTCCTCATCTTCAAAATGGGAGTTCATCTACTCAATAGCAAATACTTTTTGAGTGCCAGCCATATGCCAGGTACTCTTTTAGGTGCTGCGGATATAGCGCTAAACACAGATAAATAAAATGGTGGGACTTCCCTGGTGGTCCAGTGACCAAGACTCCACGCTCCCAATGCAGGAGGCCTGGGTTCGATCCCTGGTCAGGGAACTAGGTCCTACAGGCCACACCTAAGTGTGTGTATGCCCCAACTAAAGATCCCATGTGCCACAACTAAGACCTAGCGAGGCCAAATAAATAAATAAATATGAAAAAATATACAAGTAGGTAAAATTGTGACTCTCATAGAGCTGCCATAGGGGTGGGGCCAGAGTCCCTTATCTCTGAGAGTTATCTTGAGGATTAAATAAAATAGAACAGGCAAAGCATTTAACAGGGCACATTCCAAGTTCTTGAGAACCGTTCATTCTGTTATGACTACTAATCTGCCCAGCCCCTTCTCCCACAGCCCTGCCACCTGATGGTAAACAGAGAGCATGCATACCTCTACATCTGGTGGTAGAGTATGCATGGCAGATATTGCTAATTGATCACAGCACTTTCCCACTGAGCCCTGAGGTACTGACGGGATTCTAGGAACAGCACGGAGCAGCACTCTCAGATACATCCTTTTCAACATCTCTTCCAAGCTCCCCCGTGAGCTGCAGGCCCCCTTAGTTTCTGTCTATAGAGTTCAAGCTCAGACTTCAGGCCCAAGCCTGACTCTTCTTAGGGAAAAGAGCAAGTGCCTGGTTGATACCTTGTCAGCCAAGCAGCTGGTCCTGCTTTGACCTCCTGCCAGCAACTGGCTCCTTGCTCCACTGCTTCTTGGAGTGGGGTCTGGCCGTGTTCTCACCAGGGCTCCTGCAGTCTTGAATATCGTTTGTCTCCTTTATTCAAGAAAAGTGGATTGTCCCTAGGTGGACAAACAGTCCTGGCCAGAAAAGTTTGAGTGAAATGTCAGGATGGGCCTGACATCCAAAGTGGGAGAGAGACACAGGAACTTGCAGTTGTAATATAGTGATATAAGGGGCGGGTGGAGGCTGGCCCCCAGCCGTCGGGACCCAGGGGAGGAGGAACACTAGGTCCCCAGGGAAGGGTCTGCTCCATGGGAGGGGGTGTCATCCTTCTCCATCTCTGAACTGCCTGTCCCTGCTCTTGTTCTCCCCCACTGCAGGGACTGACCTGGGCAGCCCACCCTGACTCAGCAGGGCTGTCGTCTCTCTGGGTCGACCATCATTTTGGTTCTGGTGGTTGCATTCATTCAGTCATTCATTCAGTATGCCACGTAGTTACAGCATGTGGTGTGAAGATACCAGACTTCAGCCCTCGCTTCTACCACTTGCCAGCTGTGTGACTTTGGGCAAATTGCTCAGCCTCTCTGTACCTTGCTTTCCTCCTCTGAGGAATGAGGTTTACAGTGAGGCAGTAGAGTCTGTCTACCTGCCTCCCCTTCCATGGAGAGGGCTTAGCATGATGACCTGTGTGTGATACTGGCTCACTGATATTTTCATTCACACATACATCTCCAGATCCCCAGAGATTTTTTTTTTTTTTGCTCTTTTTTTGCTCTGTTGGCATGGTTAATTCCAGGAATGAACATTTTTTTTTTTCAAATGCTAAACTTCCCTGACACCCCTGAGATAAAGCTTTTCTGTGCATGACTTAAAACTGTGGGGCAGTGACACCTGAGCTGTGTTTGAAAGGGTAAGTGGGAGATTCTAGGCAGATGAGAGTGGTGAAGGGGGTCTCAGGCAGAGGAAACTGCATGTGCAAAGACCCGGAGGAGTGAAGCAGTGGACAGTTGAGGAGGAACTCTGGTTGGCTGGACATGGGGTGCTTGCAGGGGTCCATGCAGGGGAAGCTGGACTCAATGAGAACAGAAACCCTTTGGCAGTGAGCTGGGTGCCTGGCTAGTGTGGTTGAAGTAGCTTTACCTGTGTATATATGTATGTATTATTTTATTGAAGTATAGTTGACTTATAATGTTGTATTAACTTCTGCTGTACAGCACAGCAGTTCAGTTATATGTGTATATACATTCTTTTCCATTATGGTTTATCACAGAATATTGAATACAGTTCCCTGTGTCTACTCTAGGACCTTGCCCCTACCCTCTCCCTCTGACCCCCTTGGTGGGCTGGTACCAATACGGCCCTGGCTGGAATGTCCTTCCCCTGCCCCTTCCTTCTGAATCAGTCTCAGAGAATTCTTAACACCATAAAGGAAAAAAGAATTATATCAGTGATGCCAATTGGCAAGCAGGGTGGGCTCTGGTTGTTACCCATCTGCTTGTGCTCAGATTCATTCTTCACCTTCTCTGTGTCCTAGAAGTCCGACCTTGATGGAAGGCATCACCTGGGCTCTCTCCCCTGTGACTTCCTATTGGGTTGAACCAGTGGGAGGCACCAGATGGAGACAGGAGGGCAAGAGGAGAAAGGTGGGGAACTCCCTGTAGTCCCTAGATTCTCTTCAGGGACTTCCCTGCTGGTACAGTGGCTAGGACTCTGCACTCCCAATGCAGGTGTCCTGGGTTAGATCCCTGGTTAGGGAACTAGATCCCACACGTGCAACTAATGGATCCTACATACAGTATGAAGCCACAACTCCTGAGCCCCTGTGCTTAAACTACTGAAGCCCACACACCCTAGAGTCTGTGCTCCACAAGAAGAGAAGCTATCGAAATGAGAAGCCCATGCACTGCAACTAGGGAGTAGCCCCCTGCTCACCGCAACTAAAACCCACATGCAGCAATGAAGACCTTGTGCAACCAAAACTAAAATTAATTAATTTAAAAAAAGGGACCCTGCATGCTGCAATGAAGATTGCAGATCCTGAGTGTCCCTACTAAGACCCAGTGCAGCCAAATAAATAAATGTATTCTCATGCTCAGTCATGCCCGACTCTGCGACTGCGTGGACTGTAGCCCACCAGGCTTCTCTGTCCATGGGATTTTTCAAGCAAGAGTACTGGAGTGGGTTGCCATTTCCTCCTCCAGGGCATATTCCCCACTCAGGACTGAACCTGCAACTCCTGTGTCTCCTGCATTGCAGGCAGATTCTTTACAGCTGAGCCACCTGGGAAGCCCTAATAAATACATACATAGATATATACATACACACTTATTTCAAAAAATAAATTCTCTTCAGAATCCATCTAATGTGCCTTCTGTTTGCTGTCAGCACTCTGACTCCAAACACTGGGAAAATTTGCCTTTCAATCTATTTATCTGTCAGTTTTCCAAAATGGCTTATAGAATAGTCTGCTTTCTCCCTCATACTGTCAGCATGGAGAACCTGAACTTCTGGTTTAAGGGGAAGAGAAATCTGAACCGTCTGTCTTACATGGTAGGAAGTACATGAGGATGTACAACCAAAAGACCTGGCACTTGTACTTAAATGTGTGTGGCAATGTCAGCTGGCTGAGCCTCAGTCTCCCCACCAATAAAATGGGCATAATAGAGTGACCCTGCCAATCAGCCTGTAGCCAGCAATATGTCTACTATTGTGAGATCACAGAAGGAATATTTAATGAATGAAAGAGCACATGATGGATGACCAAGTAATATGAGCTAATGCACACACAAAAAGGCACTTTGAGTTTCAAAGCTTTTAATTTTTTCAAAGCTTTAATTGAGTTTCAAAGTTTTAATTTTTATAGTTATTTTTTTAAGACACTCTCTTAACTAGCTTTCATTAAACTGACTCACTAGGTTACTGAACTTGTCCTATTTCTTCTGTGAAACACACGTGCATACTGAACTCTCCACCTACATACTTCTTCCTCACCTTTGTCCTCTACCCTTAGGCAGAGTGTGTGTGTTTGCTCCCAAACTTGTGTATGGCAGTTGTGTTTATTATCATCAATAATTGATTCCATTAAGTGTTACAGAAATCATGGAAACATGAGGGTAAAAAGAAAGAATATTGTCTCTATGAAAACTGAAATGAAACTTGGGAAAACTTGAAGCCCCTGATTAAGGAAATTGACATCAAATGAACTGTAGAAACCAGGGAAGAGAAGGTGGAAGGGACTGTGAACTCCAGGTAAAGGGTTCATTCTGCACATCGACGGTTTTGAAAGATTCTTTAGGTTCTGTAACCACCATAAAGAATGGGAAATGGGAAATCACAATAGAAGGTTATAGAAGGTCCATGCAAGAAGAAAGATACAGGGCTATAAACAAGAATGAAATAATGCCATTTGCAGCAACGTGGATGGACCTAGAGATTATCATACTAAGTGAAGTAATCGGAGTAAGACAAATACCATGTAATAGCACTGATCTGCAATCTGAAAAATAAAACAAGTGAACTTATTACAAAACATAAACTCAGGCATAGCAAATTTATAATTACCAAAGGGGAAGAGGGAGGAGGGATAAAGTAGGGATTTAGGATTACAGATATGCACTACTATATGAAACAGGCAAACAAGAACCTACTATCTGGTACAGGTAACTATATTCAATATCTTATAATAATCTACAATGGAAAAGAATCTGCAAAAGAGTAGATATAAATATAACTGAAGTACTTTGCTATACATCTGAAACTAACACAATATTGTAAATCGACTATACTTCAATTAAAAAAAATACACTAGTGTATTTCAGCCAGCCTGTGCTCAAAGAAGAACATATACATATACTTGTTGCTGCTGCTGCTGCTAAGTCGCATCAGTCGTGTCCAACTCTGTGCGACCCCATAGACCGCAGCCCACCAGGCTCCCCCATCGCTGGGATTCTCCAGGCAAGAACACTGGAGTGGGTTGCCATTTCCTT
Organism: Bos indicus x Bos taurus; assembly: GCF_003369695.1. Classification (NCBI taxonomy): domain Eukaryota; kingdom Metazoa; phylum Chordata; class Mammalia; order Artiodactyla; family Bovidae; genus Bos; species Bos indicus x Bos taurus. The sequence goes on from NC_040093.1 coordinate 54,973,570, forward strand.
CTCCATTGCATGAAAGTGAAAAGTGAAAGTGAAGTTGCTCAGTAGTGTCTGACTCTTCGGGACCCTATAGACTGCAGCCTACCAGGCTCCTCTGCCCAAGGGATTTTCCAGGCAAGAGTACTGGAGTGGGTTGCCATTGTCTTCTTCAGCAGGCTGCTGTTATGGGGTGCTAAAAGCCAAAAAGATGCTTATTTTAACAAATACCGCAGAAAATTGTGGCTTTTTATTTGCATATTGTTCACATTAATTTATTCCTCTCTATAGACCTCCTCTGGATAATAGTTTCCCTTAGCCAACATAAAATAAACACTTCAGGAAAATTTTTATTTGACCCTGAAAGTATATTTTAAATGTCCTAGGGAAAATTATTGTTTAAAGAAATTAAATGATAGCTTTTTGTTTGTTTGTTTGTTTGTAGTGGAACCAAGAACCAAAATTTTCACATATTATGTTTGCTTAAAGTCAGGCGGATCTACATACATCTTACTGTCTGTGAGAAACTTACAGCCTGTGAATGACTAAACACACCACACCAAGGGGAAATAAAACAGGTTTTCACAAAGCAAGTTTAAAAGTTTAACTGATAATACCGGATCCCCTGGGTTACTGAAATTTCTTTGTCATGTCAAAAGTAGAAGCTAGTTCAAAATAGCAACGGTCACTAGACCAAGAATTAACTCTCACAAATCCTTTGCTGTGATGGGGAGCTCACTACCTCCCAGGAAAGCCAAATTCAGTTCCATCAGAAAAGAGTTTTCTTCTTCTCCTTTTTTTTTTTTTATCAATATATTTTGAAAATTGAAGTGCAGCTGATTTACAATGTTGTGTTAATTTCTATGAAAGAGAAAGATCTTCTTTATATTGACTCCAACTCTGTCTTCCTGTAATCGGGTTAGATCTGCTCCCAGGAGGGTCGTATAAGACTACCTTCAGGACTTCCCTGCTGGTTCAGCGGTCAAGAATCCACTTGCCAATGCAAGGGTTGTGGGTTTGATCCCTGATCTGGGAAGATCCCACATGCCACAGAGCAATTAAGTCCAAGTGCCACAATTACTGAGCCTGACCTCTGGAGCCTGTGAGCCACAACAAAAGTCACCACAGTGAGAAGCCCATGCACCGCAATTAGACAAAAAGAGTAACCCCTGCTCACTGCAACTAGACAAAGCCTGTGTGCAGCAACAAAAACCCAATGCAGCCAAGTCTTTCTTTTTTTTTTTTTAAAAGAACACTATTATCTGCTGTAAGAGGGACTTCCTCCCAAGTGAAGGGGCAGTTCCCCTATCCTCCACAAAGCCACCCTCCTGCAGGATAAACCACATCTGTGGCTTCGCATCCCTCCCAGTGTCTGCTGGGGTCCTCCTTTAAGCACAATCCCCACATCAGAACACAATTCTCAAGGCGTGGTCTGACCAGCTTGACCATGTCTTCTTCCCTGGTTCTGGACATTAGAACGCCTCCTTCTAAGTACCCTCCGCCTCCTCCTAACTACCCTCCTTGACCCTGAAGGGCTAGGAGGATGGTGGTGGAGTGGGAGAAGGGGTCCCCTTTGCAGGATGCTGGGTCTGATAGTGGAAGACCCTGGTGAGAGAGTGGAAGGCAGGAGGGAAGAAACGGCAGGGGTATTTCTACCCGTCTCTGGAGCAAATCTCCAGTAGCCATACCTTCTCTGAGCTGCAGCATCCCTTAGGTGATTTCAGCTCTACTCTAGTGTCCCCTGACCCTGTCTCTCTGACCCAGGGCTGCTCACCCATCTCTGGGCTGTGGCTGATTTCTTGGGGTGCACCAACCTGCTGGACTTCTCTGCTCGCCGCTGTAGTCAATATCCTTCATTCAATTCTTCCTGCTTATATACTTCCCCACTCGCTGAATGAGCTCTGTATATAGTTTCTGTTTCCTGGTGGAGTTTTGTGTGCCACGTCTAGTAAGGCAATTTAAAGTTTCATACTGATTGGAAAGGGGAGGGGGAGGGTGGCTGGCACTTAAAATATCAGCTGCTTTTTGGGACTTGCCTGGTGGCCCAGTGGTTTAGACTCTTTACTCCCAATGTAGGGGGCGTGGGTTTGATCCCTTGTCAGGGAAGTAAGATTCTCATGCTGCATGGGTGCGACTAAAAAAAAAATTTTTTAAGTAGTTGCTTTTATTGCCTTTGATATGATTTTCCACATGTGGTCCTCACTTCATGGAAGAGGAGACTGAGGCTCAGGAAGGGAATGGCAGAGCCAGGGTTTGGGAGAGAAATTTTCTGAACCTTCAGCCATTAGACCACACTGCTCCACTCAGAGGCTTGCACCCACCCTGCCCTTACTCACTGGTAGATAAAATCCTAGATCATGTTGCCCTTCCAGTGTCTTCTTGCTGGATTTCTGGAGTCCAGGCGGAGTTCTCTCTGGGTGACTCACAGTTCCTGAGAAAGACCATTTGGGAGGAGGTAGGTATTACGTTCCCTCTGTCAATAGCTCAGCACCTTCACTTCCCAAAAGCTCCAGGGGCCCTCTTTTCAGAGATTTGACAATGAGTGAGCTCAGCACCGATTCTATAAATACCTTTTTCCATAAATATCTATTCCATGTAAGACACCTGCTTTAGAATGACAACCACCTTGCTGAGAACAGCAAATTTCAGGGTTATGTTTTATTTCCATCTCTAATTACAGCTGAGATGGGATTTCTTCCTTCCTTTCCTTCTTTTAATGTACAGCCCCAAGGTAAATGTGGGAACTAGGACACTGACCTTCAAAATTCTGTAGGTTATTATTTGCAATCACAGAAACAAAGCTCATGCAGAAATGATGGTCTTAAAAAGTCAGCACAGTGTTTCTAGAATGGAGCACACATGGCTGAGCTACTCTGGGTCAGTTTCACTGTGTCCAGACTCTGCCTCTTCCTGGGGAGGCTCAGACCCCTGACGTCATGCCGCCTGGGTTCTAACAGTGTCTCTGCAAGGCTCTTGCTGTGTGACCTGGGGAGATGGTGCCACCTCTCAGTGCTTCAGTTCCCTCCTTTATGTTGCAGCGGTTAGTGGCTCTGTCTTCTTGGGCTGACGTGAGAATTACTTGAGAAAATAGTCGTACAGCACTTAGCACGGTGGCCAGCACAGAGAACACAACCCATAGTAAGCTATTACTCACTCTGCATGAATGCCAAGTCTCTTCAGTCGTGTCCGACTCTTTGCAACCCCATGGAGGGTAGCCCACCAGGCTCCTGTGTCCGCAGGATTCTCCAGGCAAGAATACTGGAGTGGGTTGTCATGCCCTCCTCCAGGGGATCTTCCTGACCCAGGGATTGAAACTGTTTCTCTCATGTCTCCTGCATTGGCAGGCAGGTTCTTTACCACTGAGCCACCTGGGAAGCCCCCTGATTACTATCCCTAATACTGCATAATATAGTTACTATATCATGAATAGGGTACATAGATGCTGTATTAACATTATATCAATATACTGTCTCATTGCCCCTCACCACTCACTGTCCCCTTCTTCTCCCCTGCCTGATATCACAGGGATGGGTCCTAGCTTGTCCCATTAAATATATATATATTTATTTATTTATTTTACTTGGCTGTACTGGGTCTTAGTTGACACATGTGCAATCTTTAGTTGTGGCGTGTAGGATCTAACTCCCCAACCAGGGATCAAATCCGGACCCCTTGCTTTTGGAGTGCAGAGTCTTAGCCACTGGATCACCAGGGAAGTTCCCATCCTTTGTGTATTTTTATTACTTAAAAAAAATTTTTAATTAATTTTATTTGTTTATTTTTGGCTGTGCTAGGTCTTTGTTGCCACGTGAGTTTTTCTCTAATTGTGGTGAGCGGGCTTCTCACTGCGGTGGCGTCTCTCGTTGAGAGCACAGGCTCTAGGGCACAAGGGCTCAATAGTCTCAGCTCCTGGGTTCCGGAGCACAGGCTCAAGAGTTGTGGCCCACAGGCTTAGTTTCTCTGTGGTATGTGGGAATCTTCTGGGATCAGGGATTGAACCTGTGTCTCTTATACTGGCAGGCAGATTCTCTACCACTGAGCCACCAGGGAAGTCCCCTTTCAATATTTTTAAATTTGGTTACCTGTCTTTTATTTTTTATTAAACATGCCTGAATTCTACTAACTCTGGGCTTTCCCATCATGGAGTCATTGCTTTCTCTCCACTGTCCAGGCCTATTTGAACTGAGTTTCCATTTGGGCTTCCCTGGTGGCTCAGATGGTAAAGAATCCCTTTGTAATGCAGAAAACACATACAGGAGACACGAGTTCCATACCTGGGTCAGGAATATCCCCCGGAGAAGGGAATGGCTACCCACTCCAGTATTCCTGCCTGGAGAATCCCATGGACAGAGGAGCCTGGTGGGCTAGAGTCTGTGGGGTCACAAAGAATCAGATACGACTGAGCGACTAACACTCAAGTGTTAACAAGCAAGAAGACTACCCACACCAAAGTGGCTTGTCTCCCTCCAAGACTAATTCCCATGAGGGCAGGGAGCGTGTTTGTCTAGCTCTTACATGTAACGTTGTTACTGCCCAAGTTTAAGAATCTAGAGATGAGATTTCACAAAAAGATTCAGATTATTTGCTTTCCTTAGACAACTGGAAGGCTTGGCCTCATTATGCTAAGATTCCTGCATAGCAACTGGGACAGATCTGAGGACCAGCAGCCCCCTTTAAAAGGGCAGTTCTGAAGATGAAACTGACACCCAGAGGAGAATGACCTTCAGGAAAAAATGTTCTTAGACTGTGTACTTGGCTCATTCACATTACGTGCCTGCCCCCTACAGGCAAGTGTGTGTGTGATCCCTTTAGACACACAATAGGCCCAGGGCCAGAATAAATGAATGGATGGGTGGATAAATGAATGAATAAATGAATGAATTTATACCTGCTCTCAATTTTTTTTTTTGGTCCCACCATGTGGCAAGTGGGATTTTATTTCCCTGACCAGGGATCAAATCCAAGCCCGTGCATTGGAAGTGCAGATCCACTGGATCGCCAGCGAAGCCCCTCCCCCAATTCCTGACATAGTAGCTAGCACATTGTTGTTGTTCAGCCGTTAAGTTGTGTCCAGCTCTTTGTGACCCCATAGACTGGACTGCCAAGCTTCCCTGTCCTTCACTATCTCCCAGTCCATTAAGTCAGTGATGTCATCCAACCATCTCATCTTGTCACCCTCTTCTCTGGCTGCTCTCAATCTTTCCCAGCACCCGGGTCTTTTCCAATGAGTCGGCTCTTCGAATCAACTGGCCAAAGTATTGGAGCTTCAGCTTCAGCATCGGTCCTTCCAATGAATGTTCAAAGTTGATTTCCTTTAGGATTGACTGGTTTGATCTCCTTGCTGTCCAAGGGACTCTCAAGAGTCTTTTCCAGCACCAGAGTTCGAAAGCATCAATTCTTCAGCACTCAGCCTTCATTATGGTCCAACTCTCACATATTTACGTGACTACTGGAAATACCATAGCTTTGATTATACGGACCTTTGTGATGGTTTGGCAAAATGATGTCTCTGCTTTTTATTACACAGTCTAGGTTTGTCATAGCACATAATATATGTCAAATATTTTGATCTGATTTTTTTCTAAAGAAACGCGAGCTTGATTAGATTGATTTTTATATTGTGTGGATCTCAGATTTAAACAAATATTCACACAGCGAATTTATTACTGGGGTGCAGTTTATTGTTCTGCCTTAGCTGGGCATATTGTCTTCACAATGCTCAAAATCAGATTTTGTTTCAAAACCCACCTTACACCTTCAGTCCAGTAGAGGGCGACAGCAACTACAAATAGGAGAAACACAGTTAAAGGTGGAAGCATCCAGATAAAGTCGAGGCACCCAGGCAGGGTCCCTGAACTCTGGAATCAAATTCAGGCTAGAAACCACTTTGTTGTTGTTGTTTAACATTCTTAATAGATAGTGCATTCATATGTTCAAAAACAGAACAGGATAGATAGAAGTAAAATGGTATATGGTAAAATCTCTCTCCTTCTCCTCTTCCCTTTGTACCTGGCTTCCTTCCTCATCTCCATCTCAGGCACAACTCTTTTATTTTTCTCTTGTGTGTTCTTCCAGAGGTGTTTATGCACATATGGACGAACACAAATATCTCTGTACTCCCTCCCCCGACTTTAAAAAGCTAGCTGCACAAGAAGGTGTTTTGATCATACTGTTCTGTACTTTGCCTTGTTCCATCACGATGTAGACTGTAGATCTATCATTAATGTAGACGGTAGATCTATCAGTAACAGTGCATAGAGAGAAGCCCCCTACTCTCTTTGTTTTTCCAGCTTCATATTTCTCCACGGCACACCTGTATCATTATCTCTTCATCCAGCCCCCCATCAATGAGGGGCTTCTGCTACTAGCAATAAAGCTCAATGATTCAGTTCAGTTCAGTTGCTCAGTCATGTCTGACTCTGCGACCCCATGGACTGCAGCACTCCAGGCTTCCTTGTCCATCACCAACTCCCTGGAGCTTGCTCAAACTCATCCATCGAGTCAGTGGTTACTTGAATGATGATTACTCAGTGATTACTTGACTGTGTCTATAGCAGCGACCATCAGCCCCAGTTGCCCATGAAAATGATGAAAGGGGATTTTAAAAATCCCAGCCCTTAAGTCATACTTCAGATGAACTACATCAGAATCTCTGAGTGTGGGACCAAGGCACACAGGCCGCCCTATGTCCTGTTGATGTTTCTAGGGGAAACTGGCCAAGAGCACAGAGATTTGCAACGTTGCTAGATATTGACAAGTGGCTTCCATGCCTGGTTGTGCTAACTTGCACTCCTACCAGCTTGTATGAGATGGCCTGAGTCTTCATGGCTTCACCAACAAAGCATGCTTGTCAAATTTTGCTTTTTTGCTAAACTGTTAGTTTTTTTTTTTTTAAGTTATCTCAGTTTTGCTTCAATTTGCATTTCTCTTATTAGGGCTTGAGACTGAGCATCTTCTCATTGTTTAAGAGCCTTCTGACCTGTCTGGTCATATCCTGTGCTCACTTTTCTTTTTTCTCCCTTCTCTCTGGCTGTGCGACAGGGCTTGCAAGATCTTAGTTCCCCAAACCCAACCCTCCTCACCTCCCCAGGAGTGGAAGCATGGAGTCCTAAGCGCTGGACTGCCAGGGAATTCCCTCTTTTTCCTAGGTTGGTTTCTCTATATGTCAGCGAGGTACCTTCTTCCTGATTTGAGTTGCAAATACTTTCTACTGCTCTGCTGCCTTGTTTTGTTTTCTTTTTTTTCCCCTCGAAGAAGACTTTTTACATATCTGAATGTAACTATCTTTCGTTATGGCTTTTGGATTTTGAGTCACGGTTAGTTTGGTTTCCCATTCCAATCTTATAAAGGAAGCTTCCCATGTGTTCTTATGACACTTTTGTGGTTTCCTTTATTTACAGGCAAATCTTTGATCCTTTTGGAATTTACCTTGATCTGCGGTGTGAGGTATGGCTCCATCTTTGGCTTGCTTTCTAATAACTAATTATCCCATTATCTTCATCAGGGAGTAAGGTAGGAGCTGCTTTGAGCTGCATCCAACTGGAATTTCTTTGTTTTTGCCTTTTAATTTATAGCAATACCAGCTCCTACTTTCCCCACTCACCTTCCCCCATGTGCCTGTTCAATGCTCGATTGATTTTTGTTTGTTTACCATTAAGAATTAATTTTATTATTGATTGAACATTGTCCCTGACCTTTGGGGTTTCTATTTACGATTTATTTTAGTTGATAACCAACAACAATGATCTTTTGTTGAATGTCTAACATATTTGTTGACAAGTTTCATTAAACATGAACCATAAAGCAAACCTATGATGTCAGTTGTAGTTGTTGTTTAGTCGCTAAGTTATGTTCGAATCTAAAGTGGTCGGTACTATTACTATTCCATTGGAGGAAGGTAATCAGAGAGTTTCTGAGGCTTGTCCAAAGGCCTACAGTTAAAAAGAGGCAACACTGGATGCGATTCAAGAGCCGGGTCTTGGGGGGTCCAGCCTTTTTACTTGCCTGAACCCTGTAACTGGTCTTTGTGGAATGATTGCAGGAGGGAATGAATGACTGAGTCAGTGAGGGAAGGAAGAAGACAGAATGAGTCAGCTCCTGCCCTCAGTGGAACCCAAAGGGGGAGATAAGATGTGAATGCAAATAACCAGAGCGTAAAGTAAACAGTGACCCCACCAGTGTTTTGGAAGCAGTCCACTTTCTATCCCCTCCTATCTAACAATCTTACTTCTTTCCAATTTCTCCCTACCTAGAAACCACGGAGCCCAACACTGGGCCAGGGCAGTTTGATGCAGTAAGTCACCCATGTGGAGCTTCCCTGTGGAGCTCTGCAGCCCAGGAGCCCTGGTGGGGAGGAGGGAGGTAGAGGAAGGGATAGGGAGGAGGGGGGGGGTGCAAAGTGAGAGAGAGAGGAGGCGAGAGGACAAGAGCTTGAAGACAAGGAATAGGGAGGAGGTAAACGGAGTTGTTGTTTGGGGGAATAAGGAGGACTAGGGGAGGCTGGGGTAGGAGATGAGGGAAGGGAGGGGAGGTGGGAATAGGGAGGAAGGAGGGAGAAGGGGTTAGGGAAGTGGGAAGAGCAAGGGGAGGAGGTGAGGCGAGGAGCGGGCAGTGAATGAGGAGGGAGACTCAAGAAGGGAGGAGGGAGAGGGAGTAGAGAGAGGGAAAGGAGAAACAGGGCTTGGGGAGGAGGAAATGGGGGAGGAGTTAGGGGAGTGGAAGAACAAGAAAGGGTTGGGGGAGGGAGAAAAGAAGAGGAGGAGGGAGGAGAAGAGCGGGGAGGGAGAAGAAGAGGGGAGGAGGGAGAAAAAGCCCCTCTCTCCAGCCCCCTTCTCAGGGTTGCGCAACCCACTCGGGCTGGGATTGGTCGCTGGCGGGTAAAGACGCCACGCCCCGACACGCTCTGTGACCAATAGCGATAGGGGGTGGGGCGTAATGCGTCCTCGGAGGCCAATGGGCGAAGGGGGGCGGGGCTGCGTGGCCTGGGTCTAGCTCGCTTTCCTAGCGCACTCGGAGCCACCGCCGCTCTCCGAGCTCGGAGCTCTCCTTCTCTCGCTGCTGTCGCCAGCTGCCCGCCCGCCCGCTTGCCCGCCCGCCTTCCGCGCGTCCCCGCCCCGCTCCGCTCCGCTCCCTGCAGCCCGCCCCAAGCGCGCTCATCTGTCGCTGCGAGCACAGTATCCCCACTGCGGCCCCGCGGCGATGGCCACCAAGATCGACAAAGAGGCTTGCCGAACGGCGTACAACCTGGTGCGCGACGACAGCTCGGCCGTCATCTGGTGAGGAACTTTGCATTGCTCTTCGAGCCCCGCTGCCTGAGCTCACAAGGGGCCTGGTGCGCTGAGCCGTCTTCCAGACGGGACGGATTAAGGGTCATCCCCGTGCGGTCTCCCCACAGTCTTAACCCGGGACAGCGTGGAAAGCCAGCGCTGGCTTTTCGCTAGCCAGAGCATCTTTTAGATTGTTCTGTGGAAGCTCGGCACCGTTCAGGCACCAACGCTGATGTGTATGTGTATGTGTGTGTTTTTCTCTTCTCCCAATCCAAAGGGTGACTTTTAAATATGACGGCTCCACCATCGTCCCCGGCGAGCAGGGAGCGGAATATCAGGACTTCATCCAACAGTGCACAGGTAGGGAGACGCGCCTTCTGGGGGGACTCCCGGTCTTTTGGAACAAGGTCAATGCTAGGGAGGAGTCTGAGGCCACTCTGGGCGCCCCCAGCGCTGGAGGAACCAGATTGGAGCGTTCGAAAGCCTCCACAAGCCTTCTCTCCTCTGGGCATCCAGAACAACCAGAGGTGACCGGCAGCCTCCTCCCTCTCACAGTAACCTTTTCAGGCGGGACAGCTCCTTTGCCCCCATGGTCACTAGCTTTCCACCGTTAACTCATGGAGTTCCAAACTCCAGGGTCCAGCCCTCCCGGGTTTCCCCTTTCATTAGTCAGAGAGCCAAAATAAAAACAATCCTGGTGCTTATTGAAGGAGAAAGAAATGGTTAGCGACAGCCCTCTCCTTTCTGCTGCAATCATTGTCCATGTGCTGGTGATGTGTTTTTGTTCATAGAATATAGAGCAGAATATGAAAGCGTACATACCATATGATCCCATTTATGTGAAATTTTAGAAAAGGCAAAGCTAATCTGTAGCGTGAAAAGTCAGAAAAGTGGTCGGGCTAGCCACTGACTGGGGGGAGGCATATGGAAGGTGGGGTGGGGTCTCAAGGGGTTGGGAATATTCTGTATTTTGATTTGGGAGGCAGTTACACAGGTGTGTACATATAAGAAATCTTTCAAGCAAAATCTTTAGGATTTGTAAACTTTGTGCCTTTCCCTGGGTTGTCTTGAACCAGTAAGTGGAAAAAACACATGCATGTACAACCACAACCTCCAATCCTTGCCCCCCAACACACACCACTGAAGCAAAAGGCCCAGCATCACTGGTAATAAGGCCCTTTAAAGCTAAGCTTGGAGGATGGGCTCTTTTTCTGGGCTCTGGGCTCTAGCTTGGAAATAGATATTTTCAGACAAAGGCAGTACGGCCTGAAAGTTAGGGTGGGGACCTAGAGTCAGCAAGGTAGGTTTGAATCCCCTTGTGGCCACTTTCTAGCTGTGTGGTTTGGGGCAAGTTACTTAATCTCTTGGGGCCTTGGTTTCCTCCCCTGTAATCTTAGAGGGCTGTCGAAAAGATAGGTGAGTCAGTGCCTGTACAGATGACATGGTCATTTGTGAAATAAATAAAAAATACAACACTATGCTCAAGATCATGCAACAGCCCCTTTCCTTTATTCAAAGGACTATTTTGAATTTATTCTAATTCAAAGAATATCTATAAAGTGTCTGCTGTGGGCTGGGTGGTACTGAGATTTACCATCCCCCCCACACAAAAAAAATCTCCCAACTAAAACATCTCCCAGAGCTACCTCTAGACCTTCACTCACTGCTTTTGGACAGGATTGTTTAAAATGTTGTTGTTTAGTTAAGTCGTGTCCAACTCTTTTGTGACCCCATGGACTGTAGCCTGCCTGTAGGCTCCTCTGTCTGTGCAATTTCCTAGGCAAGAATACTAGAGTGGGTTGTCATTTCCTTCTCCAGGGGATCTTCCCGACCCAGGGATGGAACCCAAGTCTCCTGCATTGGCAGGCGGATTCTGTACCACTGAGCCATCTGAGGAACCCTTTGTTTAAAAGCAGATGTGTAAAATACTATCATAACTCACATCTATTGAGGTGCATGGGGCCAGGATTGAAAGCCAGGCCCCTGACTCAGGAACCCTGTCTCTCAGCCACCTCTGTCCTTTCACCACCATGATGCCTGCTTTCACAAGTGGAGTAAGTGCAGCCTCCTGGGGTTTGGTGTATAACTGGGAGGCTCAGCAGTATTTTTTGCCTTGCCGGCTCTGAGCTTTTCTCACAAGCCAGCTTCCTTCCTCTCTGGACAGTAAAGTAGCAGTTTCCTCCTGCTAGCCATCCATCATCCCCACCCCCTGCCATCAGACTGGGGTCTTCTCCTCCCACCCACCCCCCAGCTTCTGAAGCTATTGTTCTGTCCATTGAGTAGGAGAAGGTGACCCCGGGAATAAAGAGCATCCTGTGAGTGGATTCTGAATTGGGGAGGCTGTGGTCAGAGAACACTTCCTCCCTCCCTGGGGCTTCCTTCCCCCAATAATAGGGATGGCAGTGGGGAGGGCCTGGTGGGAGAGCTAAAAATGCTTTCCCTGCTGCTTGTTGAGCTTATGAATGGGCCATAGGATCTGAAGGCTCCGTCTGCTCTGGCTGGAAGTCCGCCTTCCTTCCCCAGCCGTCTGTTGGACAAATGCATAGGCAAGCTGTGGTTGCCGTGCCTGCTCTTGTTTGTCTTAGGAAAGCCTGTTCTATCATGCCACCGCGTCCTCCTAACTCAGTGACCAAGGGTTCGGAACGCTGACTAGTAGCTTTCTACACGCAAGTCACTGCACTGGGCACACCTTGTCTCCGTTTCTGAGCTTGCTTCCCTTCCGTACGTAGGTGGGGAAACGGAGTCCCAGAGAGGTTAAGTGACTTGCCTGCAAGTCACAGCAAGGTCGTGGCAGGCCCGGGGCCTTGAACCCGGGCAGAGTGGCTTTGAGGCCTGTGCTCTTGACCTCTTCTCACTAAGAAAGTGGTTTAGAAGCTCATTCCTGAGTCGTGGAGCATCTTTGCTGTACAGCAGGTTCTGGTCGGGGCTGGTGGGATTGTTGGCAGTTACAGAAGACACGTTCGCCCACTCCTGTGATGCAGGGAGGCCTCTCCGTGGCCCTCATCTCTGGCCAGGTGTCCTGACAAGCCGGAGGGTCTAGTGCTCCTGGTCTGGCATAGCCTTCCTATTTCCAAAGCTCTCACAAGGTCACAGGGGACCTGGGAGCCTAAAAACAGTGCCTGGTCGCTCCTCCGTCTGCCCTGGGGGAACGAGGGGCTTGGAGGGCCCCCCACCCCCACTGTGGGCTTTCTCTCCTCCTTGATATCCTTGCCCTGCCCCCCATCCTTGCTCTGAAATGCCCTCTTTCGCCCCTCCTTTGCCCTCTGGCTACTATCTTTCTTCCGTCCTCTGCACCCCGCCCCCCCCCACCGCCCCCCCCACCGGTTCTTCTTCGGAATGGAATCTCCCATTAAGCCTCTCCCTGTCACCCCTCCTCCGCCCCCCAGGCTGGCCTGTCCTTGTCCCCAGGCACTGGTTCCTGAAGGTCATGAACTGGAAGGTCGCTGGGCCGCCCTTGTCCTCCTGTTTCTTGCTGACAGGATCTGGAGCCCTCTGGGCCCCACACTGGCTCTTCTGGTGCCGGCCTCACCTGGCCCCTTCCTTCTGTACTGACCGCTCCATCACCGCTTCTGCTCTTACTTCTCACCCCAAACTTCAGTCCGTGTGGGATGGTTAGAGATCTGTCAGGTGCAGTGAAAGGAGCCCAGTGCAGTAAACTTCCTACTCCCTCACCCCCGAAGAAAAGAAATCAGTCTTAGCTTCTGTGGTTGGAAAGTCCAGGTAAAGTACTAGCTGCAGATATGGCTGTCCGAACTCACCCCCCTCCCCCAGCCCTGTTTTCCTCCTTGATCGCCTGTCTTGGGGGCAGGAGGGCAAGTTCTCCCTGAGCAGTGACGAGATAACCTCTAACCACCCAGCTTCCAGGCTTTGGGGAGGAGAGAGAGACCGACTGCCACGGATTTCCGATTTCCGCAGAAGTCTCCAGACTGAGAGACTCTGACTGGGTTCATGTGCGCATGTGAACTAATCCCTGCAATTCTGGCTGTCTATACCTGGATCAGTGCCCATGCCTGGAGTGGGGGAGGGGCACCCCCCACCAAACCAGGAGACAGTGGGGGAGGGGTAGCCCCACCAAACCAGCAGGTGGAGTCGGGGAGGGTGGGTTCCTAAGGGAAGAGTGAAGGCGAGGGCATGCTGCTTGCAGAAGAGGGGCAGACCCAAAGAGTCCATGTCCACCCTTTATTGCAACAGTCTCTCAGCCCATGGTCCTTCTTGTCTTAAATTCATTCTATCCCCCTCCACCCCCAAAAATGGAAGTGAAAGTGAAGTTGCTCAGTCGTGTCTGACTGTCTGCAACCCCATGGACTGTAGCCTACCAGGCTCCTCTGTCCATGGGATTTTCCAGGCAAGGGTACTGGAGTGGGTTGCCTTTTCCTTCTCCAGGGGATCTTCCCAACCCAGGGATTGAACCTGTGTATTTTGAATTGGCAGGTAGAGTCTTACCACTGAGCCACCAGGGAAGCCTGCAAAGTAACTTTTCCTAAATCGTGGGTCTCCTCAAGTTCCTTCTCTGCTCCTTAACCATCTGTGGCTCCCATCTGCGACTAAGTACAGGCTATCTACTTGGCCTTCCAGCCTGTCTGTCCGCAGCCACATCTCCTGTGCAGCAGCTCCCACAGCCCCCTTTGTGCATCTGCAGCCTGACCCTGTGTAACACTCTCAGCCTGCAGGCCAGTGATTCCCTCTGGGTGGCATTCCTCTCCCCTGTATCTGTCCATCTGAGACTGAGCCAGCAAACCTACCTAGTGCAATCCCTTCTGTATTTCAACAGCCAGGACCTTTGGAATCAGAGAAATTCTAAATTCGCATCCCAACTCTGTCTCCTGCCATGTGACCTCAGGCATTTCTTTGTCTGTGCCACAGTTTTCTGGTCTGTAAAATGGGGGTTCTGATGGTGCCTGCCTCTGATGCTGACTGAGAAGGTTCACTGAAGTTATATGTCTAAATGGAGAGCCCAGACATAGTGATACAGTTGGCTGTTGTTACTGTTACTTTTTTTTTTTAACTCTCCTAGTCATATTGGTTGTTGTTACTATTACTTTTTATATCATTATTTCTGTTCTCCTAAGGATTAGGAGCGTTTAGGATGACAGTGTGCTTTCTGATCTGAACTTTCTTGTGCATGCCCTAGCTCAGCACACAGTCAGCACTCAACTCTGAGTTCACTTAGAAGAGGTGCTCAACCCCAGACTGGCACACAGTAGGTGCCATGTGGACATGCTTGAGACCTTTGACCCAGGTCTGCATGCAGTAGGTGGTCAGTACAGGGTAAGAGGTGGTTAGCACAGTGGTTAAAGGTCTAGGCTGCTTTGGATGGTCTGGGTTCAAATGCTTGCTAATCATGTGAGCTGAATTATTCACCTGCTCATCCTTTTGCTATAATGTGATTATTAGGAGGATTAAGAAAGCAAGTTCATGGTGCCGAGGATGCAGTCCGTTCTCCATAAATGGTAGTCACTGTGATTGTCATCTCATTGGTGGAATTTAATTGATGGAAGTAAAGTATGTGATCAGAGAGATGGGGGGAGGGAAGAGATGATGGGGAATGGGTACTGAGCTGTCTGGAGGGTCTCTGGTTGCCCTGACAGAGCCATGGTGAGTGGGGAGGAGCCAGGGATAAGCTGGGAAAGGAGAAAGGAGTCATTTGCCAGACTGACTGGCAGTATGATCTCTCTGATCTCTGTAGGAAGGGCTTACAGATCATGTGTATGTGTTGGGTCAATGGCTCAGGGTGTCTGTGAAATGTTTTTTTTCTTCACCTTACAAGTAGTACAGGTCCGTTGCAGAATATTCAGAAAGCAAGATTAAGCAAAAGGAAGAGAATAAAAACCAGATATAATTCAAATATAGTTTAACACTCAGAAATTTGTTCATTCATTGATTCATTTCCTCCTTCCTTCCTTCCTTCGATTGACTACTCTGTAGGTTACTGTTCTAGGCACTGAGGGTAAATCTAGCAGCAGAGAAAGCCCCTGTTCTCATGGTGCTGATGTTTTATTGTCATCATCCAGCCCTTAAAGTGGCTCCTAATCTATCTCTTGTATAAATGTAACATTGTTTAACAGATCTTTTATTGATGAACTGACCCCAAAGTACTCTGTTGCAAGCATTTTTATTTTAGAAAGAATCTAGGCATCTGGGAATGAATCCAGTTTTCTGCTGGTTATGAGCATCAAAGGTAGAGCTAGGGTGTCTTGCTTTGACTTGTAGCCTTGCTGTGCTGTGTGACCTTGAGCAAGTCTCCCAGATTCTCTATTTCTTCATCTATAAGATTCAGTAAGTGATTGCACACAGGGTACAGGGTTGCTAAAATTGAGGATAAATTGACATGATACACATAAAGCTTATAGGCAATGCCTACTATACAATGGGTGCTCAATTAAGGTAGTTATCAGTAACACAGAACCTTGCAAGTGCTTCTCAGGGACTGAGTTTGGCAGTGGGATGGTTAAGGAGAACAGGGGTGTCTTTACTGTTAAAAGACAAAAACATTCATCCTAACGCTTGTTAAAGAACAGTAAGGCAGAGACTTCCCTGATGGTCCAGTGGTGACGACGCCCACCTTCCATTGCAGAGGGCATGGTTTAGATCCCTTGTAGGGGAATTAAGACCCCACATGGTGCATAGTGCAGCCAAAAAAACAAAGACCAGTAAGGCAGACTTTATTCAGAGGACTGTTGTGATAGGTGTAGGGACCACTACAAGGGAGAGAGGTCAAACTCAACTCTGAATACCACAAGGAAAAGTGGGAATTTGGAGTCAAGGAGCCAGGTAGGTATCAATGGCTGGAAAGTTACCAGGAGGAAGGGTCTGGGGTGAAGGGAGAAGCTGGCTAAACTGACTTAACAGGATTCTTGCTGAAGGCATGCCAAGGATCAGACATCACTGGGGAAGGGTGAGAACAAGGAGCCTGATTATATATTGAGGGGTGATCAGATGTGGCGTACGGGGAATTCTGGCTTAGTTGACTTGGCGGGATCCTTGCCAAAATCAGTGAAGGCTAAGATGAACACACAAGTCCAGAAGTTGAGACCCAGATGAAAAAGAGCTCAGTTAGAAGAGCATGGTTAGAGTTCAGTCAAAGAGAGGCTCTTTGCTATTATTGCAAGAGGGACAGGTTGGGAAAGAAACAAATTCGCTCACTGGCCTCTGCGTGTGCGGCTGTGCAGCACACACAGGTATAGCGGTCTCTATTTTGCTCTTCTGTACTGGATTTTTTTCCCCCAAGCTGCACATATGCATTTTTCCCCCCTCTAGCTTTACTCAAATTTAGAAATTTGAGTGAGAAAGGAAGGAGAGAAATTATCTAGTGAGTCAAAGGGAATATGAGGTCAGAAGGAAGCTGTAGATCTGTGACAGGGCTTTGGACCTTGTAAAGTGCTAAACAGTCTCTCTGTCATGCAATCAACAAACGGGGATTGATTGACACATCATTTCTGTTGCTCCAGAAACAATGCTGGGTGGTGATTCTTCAGTGCTACCTGAAGTGCTCTGGAAACATTATTTTCACAGTTTTCTGCAAAATTCAGTCTCCTGCTGCCTTCTTGGCTCATGCATGTGTTGTTGGGGGATCCTGAGCCGCGTTGTGTGGCTTCTTTGTGTCATAAGATGTGTGGGCTTTGTAACAGCTCTTCATGTGATGTTTCCACTTGCTGTGGAGTTTGTGGCCATACCTCCGTGGAGAAGGTTGCTAGATGTCCCTTTTCCTGCTAAGTAGGGTGTCTCTGCTTCAGCGAAAGTGTTCAGTTAGTTGAAATGAATTGAGTTTTCCCTCCTTGAAAGTCTTTAGACATTAATGCAAACTTTTAGAAATTATTGCTGGTGAATCATGTAGATGTTACATCCATGTCCTCATCTCCCACCGTTTTTTCACCTCGGTACATCCTGGCATCCTGCCGCCCCACATCTGGAGCCTGGTACCCCGTGCCCAGGTCTTCGGTCGCCTCCTGGTGGCCACATGGAGTGGACGTTTCTTTGTATTTGTTCACTTTCTCTCCTTCTAGCCTTCGGCAGTGACCGCTAGTTACTAAAAACATGGTTTTCCCTTCCATCTGCTTCTGTAGTGCAAAGCTCACCTACTTCTCTTTTCCTGTTTCTCATCTCCTGCTCTCACTTCCGTCTGCTGGTTCTGCTTCCCTTTTGTGCCCCAGAAGTGTGGGTGTTTCCTGGGCTCCGCCCTTGACCCTGGCTTTTCCTTCTGTGGAGCATTTCTTGAGTTCCAGCCTTTTGCCCAGGACTGAATTGACCCCTTCAGAACCTCCTGAGCTTGCAGTCCAGGTAGGGGTGGGGAGGTGGGGAGAGCTTTTCTCTCCCCTTAACCTTTTGTCGCTTTTGCCCACAAGGTCCAAATGCTTAGAAATGACCCAGAATGCCCGTTAGGATGGGATGCTCAGCAGCTCACCCCTTTCATGCACATCCCAACACATGATTCTGACCCCGTGGATGCCAACTGTCCTGCACTAGGTAGGCGCTTTGCATGTATTAGCTCATCTAATTTTTCTTACCTGTGAGGGGTATGTATGTAATAAGAACAATGACGCCAGAGTAGGAGTCCTCTCCATTTTACTGATAAGAAATCTGATTGTTTCCTCAGAGAGTCCAAAGTCACTTGTTTGGTAGACTCACAGATGACAGAGAACAAACCAGTGGTTGCCAGTGGGGAGAGGGGAGGGAGGAGGGGCACGTGAGGGGTGCGTCCAACTCTTTGCAACCCCAAGGACTGTGGCCCACCAGGCTCCTCTGTACATGAGATTCTGCAAGTGAGAATACTGGAGTGGGTTGCTATTTACTCCTCCAGGGAATCTTCCCAACCAGGGATCGAATCCAGGTCTCCTACATTGCAGGCAGATTCCTTACCACTAGGGAAGACAGGGGTAGTGGGAGAAAAGGATTATTATGGGATTTTATGACATCATGTGGGAAACTTTTGAAGATTGTAAAGCACTACAGAACTTAAAGAATCTTTAATTCAATAATAAAAATAATAAAAAAGTCACTTGCTTGAGATGGCGCAGTAGGTAGAGAAATTGGACTTTGAATCCAGATCTGTGTCCGAGGCTGCACTGCCCTGCCCTCTCCCTTCCTTGGAGTTTGTGCACAGTTTTCCTTCTTTGGGCCTGTCCTCGTCGGTCTTGCTTTCCTGGCAGACTTCTGTACATCCTTTAAGGCCCAGTGTAGATATCCCCTCCACTCAGATGGCCTCCTTGCCTTTGTGATGTTCATCCTGTTCTGCGGTGATTACGTGTGCATCTGTTTCTTCAATCCCATGGTGAGACTGTGGAAAGAAGGGCTTTTGTCTCTCTGGTGGTGGTACCCTGGGGAGCATCCTCCCCCTCGCGGTTACCTGGTCTCGATCTCTTTTCCCCGGTGGTTGTGTCACTCTCTTGTGTGGACCCAAGTCATGGGTAGCAAGCCCTTAGCAACTCCCCAAGCTCTATCCCAAACAGGAGCTTCTGGTATCTGGTGTTTGACTCTGCTGCTAGATAGAATCTGAGCTCCTGAGGGCAGAAACCTGGTTGGCCTGGTTCTCTGCTGTGCTGTCAGCACCTGGAACAACAGCTGACCTCCCCAAGTGTGTGTTGAATAGATGAATGAACACGGTCCCCTGAGACGTTTGATAGCCGAGCTCACCCCTGGACAGTCCACATGCCCTCTGCCAATGTAACCACCCAGTGGCCTGTATGGAGAGTCTTTAGGTGCTGAGGCTCTGAAACCCTTGTTCCCCTCTGGCCTCTGGCCCACATTCCTGCCCTGGAGTCCCTAGGTGTCTTCCTCTCCAACTGAATTTGATGCCTTGGCTTTTCGGCTTCTGCTCAGTGGCCTCAGCAGGGCCAAGTCCCCAGAGGCTTGTGTGTAAGGCAGGGTTGTTAACCTTAGCATTTTGTGTTTTGTTTCATCAGTGCATTTGAAATTAACTTGCCTGACATCCTGTTTTAGTTCTGGACTTAATTTCCAATCATCTGTCTCATTTTTCCTCATGCACTTATTCTTTTTTTTAATCATCTGTGTATTTCTGTAACTGTCCTTGCCAATCATAAGTTATCATAATCCTTAAAGATAATGACGAACACTGGGCTTTTATTGTGCCAGAAATTGTGCTGAGGTCATTGTATCAGTTTCCTGTGGCTGCTGTAACAAATGACCACAGACTCAGTGGTTTAAAACAACATAATTTCTCGTCTTAGAGTCTGGAGGGCAGAAGTCCAAAATCAACCTCACTGAACTAGCATAAAGGTGTGGGCAGGACTGTATTCCTTCCAGAGGCTTGAAAGGAGAATCTGTTTCTTTGCCTTTTTTGGCTTCTACAGGTTCTGCATCCCTTGGCTTGTGGCCCCTTCCTCCATCTTCAAGGCCAGCAGTATCTGGATGAGTCCTTCTTATGAAGCCATCTCTTTGATTCTTCTGCTTTCCTCACTTCCATATTTGAGGACCCTTGTGATGACATTGGGCCCACTCTAGTCATCCGGGACAATCTTCCCATGCTGAGACCCTCAATTTAATCACACTTGTAAAGTGTGCCATGGACATGCCCTTTGCCATGTCCAGTCACAGAGTCACAGGTTCTGGAAATTAGGGTATGGACATCTTTGGGGGCTACTGTCTTGCCAGCCAGAGTCATTTAATCCTCACTTTATTTCATGACACCATGGCCCCATGTGGTACCAGGGTCCTATTGTCATTCCCATTTCACAGACAGGAAAACTGAGGCTCAGAGCCAGGAAAGCACCGACCCTGGGTTGCATGGAGGTGGAACTGTGTTCCTTACCCAGTGTCTGCCCTCCGGCCAACACTCCTGACGCCCTGCTGCTTCCCAACACGTGCAGCTGAAATTCTTTTGAAACAAGGAGGGAAGACCATGGGCGAGCTCTTTTCTTTTTTCCCCTTCTCCTCCCTCCCCCAGTTTTGTTGAGAAATAATTGGCATGCACCACTGTATGAGCTTAAGGGGTACAGCATGATGGTTTGGTTTCCATGTATCATGAAATGATGATCTTAATAGGCTTAGTTAACATTCATCCTCTGATATAGATACAATAAAAAGAACGGAAAAAATATTTTTTTTCTCCTTAATAAGAACTCTTAGGAGCTATTCTCTGAACAGTTTGCCACAAGCTCTTTTTCTGAAAGCCAAGGGGCAGACCGGAGGCCTGTGCCTCTGGCTGGAGGCACATTTCTAAGAATACACAGCTCAGAGGTAATTTTTCTGCCTTTGTTCAAGTGGAAAACCTGTGATGGTCTCTGGGGAGCAACACTCCTTAATTCGAACGCCTCCATTTTTCCTAGGAAAGATTTCTGACTCTGCTGCTTTTGACTGAAAGGATGGCCCTTGGAGGTCATCTGATCTGACCCGGAAGTAGTTTTCTTCCCTTTTTTGGGCTATAATTCTACCCTGACTCTAGAATGGAGTGTATTGTTCAGGATTTGAAAATAAAGGAAGCTGCTGGCCAGGGGCTGGCCAGGGGCCCCTCTGGGTCACATGCTGGGGCTTCTGGGGAGGAGGGAAAAGAGTCAGACTTTTGTGAGCCCCTGTGAGCCCCCTGCCTGATCAAGGAGGGCCTGTGTTCACTCTGTTGAGCTCTTGTAGCCCTGAACTGGAATGCCACTTGCACTGTTTTTTTAAATTTTATTTATTTAGTTTTGGCTGCGCTGGGTCTTGGTTGCTGCAGCTGCATGCAGGCTTTCTCTAGTTGTGGCGAGGAGGGGCTGCTCTCTAGTTGCGGTGCAAAGGCTTTTCATTGTGATAGCTTCTCTTGTTGCGAAGCATGGGCTCTAGGTGCGTGGGCTTCAGTAGTTACAGCACGTGGGCTCAGTCGTTGTGGCACAGGGGCTTAGCTGCTCTGTGGTATGTGGGATCTTTCCGAGCCAGAGATTGAACCCATGTGCACTACACTGGCAGGTGAATTCTTATCTATTCTTATCTGGACAACCAGGGAAGCCAATTTAAAAAATATATATATGTATTGAAATATAGTTGATTTACATCACTTGCTCTGTTCTTGATTTGGCAAAATCTAACTGCCATGTGTTCGATTTGGGGAAAGTAACTTTTCTTCTTTGGCACTTTGTTACACTCATTATCCAACAAATGTACATTGAGGACCTACTATGTGCCAGGGACTCTGGACACTAGGGAAGTTGAGCAATCCAGATCACAGAGCTTGCATTCACAGAAAATGCAGGGGCAGCTAATAGACAATCTAGCAAATGTGGTCTTTTCAGAATGAGATGAGTGCTAAGAAAATGAAATGAAGCAGTGGGCCAGAGACACATTGTGGGAAGGCCACTGTTAGCCAGGTGGTCAGGGGAGGCCTGAAGTGGAGGGGACACGAAGGCAAGACCTGAATGAAAAGGAACTGGGCGTGCGGGTACCTGGGTGAGAAGTGACCCCCGCAAAAGGGGAGGGCCTCAGACCATGCATCCTGTAATGGTCCAGCTTCCAGAGTATGTAAAGAACTCATACAACTCAACAAGACTGGTATTGGAAAATGGGCAAGGGATTTGAATGGACATTTCTCCAAAGGAGACATACACATGGCCAGTAAACACATGCAGAGATGCTCAGCGTCAGTAGTCATTAGGGGAATGGAAATCAAACCACAATGAGATGTGACTTGACACACACTAGGGGGCTGTGATAACAGGAGTTGTAAGGTGTCGCGAGTCAGAACCTTCGTGCATTGCTGGGGGGAAGGAGAGCTGGTGCAGGCACCGTGGGAAACAGCTTGGCAGTTCCTGAAAGGCTAAGCCTAGCTCTTTCACGCCTTAGTATCTACCTGAGAGAGATGAAAACACACAAAAACTTGTGCGTGAATGTTCACAGCAGCATGATTCACAGTTGCCCCAAAGCGGAAACCACCCAATGTTCATCAGCTGGTGAAGGGATACACAAAATGTGGTCCATCCGTGAATGGAATATTAATCACCCATAAAAAGGAATGGAGTACTGATTCATGAGACAGCATGGGTGAACCTTGAAAACACTGCTGAGTGAAACATTATGCCGAGAAGTCAGACGCGAAAGGCCGCATGGCATGGGATTCCATTTATTTAAAGTTTCCAGAGCTAGCAAGTCCGTGGAGATATAAAGCAGGTTTAGTGGTTGCCAGTAGTGAGGATGAGGGACAAAATGTGACTCTTCATGGGCACCAGGTCTCCTTTTGGGGTGATGAAAATGTTCTAAAATAGCCAATGGTGATGGTTGCGCAACCTCATGGATATACTAAAAACCAGTGAATTTTACACTTATAAGGGGTGAATTTTATGGTATGTAAACCTCTCAGTTTTTAAAATGTAAAGAAGAAAAGGGGTGGGAGGAAGGCAGAAATCCAGCAGTGTGATGGCCTCGCAGTGTGCAGGGAACGGGGTCAGAGGTGGGGCTCAGGGCCATGGCCACGACTCTGATTTTGCCTCAACGGCCTGCATTTTATTCCCACAACTTTTGTCCACGACCTTGTGGAATTTCGCCTTTGGCCTTCCTGTGGTTCATTAGCAGGTCGGCCTCTCTGGCTCTGCCATGTTCCTCTTCATGTCAGACTTGCCTTTGCCCAGGGCGGCTGTGCAGGTCCACGTGCTCCAGGTGTGCTCAGCCCCGCCACGTGCTCGCGCATGAACTTGCTCTCGCGCGTGAACTTGCTCTCGCGCGCTCTCGTTTCCCGCCTCCCCTGTGCGTTCCGCCATTGTCGTCCACATCCTTATCGTCACCCTGTGCCATTTTTAGAGCCTCTGGCTCTGTGCCAGGTTCAGTTCTGAGCTTTCCTTTCCACAGTTCAGACGAGGATTGATGGCGAGACCCGGCACCAGCCCCCACGGCTGGGTTTTCATCTTCCAGTCCAGCGCCTGGCACCGAGCTGGTGTCCAGGGGAGTATTACGTTGCCAGCAACCTTTCCTCAGAAGTGGGTCCTTAAAACGGGAAAGTCTGTCTTGGATATTCATGTGGGTTAGTAGCTGTGTGAATCAATAAAAGAGTGGGATGAATCAGCTGTAAATGTGTGGGCGAACTCGAGGGCTGCAAGTGTCAACAGCCACAGGGGGGTGAAACCCACTTGTGTGTTTGTCCCCACCACGCAGGGGGCTCGGAGACAGGGACTGAGAAGCTACCCCTCCCACCCCCAGCTTAGAACATACAGGATCAGAGACGGGATGCCACGGGTCCCTGGTCACACAGCAGAGAGAGGCAGAGCCAGGGCTTGAACCCGGGCCTCCTGGCTCTCTGAGCTGCTGAGGGCTGGTGTCTGCTTTGCTCTTCTGGGGCACCGTGCTTGGCGATGTGAGCAGGGAAGGGCGAGAAGAAGGCCCACATGATGCAGGCATTGCTAATCCTAGCAACACTGTGGTGGTGGGCTGCCCTTCCCATGCACTTTTATTTACAGGGCACCTTTGTCCAGATCAGTCAATTGCTACCTGTCTGTTCTCATCTGATTATTTCTCCCGGTCTCTTCGTTAGAAGGCACACCTTTAAAATCTGGGGAGGGGATTGGTTTTATTCTTACAAGACAGAATCTCCCATTGAAGTGACCCAGCTGAGGACTGGGGACTGAAATGCTTCTAAGCTGCTAAGATAGATGGGCAGAGGCTCCTCATTTACTCAAGAAATGTTTATTGAGTGTGGGCAGTGTGTCAGGCACCGTTCTGGGGCCTGGAGATGTCCTCCTAGGGGACAAAATGCCTGTCCTCCTGGGGTAGGGATGAGCAGACTGCAGGAGCCCTAAGGGATGTCATTCTGAGCCATTCAACTCTCGTTTTACACCCAGTAATACTAAGCTAATTATATGCTCCTCTAGCCAGTGGCAAGTCACAAACAGAGAGGCCGGTAGAGAAAGGCGTTTTGAACTTGCCCACTGAAGCTGGTGCTCTGGTCTTTGGAGTTCTGTTAGAATTTAGCTCTTAAGTTGTTAACATAGCCCCCTTCTTCCTCTTTACCCAGTTAGCTAGATGAATTCTAGTCGTCCTTCAAGACCCAGATCCAACATCGTGGCCTCTGTGAAGCCTGCCCTGATCACTGCCCCCAGGCAGAGTTAATTTCTTTACTTCTTTGATGTTCCCCTCTGCCCTGTGATGCCTTGTGGTCATGGTGCTAACTTCACTGTATTCACATGCTTAGTTTTTCTTTTTTTGCCCTGCTAGGATTGTGTATTCTTGGAGGGTTCGGACTGTATCTTATTCAGCAGTCTTTGAACCACAAGTGTTTGTCAAATGACTAACAGCAATGGAAGAAACAGAAAACCTATAGGAGAATGCAGAGATGTAGCCCAGGGCATGTAGTGCTCAGGCAGTCAGGCGCTGAATCCTTCAGTGTCTCCAGAGTGTCTCCTTGTCAACGAGGCTGTCGTGGACTCATAGCCTCCAGGAACTGGTTGCAACCACTGGTTCTCTAAGTCAGGAGATGCAGTTGGCT
The DNA here is from genome assembly GCF_003369695.1 of Bos indicus x Bos taurus. Taxonomy (NCBI): domain Eukaryota; kingdom Metazoa; phylum Chordata; class Mammalia; order Artiodactyla; family Bovidae; genus Bos; species Bos indicus x Bos taurus. The sequence goes on from NC_040093.1 coordinate 54,998,203, forward strand.
GTAGCACACCGACTTCCATTTAAGGAAGTAAAAGTAATCATAAAAAAAAAAGTTCTGGTGCTTTGTCACTGGGGGAAAACCTTTAGCTGTCCTGATCGTTTCGGTCTCCTGATCGGGTCCTTCCCTGAGGGTTCTACTGAAGGAATCATCTTTCTTTTCCTCTGGTTATCCTATACTCCATTTTCTTGTGTTCTGTGTCAGACTAGGAAAGCGGGGTCATTCATTTCACAAAAATCCAATGGGAAAGGAATCATTTGAGATATCTCCTGCTTTGAGGAGGGGTGGGACAAAGCGTCAATGTGCATGGGCTGTGCGAACTCATATGCAAGGACTGTATACACATCCACGGAGCCCTTGTCCTCTGTGTCAGAGAGAGGGGCCGTTCCCCCCACTTCCAGGTCCTCATCTGTGGCCGCCTGGTCTCCCCTGTTAGCAGCCCACTGGAAATGATGCAGCTGTGGCTTCTGTCCAGCTGTCCCTCTGCCCCAGGCGGCAGGATGTTTGAATTCTTTCCTGTTTCCTTTCATGCCCACTCTGGGGAGCTTGCTCGGTGGAAGCTGACAGCTCAGCTTTTTTGGTGTGTGGGTTGTTTTCTTCCTTACTGAACCTTGTTTGCATAACTTCTTAGGGAGTCTATATAAGGTAAGGGCAGCTTCAGCCTGACTCTGGGGCAATTTCCTGCTGTCTCCTTCCCCCTTTCTTTTGTCTTGCTCTGAACTTCAGCACTGGGTGGAAATTATGAAATGGTTACTTCTGTCTCTCTTTTTTCTTTCTGTTGACTGGTAGATGTTTTGTTGGGTGCCTGCTGTGTGCTTGGCACTGGAGATGTGACTCGAATTGGACAGGTATGGAAGCAGCTAAAAAGATCAAAGGACGTGCCCCCAAAGTTTTGCTTAGGTTCCATAGGGAGTTTCCTAGGCTATTTTGGTGGTGAGGGAGGTTTTTTTTTTTTTTTTTGCTTGTTTGTATTTCTAGTTATTCTACACCTCATATGTGTTTTGTGTGTAATGAAAAAAAATTGCTCAAAACATTTGCAAAAGTGTGAGAGAGTCACACTGCTTGGCTCATGGCAGAGTCTCAGTCGCCTTTGGGTTTTGTCCTCTGGCCAGTGCCAGCTGTGGGAAAAGGTAGAAGGGAAGACAGGTCTTTTTGGGAGGAAGATGAGGGCCCTGGATCAATGTGGATCCTGTGTCAGGGTCGCCATGGCGAGAATATTGAGTGTGACGGATCAGACTGCCCCTCAGTGATTCTGAACCTCAGGAGATTTCCGTTGTGGCTGGGAGGTGTGCAGGAGGGCAGGGAGTCCTCCAGGGCTTGGTGGGGACTGTGTGCCGTTCATAGTTTTTGGGAAGATTTTTAGAGCAGCTCATCCCTGAGGCCTTGGTGATTCCAGAGACATCTGACCTCCCTTTTTTCTTCACTCCTCTTCCCATGCCCTCTGTGGTCATGTCTCTCTCTTTGTATCATTCCATGTCCTTCATATCCCCTTGCAGGATAGAGGAGGGTGATAGAGGAGGGAGGGGGAGGAAGGGGCTGCAGAGGAGAGAGCGCCTAGTGACCGCTGCTGGCGTTTCTGAGCACAGTTCTGCCAGGCAGTGTCCCAAGAACTTTACATGCAGTGACTTTATGCTGCAGATTAATGTACTTAATATGTGACGGCGAGAAGCCTTGAAAAGAGGAACAGGACTTTGAACCAAGTGGGCCCTGTCTGGGGTCTCTAGGTCCTGGGGGTCCTTAGGGCTGTGGGATTGGCTGGTACAGATGTTTCACACTGATAACCCATCCTTGACCTGTGATGAGGCTACATAGACCAATGAAAGGGTCAAGTTCTTTTGAGAGGGGACTTCTATTAACACCCTATAAGGACCATCTCTTCATGGACAAGACTCTTCCTGGGCGGGAAGGGGAGGGTGTCCACAGCCCCGAATTGAGGCCACCACAGCGAGGGCCCAAAGGCCATTGACGGTGTTCAGGGACGGGGCTCCCGACCTTGTTTTGTCATTGGTGGAGGGCTCCCCTGAGATGGGGCTCTATGTGGCTTTTTGTGATGCATTTGGGAATCCTTGTTAGTGTACAAGGATTAGTGTACAAGTTAGTGTACCAGTGTGTCAGTAGACACACAGAGGTCACAGAAAAGCTGTTAGTAGTGCCGTGACTCAGCAGCCCTTTTTCTAGAGCCCACTCTTCTTTGTCTTGGGCTGTGGATTCGAGGGGAGGGAGAGTCTCTGGGGGACAGTCCTGGTGGTCTTTGATGGTGAGATGCTCAAGGAACCATGCCTCGAATTCTATAAATTACAACATTGAGAAGACAGACCATACAGGAAGCTCCTTTATATGATCACTTCCTTAAAATGAAAGGGTGTGGGTGGGGAGGATGGGGGTGGGGCTGAACTCTGGGCATTTCAGCTTTTCTGCCCACAAGACCCTTGTCTCACCCTCTTTCCCAGCCAGGGGAGAACAGGTCCTCTGAGTTGAAAACCCCATCTTCTGCTCTCCTCACCTCATCCTCTAGGTCAGTGGTTCTTAGGCTATGGAGGCATAAGAATCTCCCCCAGGGTCTCTTTTAAACTGACTTCTGTTTAAAAATGGCCCCGTTCCTAGAGTTTCAGAATTCACGGTCTAATGAGTTCCTGGGAAATGATGTTGCTGCTGGTCCAAGGAACACACTTTGAGAGCTGCTGCTCTAGATGGAACCAGGAAAAAGAGATGTCTGGTTTCTTGTCACTTCACCTCTCTGAGCATCAGTTTTTCTATCTGTGAAGTGGGATTGTGGGCAGTGCTGACCAGATAGAGAGGTTGCGATGAGAAAATGTGCAGTCACACATAAATGCTTAGGATGGCACCTGCCGGGTAGCAAGCTCTCAGTGAACAGCTTCTGTTATCTTCAGGACCCTCGTTCGTCTTATCTGTGCCCCCTAATGCTTGGCACTGTGCTTGGCACACAGTAGGCCCTCAAGAAATCTTCATGAGACCAGCGGTTCCATGACCATGTGCCTAGGAGGGCCCCTACTTTGAGACCCAGCAGAGTGAACGTTAAGTTGGTGGATGCAGAAAGCCAGATCAGAGGCCGGAAGGCACGGAGGCTATCCCCTGGGGTTTGGCAGTGGAGGCCACTGTGGACCTCATTTCACCAGACAGGTGGGGAGAGAAATACAGTCACCAGCCCCATCAGCCAAGCCTTTCATGCTCTTTCTTTTTCATTTAATCCTCAATATGCCTTATGAGATATATGTGACCCATTTTGCAGATGAGGAACTTGAGGCTTGGAGGCATTCAGGAATCTGGTCTTATCACAGAGCTGGGACAGAATGGGGATGAGTTTCCAGTGGATTCCAAAACTTGGATTCAACCTGGATGCTGTAGACCAGAATGTTGAGACTGAATGGTTCAGGGGGCAAGCAGGTGTACACAGCTGTTCTGGGACCTCTCTCAGAGGGGGCTCAGGGTGTGTCCTCTGGTGTGAATTCAGGGCCTGGGTGCCCCCATTGGGGTTATCCAGAGCTGCACCTTGACTCCTCTGCCCCCTCAACCCCAGACTGGGAAGATGTGCCACTGAGTCCCCCGAGTGCCACCCCGGGGGTGGCAGTAACCTCAGGACCAATCTTCTAGCCAAGTTTGCTATCCCGGTGTGTAGGCGCCATCACATACATTCACACTCATGCATGAGCATGCACGTACACACAGACAGGCACACACAGACACACTTCATATACGTGTGTGTGAGGAGGTCAAGCTCTCCCTTCCAGGTGATACACCTGTGCGCACATCTGTGTTTGATCTGCCCAGTTTGTTCAGAGGAGGGAAGTTAGTGACTAAACGAGAACTTCCTCCTGCGTTGACTAGCTGGAGGTCAGATGGGCTAAGAACCTCCTTTAGGAGGCGTGAGGGCTGGAGGTCTGTGTGGGCAGCTGTGCAAAGGTCTGCCAGACCAACAGGTTTTCCACGTCAGACTTTCCGCTGACTTTTCAGTGTCATGCCACATCCCGAGCAGCGGACATTTGTAAGCAAAATGTGACCCTCGGATTTTCAAAAATGTCAGCAATCTTCTCGGCCAGACCAATGTCAGATAAGCACCAAACTGCCACCCAGGAAAGTGGTCTCTCCTGCTGTGATAATTTAAATGACACTGGCCTGCAGTTCTGGAAGATCTTACGGCCATGTCCTTGGGGCTGGGGGTAAGGCGTCTGTCCTGTGACAGGTCTTAGGCTGGTACTTGGGACACACGGTTTGTAACTTTCTCAGTGGCTTTGGCCAGTGACGGAGCAGTTGGGATCCAAGTGTGGTCACGGGATCCCAAACATCCAGACTGACCAATGAGGTAAAGGGAAATAGAGTGGTTGCTGTGGAAACAGGCTGCAAGTTCTTTTGCTGGTGTTGTCTTGGCATTAGCAAGTCAGGAGGCATCAGATGTGTGGTCCGCCTCCCCCTCAAGTCAACACTGCAATTTAATTAAACACTTTGGAACTGCTTCTCCTGATCCTCCAGTAACACTACTCAGAAGAACGCACTGGCTTCCCAAATGCAGCCTCCAGTGCCAGGAAATACAGGGGAACGAAAGGGCTCCTGTACTGGCCGTGCGTGGTTGTGTGAGTTTCAGTTCCTCAGCCCCACCAGCCTTATTTCCTGTGCTCACACCTCACCCGCAGCTCTACTCCAGGGAGAAGGTTCTACGGGGTCGGGCCAGACAGGTTTCACAGCATCCCATTTTATCCTCATGGCTGATGCAGAAGAGAGGTGTAAAATCACCTAATTTGGAAACATCCCAAAAGCCCATCAGTGGGTGCATGGACGAATAGAACAGAATGTGGTCCATCCATACGATGGAGTATTAGTCAGCCATAAAAGGAACGAAGTACCAGAATTCCCTGGTGGTGCAGTAGATAGGAATCTGCCTGCCAGTGCAGGGGACATGAGTTCAATCCCTGGTCTGGGAAGATCCCACACGCTGCGGACTGACATGTCGTGTGCCACAACTGCTGAGCCGGAGCTCTAGAACCTGTGAGCTACAACTACTGAAGCCGGCAAGCCCTAGAGTCAGCACAGTGCAACTGCTGAATTCTGTGCACCTAGAATCTGCTCCACAGCAGGCGAACCCACCGTGATGAGAGACCTGCACACCACAATAAAGGGTAGCCCCTGCTCGCCGCTACTGGAGAAAGCCCTTGCAAAGCCATGAAGACCCAGTGGAGCCAATAAATAAATAAAGCCTTCAAGCTATTAAAAAAAAAAAAAAAAGGAATCAAATGCCGATCATGTTTCCACATGGATGAACTTTGCCAACATGCTGAGTTGAAAGAAGGCAGACACAAAAGACCACATGCTGTAGGGTTCCTTCCATCTGTAAAACGTCCAGAAAAGGCAAATCCAGGGACAGAAAGTAGCTGAGTGGTTGCTTAGGACTGGGGGGACGGGGGAAGGGTGAGGAGTGATGGCTGGTGGGTAGGGGTGATGGCTGGTGGGTAGGGGGTTCTTTTGGGGGGCGATGCAGATGTTCTGGAATTAGACTGTGGTGATGATGGCACCATATTGCGTATGTCCTAAGTGCCACTGACTTGTATGCTTTAAAATAGTTAAAATGGTGAATTTTTTGTGGTGTGACGTTTACTTCCATAAAAGGAAAAATGGAGAGGACCAAAAAATCACCCCATTTTTCAGATGAGGCCAACTGAGGCTCAGATGTCTGGGGATTAAGTCAGGTTCCTCTGGAGTTAGAGATGGCACTCATGTGGTCTCCTGTTCCCAGACTTCTCCTTCCTCACTTCCCATAGCCAGTCAGTCACTTGTTTGGTTGATAAGTCATATCTGACTTTTTGCGACCCCGTGGACTGCAGCACACCAGGCTTCCCTGTCTTTCACTATCTCCCTGAGTTTTCTCAAACTCATGTCCATCAAGTCAGTGATACCATCCAACCATCTCATTGTCTGTCACCCCCTTCTCCCCTTGCCCTCAGTTTTTCCCAGCATCAGGGTCTTTTCCAGTGAGTCAGCTCTTTGCATCAGGTGGCAAAGTATTGGAGCTTCAGCATCAGTCCTTCCAATGAATATTCAAGGTTGATTTCCTTTAGGATTGACCGGTTTGATATCCTTGCTGTCCAAGGGACTCTCAAGAGTCTTCTCCAGCACTACAGTTTGAAAGTGTCAGTTCTACAGTGCTCAGCCTTCCTTATAGTCCAGCTCTCACATGCATACATGTGCGACGTATGTTGGTCACTAACCCCTTTTAACTTGGCCCATGAAGTGTCCCTGAGACCCGTCTTTCTTCTCTGTCCTCACCACTCTGTCACCCACTGACCCCTGTGGTCAGGTCCTGGGATGGGCTCCCACCAGCCTCCCATGGCCAGGTCGGGGGGTGGTTCCCTAAAGGAGGAGGGCTGGGCAGACACACCTGAGACACACCTTGGCTCCAGGCTGGCTTGTCCTTGGTGCATTACCTTGGGCATGTCACACGACCTCCTGGCTTCATCTCCCAAATGGAGGTTTAGATGTAGATGATGGTGACCATGATGTCCCCCATGGCCCACCTCCCCGCATCCTTATGAAGACCTGATGAATACTAACCCATAAACTGAAGGGTGCTGTGTCAGCGTGAATGGCGATTATGATCTGTTTCCTTTAAGAAAAGCCTGGATATAGAGTTTGAATCTGGAGTCCGTGCCCTGTCGAGCGCTGTGTCTTAGCTCCCCCGGGTCAGATGGTTCCCTGCTAGACTGGCTGGCTTGTTGTCTAGGATGAACTTGGGCTTTGAGGTACTAACCAGCCAGTGTGGACTGTCTCCATCACACTCAGAGGGCTGGTGGTCTTGATGGCTCAGACAGTAAAGCGTCTGACTGCAATGCGGGAGACCTGGGTTTAGTCCCTGGGTTGGGAAGATCTCCTGGAGAAGGAAATGGCACCCCACTCCAGTATTCTTGCCTAGAAAATCCCATGGACGAAGGAACCTGGTAGGCTACAGTCCATGGGGTTGCAAAGAGTCAAACACCACTGAGCGACTTCACTTTCACTTTATACTTTGTGTGGGATTCCACATGGAGGCACCTGGAATGATTCTAGGATCAAGACGCCTTGGTTTTTGTTTGTTTGTTTATTTATTGGCTGTGCTGGGTCTTTTTTGCTGCTTGAGGGCTTTCTCTAGTTGGAGAGAGTGGGGGCTACTCTTTGGTTGCAGTGCTCGGGCTTCTCATTGCGGTGGCTTCTCTTGTTGGAGATCACAGGCTCTAGGCCACGAGGGCTTCAGTAATCGCGGCACATGGGCTCAGTAGTTGCAGCTCACGGGCTCCGGAGTGCAGGCTCAGCAGTTGTGGTGAAGAGGCTTAGTTGCATCTTGGCATGTGGAATCTTCCCAGAGCAGGATCAGACCTGTGTCCCCTGCATTGGCAGGTGGATTCTTAACTACTGGACCACCGGAAGCCCAAGATGCCTTGGTTTTAAGAAATAAAGTCGTGAAACCTCGAAGTGTGATCCTTTGACTAACAGCATCAGTATGACCTTGGAGCTAGTTAGGAATGCAGACCCCAGGGTCCCGTCCTAGACCTGCCGAATTGGAATCTGCATTTAAGTGAGATGTCAGGTGATTCAGATACACACAGTGCTTGGGAAACACAGCTCCACGAGTCGCTGGGTCCCTGAGAAATCCTAAAGCCAGCAAGGAAAAGCCGTTTGAGAGCATGAGCTAAGTCAAGGGGCAGGTACAGGATGATTAACCCCAAACCATCAGCACTGACTCGATGGACACGAGTTAGTGATGGACAGGGAAGCCTGGCGTGCAGCAGTCCATGGGGTCGCGAAGAGTCGGACATGACTGAGCGACTGAACCAACTGAGCAGCAGCCTGCATCCTGGCCATCATCAGGGAGGGGCTGAATCGAGACTTCACTGGTAACTGCAGTTGACATGTGAACTGTTTAGGGAGTAATCTGAGTAAGGATATGTGAGGCCTCAACTAAAAGGGCTGGATTTTGGTGCAAAACTGAAAGGGGTCCTGATTAAATGGGGACATAAAGTATGTCTGGAAATTGGTGCTCACCTGGCAGCAGCTGGGGGTGGTTCTGTTCCCCAGGGAACACCGGGTAACAGCTGGAGACGTTGGTGGTGGTCATCCTGGGGTGAGGGTGTGATACTGGCATGGAGGGGGCAGAGGCCAGGGTTGCTGCTCAGTCCTCCAATGCACGAGACGATCCCACCAGGAAGACCCACCCAGCCCCAAATGACCGGAGTGCGGAGGTGGAGACACACGCATGCGCACGCATCACCCCCTACGCCCCCCGCCCCCCCCCCCTCCACCGCCATGTAACAAGCACAACACACCTGGTGGAAAAATGCTCAGAATTCTTGATTGGCCTAACTGTATGGCCACAATCTAAGAATGCCCAGGGGCCCCCAAGCTGAATCCCAGGCCAGAAGCGGGGCCACTGTCTTTGTTCCCTGTCCCCCGACCCCCGTTCGGTCCTGTCTCTCTATTGTGTGGCTTTCCTGTTCCAAATAGGGCCTCAAAGATTTGGGATAAAAACAGTTGACCACCTTTTGCTCCCTGAATCAGATTCAGAATTTGAGGCATGGCTGTTTGAGGGGAGGGCAGGGTGGCGGGCGTGGCAGCCAGAGAGGCCTGGGCTCCCTCTGCCTGCACAGCCTCCGGAGCGTCCTGGGGCCCTTCTGCGCCTCCCGTCTGTGAAGTGGGCATCTCCGCCTGCAGCGCTGTTGTTGGGATCGAAGGAGGGAACAGTGGCTCCTTCTGTGTCGCTCTGGGTGCCCTTGAGGTTCAGAGCCCCGCCTGGGGAGTGTGGATCTGGGTGTTCTAACTGAGCACCATGCCTTCCTTTTGCTGTTGGTGCAGATGACGTCCGATTGTTTGCCTTCGTGCGCTTCACCACGGGGGATGCGATGAGCAAGAGGTCCAAGTTCGCCCTCATCACATGGATCGGCGAGAACGTCAGCGGGCTGCAGCGCGCTAAGACCGGCACCGACAAGACTCTGGTGAAGGAGGTGGTGCAGGTAACCGTCTTTGTGTTCTCTTAGGGTCCGGGGGGTGGGGGTCACATTCCGCAAAGCGTCACCATCCAGTAGGGACACAAGGGGCTGGCCTGGCTCCTTGGTCCATGACTTTGAACGTCTCGTGCGAAGTCCTTGGACCACCAGCGACACTGGTGAGAGATACCCCAAATTGCCTTCTGGGTACGGTAGCCGCATTTGTGATCCTGACCATCGAATACTAGGAACGTGGTGGCTGGTGTCTGCCTTTCTGGGTGGGGCAGGCAGCTCATGGAGAAGGAGGCTGGAGGAATGACCAAAATGGCGCCACTTCCTGTGGGTGATGGAGGGCTTCCAGCCGTGGCCATGAGGACGCAAAGGGAGAGTTCACGAGTGCCCGCTGAATGGTGTCTAGCACACAGTAGGAGCACAATGACATTTGATGAATGAATAAATGTCAACCACATGGGCACCAGCAGGGGTTTAAAGATGACTTTGATGACCCTAGAATGACAATGGCTGCATCAGCAATGGCAAAGATCCCTAGACTGAGTAGCTGGGCGCTGGTGGTAGCTAATTTACTCCTGTGTCCCTATTAGACTAGAGGAAGAGGGGGAAATAGTGTACCTTGCTTTTGTCCCTGGGGTTCCAAACAGCTCTACCTGTAGAGCTTCCCATTTTAAAGTTCTGTATTTTTGCATTCTGGACATAAAAAAATTGACACTATTGGAAATTTCCAAAGCAGGTCATTTGAAGCTAGGGCCTGGGGTCATGCTGAGAAACAAAAATCCAAATTCTAGGGCTTCCTTGGTGGCTTAGTGGTAAAGAATCTGCCTGCCAGTGCAGGAGACATGAATTCAACCCCTGGTCTGCGAAGATCTCACATGTTGTGGAGCAACTAAGCCTGTGCACCAGAACTATTGAGCCTGGGCTCTAGAGCTGGGGAGCCATGACTACCGAAGCCTGTGCGCCCTAGAGCCCGCGCTCCTCAACAAGAGAAGCCCTCACACCGCAACTAGAGAGTGGCCCCGGCTCCCCGCAACGAGAGAGAAGCCCGTGCAGCAGTGAAGACCCAGCATAGCCTGAAGAAGCAAGTCAATAAAGTCATAGAAAAAAGTCCAAATTCCAGAACCATAGACTGGGGCAAGGAGGTGGAGGGGAGAGGGTTTTCTCCCTACCAAAGGGATCTCCATCTTGCAGAAGGATTTCCCAAAACCCATGATAGGGGGTGGATGGCTAACTTGTACAGGGCTTCCTTAGAGGTGATGCAAATATTCTAAACTGTTCTAAAATCTGTGGTGTTGGTTGCTCATATCTGAGAATATACAAAAAGCTATTGCATCCTAAAAAAAAAGAAACGCACACACACACAAATCTGCCGAGTGCAGTGTGGTGTCCTGGGTCGGATCCAGGACACACTGGTGAAATCTAGAAAAACTGGTGAGATCGGAATGAAGTCTGGGGTTTAGTTGGTAGTCGTGTTCCAGTGTTGGCTTCCTGGCTGTGACAAACACACCACGGTAACTTCAGATGTTCACAGTTGTCAGATGGCCGTGGGGTGCGTAGGAACTCTTGGTGCTGTCTCTTACAACTTTCCTCTAAATCCACAACTATCTCCAAATAAAACTTCCGTTAAAAAGTAATAATAGGAGAGAACTCCTATCATTCCATTATTACGGCCGATTTTTCCTTCTCTCCTCCCAGTCCTGTGGGTGAACGCACTCCCCTCTGCATTGCTACAGTCACAGCCTATGAATCACACCTAATCAGCTTCTTTTTTCCTAACATAACATAATTACGTAAATTATGTGTCTGCAGAGTCTTTGTAATGAACGTTCTTCTGGCTGCCAACAAGTCCGGTTTCGCAAGTGTACTGTGATGGATTGAAAATCCCCTCGGTGTTGGCCTCTTAGTTGCTTCCCATTTTTATTGTTATAAATAATACGTTCCAACCAGCATTTTAATACGTTCAGCTCCTTCCCGCCCTACACTGAACTGTTTCTTCAACGCGCCTTTCAGGAGGGGGAGTGTTCTGGAGTTAACAGGGGTGAAAATCCCTTTAAAAAGGAATAGGCTAGGACTTCCCTGGTGGCCCAGTGGTTAAGACTCTTCCCATCCAGTGCAGGGGGCACAGGTTCAATTCCTGGCCAGAGAACTAAGTTCCCATGTGTGCTGACGTGGCCAAAAATAAATAAAATGAAATTTTAAAATATTTGAGCCAAAAATTAAAAAATAGATATATATTGAACATAAAAAAAAAAAGGTATAGGCTGTCAAATTACCTCCTAAAGGGCTAGCACTATGCCTGGGGTGTGGTAAATGTTCCATAAATGTCATTCACTTCCTAGCCTAATCAGCATTACCAGCGAATACTGCAGTTGGCACCCTGTCCAGGACTGGCACCCTTTCTTTGGGCAGCCGCCTACTCAACCCCTCGGGCTGTTTTTCTCCTGGACAGTTGGAGGCTTTAATGGTTAACCAGCTTTCAAGGGTCTCCTTTGTGGCAATAGAATGGAAAATGCAGAAGAATGCATGTCCACGATCAGAGGTCTCCCGCTGGACTCCACCATCCACGCTTAGCCCTCTCATCAGCCAGCCCGGCATGGCCGGAAGAACAGCACGCACTGGGAGAGGGTGTTTGCTGGGGCGCATCCAGTGGGGGCGGTCTTTGAATCCTGCAGAACCCCTGTTTTCTTTCCACTTTTAAGACTGTGGTAAAATGAAATAACGTAAGATGTTAGCCCTTTTGGTGTGCCGTTCAGTGGTGTGACATACATTTATGTTGGGCGGTCACCGCCATTGTCCAAAAATTCCAGAGCTTTTAAAATCACCCCCAAAGGAAACTCTGTCCCTAGTAGCAGTTTGCAGAGTTCCTGTTACATCTAAAACTCTTCTCAGTTTGGTGAACTGGGTGGAGAGTGGTTTGGGGAAATATGATTTTTTGGTGGAAAGACTTCAGTTGGGAGTATTGATTATAATTCATTTGTTTGTAAACTCTAACATATTGCAGCAAAATGGGAATTGCTTGGCTCTCTGAACTAGGAGTTGCAGGGGTTGCCCGCTTGCGGTGTGGCTGGATCCAGAGCTGAGCCGTAGCTTCTCTTCTTTTCTCTTTTCTCTCTCCTCTGTGTTTGGCCCCAGGTGGCCTCTGCAGCAGGAGAAATGGTCCAGGCCTGGTGGCTGTTCTGGGTCTTGATCCCGGGGGAAGAGAGACTCCTCCTCCCTTAGTGTCAGTCATTCCCTTAAAGCGATCCAGTTGGCCCAGCTGAGGTCACATGCATGTCCTGTGGGGCCGGGAGGTGTGGAGCCTCATGACTGGCAGCTCTGAACTGATTCCAGTTGTTAAAAGAAAAGGATGCTGATATATGAAGAGCATAGCGGATGCTTGCTTGATCTTGAACTGCAGGTGCGATGTGATGTTTTGACCATTACCTTTTGCATTTCCCACCTCTTCATTTAAAAAGGTTTATTACCTGAAACTGTTACAAGACCTCACATTTATACTACAGTTGTAAATACAGCCATTTATGTTACAGAGGGTCGATTTTACTGCTGTAATGGTATCTTCTGACAGTCATTAAAATCTTGCTGATGCTGGCAGGTCAGTTTTCCCCTCTGCTTAGTCGGGGGGGCACTCAGAGCAGATGTTCTTTAAGGGGTCTCCAGATGGCCATTCTGGATTCCTTATCTTGGGGACAGGATCACATCCCCAGCTGCCTTTTACCACCATTTCCATGTGAAGAATAAATGGATTGAGTTTTAATTTAAGATTATTCCTGGCCTTTTTTTAGTAATAATAAAACTACTCCACATCCTTATGCTTTGTATGAAACGTTCAGTTCAGTTCAGTTGCTCAGTCGTGTCCGACTCTTTGAGACCCCATGGACTGCAGCACGCCAGGCTTCCCTGTCTGTAGAGCATGTAAATGAATGTTGTTGTTCGGTTGGTGAGTCAAGTCCGACTCTTTGCAACCCCGTGAATTGTAGCCCACCAGGCTCCTCTGTCCATGGGATTCTCCAGGCAAGAATATTGGAGTAGGTTGCCGTTTTCTCCTCCAGAGGACCTTCCTGACCCAGGGATCGAACCTGTATCTCCTGCATTGGCAGGTGAATTCTTTACCACTGCACCACCGGGGAAGCCCATAAATGAATGTAGAGCCGCTGAAATCAAGAAGCATGGGTCTTTATGCCACCTGCCTGCTCGTGGGCAAGTCGCTCTCCCTTCCTGGACCTCAGTTTCCTCATTTAAAAATAAGTTGGATTGGGACTTCCCTGGCCGTTGACTTTGCCTTCCAGTGCGGAAGGTGTGGGTTCAATCCTTGATTGGAGAGCTAAGATCCCACGTGCCTCCTGGCCAAAACACCAAAACAGAAAACAGAAACAATCTTGTAACAAATTCAATAAAGACTTTAAAAATGATCCACATCAAAAAAAATTTTTTTTCTTAAAAAAAAAAAGAATTGGATGAGTTGACCTGCTGTGTCCTGTTTGTACATATTCTGAAATAGTTTCATTTGTTTAGGGGGTACTTTGTTTATCATAGTGTATTACTTTTAAAGGAACCTTTTACTTTGTCAGTAGAAGAGACAGTGTGCCGTGCAGGGGTCTGGGGGTGTAGCCTTTGGAGCCAGATGGAGTGAGTTCAGGTTTCAGCCCTGCTGTTCAGTGTGCAGCCCTGGGCAAGTTGCTCTCCTCTGGGCCTGATGTCCGAAGCAGGGCTGGTATAGTATCTGCCTCCTGGGGTTGTTGTGGGGATTGAATGAGCGACTATCAGGAAATGCAATTAGAACAGTGTCTGGCAGCATCCTGGGAGTGTAGTTGCGATTACTCCCAGCTTTCCTGGTTCGACACCACTGTGATACACAGCTTTCTAGTTTCCCTGGGGGCTGACAGGTCCACATGCTGAGTCCCTGACCTGGGGCATGAATCTTACTTTTGAAGCATCCTGCCTAACTCTTACAAATGGCTTGGACAAAAGTCACATCCGTCAGCAACACAGGAAGGTTCCAGCCTCACTCACCTTTGCTGGTGCTAACTTCAAAACAATCCGAACCTCACCTGGGGCCTGTGCCTAGGTGCATCAGCTAGGAGAGTAACCCTAAGCGTAGCCCTGAGCAATAAGACTTGCATCAAGCCATGGCTAACAAGCAGCCGGCCCAGGTCTGGAGCCCCGAGGAGTCAAAAGTCAGCAGGTTTGATGGCGGGTCCCTAGTCTGTGTTCAGAGCCAGGCTGAGATTCTGAGCAGCCTCTGAGGCTGGTGGAGAACAGGACGAGGCCAGCAAGGCTGGGGGCAGCAGCGGGGTGCCAGCCTGGGCGAGGGTGGCACCCAGACTTGGGCCTGGAATGCGCTGAGTGGACAGGGTGCGTGGCTGCCTCGCCACAGCCGTCGTCTGCCGCACAGAAATGCCTGGCTGGTGCCGGCGACACAACACCCAGCCCATTGTCCCGGCGCCGCTGCAGGGTGAGAGGGACAATGCAGCAGCCCCGTCAGAGACCAGCCTGCGCCGGGCCAGGCTGTCTCGATTTAGAAACGGACTCGGTCGATGGAGCATTGTGCTGGCCTTGCAGAAGCTCTGTACTCACGTGGTCCTTTTATCTCTTTTTTTATTTTTGAACATCATATGAATGCTCACGGAACCAATTACCCGGAGGTACATCTCGGCTTTCAGCTCTGGGAAGAGAACAGCAGGGAGTGTTTCCTCTAAGGGAAAGTGAAGGTGGGAAGGACGGGCCTGTCAGTGACTGCATGGAGCCAGCAGTGTAACGTGTACCCTGAAGGCTTCTGAACCCCAGGAGCAGGGGCAGTTTACACGCTGGGCCCGTCCACCCACAGGGCCAGGACCAGATGTCCTAACTCCCTTCCAGGAGGGTCATGTTTATGTACAAGTGTGGTACTTATATTAATAACAAGAGGTTTACTGTGCCCTTGCCTTACGCCTGGCACTTTGAAGGACTTTCCACATATTGAAATTATTTCTTCTTCACAAGGCCAGTTCTGCCATCATCTGCATTTTATAGATGAGGAGTCTGAGGACTGGGGAAAGTTGGGGAATTTGCTAAAGGTCCCCTGTGCTTGCAGACTGGCCAGGGACCCCGACTCTGCCACTTCAGCCCACTACACGTTTCCCAAAGTCCTCTAGCACCAAGAAGAATGTTCTGAGGCCAACATACCTTTTGGAAGCTACTTTTATAGACTCGCATGACACGTTAAAGGCTCTGAGAAGATCTGCAGGAAACAAACATCTTACATTTATTTTTAAAAATACTGACCTGGTTCTTAATCTTCCTTGATGTTAGAACTTTTTTTTTTTTGAAACTGGAAACTGAACATCATTGCACAGTGTTTCTTTCTTTTTTAAATACTGCTGTGTCAAATGGAAGAGATCATGGGCCTAAGGGGAGTGAGATCCAAGTTGATATTCCAGCATTATTAACCTTTCGCCCTAGTGAAAGTGAAAGTCGCTCAGTTGTGTCCGACTCTTTGCGTCCCCATGGACTGACTATAACAGTCCACAGAATTCTCTAGGCCAGAATACTGGAGTGGGTAGCCTTTCCGTTCTCCAGGGGATCTTCCCAACACAGGGATCGAATCCAGGTCTCCTGCATTGTAGGCGAATTCTTTACCGGCTAAGCCACAAGGGAAGCCCCTTCGCCCTAGGACCTCGGGCAAGTAACTTTATCCGTAGAAGCTGTTCTCACTTAAAGAGAATGTAGATTCTCACATAGCTGTTGGAAGGATGAAAGAAAAACAAAATGAAAAGGTTTCTCCTTTTAGTGACTGATGAACGCCTATCATCCTTCACAACCCTGATTTTTTTTTTTTAACAAATGTGAATAAAACAGATTTATTGAAAACACGTATAATGCATGTGGCCATTACATTACCCATAGTATAAACTTTTAGAACATATACTTTCAGTACTATGAATTACGATTCCATGCAGAAAAAAAGTCACACACATTATTGCTGAATGAGTGAAATCTAACAGATGTCTCTGATGTTTCTTTGCTTTCCTTCTTGTCAAAAAAAGAGAACACACAAATCTCAGAAAACAAAAGTAGGCCAAAATATGAATAGAAATTTTCCCAAATAGAACACACAGGTGAAAAACAGACACATGAAAAACAAAAATTAACATTAAGACGACCCTGATTTTTTAATCCCATTCTCCTACCAGCCTCAATCAGAATTAATTGCTCCTGTGTTTGTCCTGTAGCTCAAATTCCTTGAATTATAATTAAATGGCCCGAGAAAGTAATCTCAAGGGCAGGGACCATGGCTGCTTTATTTGCATTTCTCGTACCTAGAAAAGTACTAAAACATGCTAAAATGTGAAGAAATAGATCTGTTCATGTAGGCTCTAGTCTGTGCCTTATTCTTATTCTAGGACTGCTGCTGCTGCTGCTGCTGCTAAGTCGCTTCAGTCGTGTCCGACTCTGTGTGACCCCACAGACGGCAGCCCACCAGGCTCCCCCGTCCCTGGGATTCTCCACGAAAGAACACCGGAGTGGGTTGCCATTTCCTTCTCCAATGCATGAAAGTGAAAAGTGAAAGTGAAGTCGCTCAGTCATGTCCGACTCCTAGCGACCCCATGGACTGCAGCCTACCAGGCTCCTCCGTCCATGGGATTTTCCAGGCAAGAGTACTGGAGTGGGGTGCCATTGCCTTCTCTGTATTCTAGGACAAAAGCTAGTAAATGTTCAACAACTGCTCTTCGGGCTGAATTAAGTTGTAGAAGCCATTTACACTCAGGGAGGGGCTTGAAGGTGAATTGGAATTTCCACAGGCTCTTCTTTTGTTTCAGTGGAAAGCAGAGGTGAGAGCTGTTTGGATCAGCGGGGAGAACCTGTGTACCTTGGTGTCAGGAGATTTACAGGGCTGCTGCCCCCGCCTGCAGAGCATCAGTGCTGCCCGCCACTCGGGGACCAGCTTAGATGCCTCATCCCTCTTTGAAAAGGCTGTTTTTATGGGGAGTTTTCGGAGAAGGCAATGGCACCCCACTCCAGTACTCTTGCCTGGAAAATCCCATGGACAAAGGGGCCTGGTAGGCTGCAGTCCATGGGATCGCTAAGTCAAAGACTGAGCGACTTCACTTTCACTTTTCACTTTCATGCATTGGAGAAGGAAATGGCAACCCACTCCAGTGTTCTTGCCTAGAGAATCCCAGGGAAGGTGGAGCTTGATGGGCTGTCGTCTTTGGGGTCGCACAGAGTCGGACACGACTGAAGCGACTTCTCTTACCTCTACCTCATGGGGAGTTTTATGCTTCTTCAAGCCTGTGGTTTGGCTGTTTATTCTTCTCAGAACCAGAAAGGGCTTTTTGTGCTCATGTGTTTCACCTGGGCCTGGACTCACGCAAGGGGGCTTTCCGGTGATCGAATCCTGTATTGAAAACATAGGGACTTGCCTGGTGGTTCAGTGGCTAAGACTCCATGTTCCCAATACAAGGGGCGTGGGTTTGATGCACGGTTGGGAAACTAGATCCTATATGCCACAACCAAGGTCTGGCACAACCAGATATAACACACACACACACACACACACACCCACACACACTAAAGTCCCAAGCTGCCTGTGAATGGTGGTGCCGGGATCCTGTGTGGAGGGGCAGGTGTCATGATGTGTCCAACATGCAGATGAGGAAACTGAGGCTTGGAGGGGTGCCGCCTCAAGCCAAGGATGAGTGTCAAGACAGAAGCCAGGTGATGGGGCTCAGAGGTCATTTTATTCAGGGGAGGGCAGTGGGGAACGTGGTTCTATGCTCTTGCTACCAAGAGGTTAAAAGCTCATGGGAGAAAGAGGAAGATGCCCACACCCTGAGCCCGGCATGTAAATGCAAGTCGCTTTCACAAGTTGAGAGCTCTGCCAGTAGGTTGTGGCTGGGTTCCTGTCACTAAAAAACCCCAGATGGGTCCCAGCCCTGGGCCAGCCAGCCTTGGTGTGGTGCCTGCCTGCCGCCACCCCCACCCCTGCAGTGGTGGGCCTCCTGATGTCCACACAGTGATTCCTGACACTCACAGCAGACGGTTTCCATGGACTGGGGACATCAGATTAGAGCCGTGCAGGTCTTTACTGAAGGAGCCCAAGCGCTGAGTCCAGAGAGGTCCCCAAGTGTGACCCGCACACCCAGTGGTGCTGTTGAGAAGGCTGCCTGTGCCCTGGACCTCTGAGCCTTTCAGATCTTCCCTCCCTCAGTCTCTTGCCTTGTGGGACCGCCCCCTACCTCTGTCCTTCTCTTGTGGTAGTTTATCCCCAGGACCCTGCCTTTTGAGAGTCCCTCCTAGAACAAGCTCCAGGCTCTCTGTTCTTTCCCCTATGGTGGTTTATCCCCAGGCGCTGAAAAAATGGTTAGGACAAAATTAAGGACTTCCCTGGTGGCTCAGACGGTAAAGCGTCTGTCTACAATGCAGGAGACCCAGGTTCGATCCCTGGGTCGGAAAGATCCCCTGGAGAAGGAAATGGCAACCCACTCCAGGACTCTTGCCTGGAAAAATCCCATGGACGGAGGAGCCTGGTAGGCTACAGTCCATGGGGTCGCAAAGAGTTGGACACGACTGAGCGACTTCACTGTGCTTCACTTCGAGTGATGGTTAATCACACAGCTAAGCCTGCTAATTCCCCTGGAGCCCTGGGCGCATGATACATGTTATTACAAAACATTGCAGAGGTTCAGGGTCCTTCTATGTAACATTTCATAGATGTTTTCAGTTTTCATAATTTTAATGGCTGAATACTATTCTGTTCAGTGGATGTGGGACTGTGTGTGTGTGTGTGTGTGTGTGTGTGGTTTTCATCCCCCTGATGAAGACTTGGTGTGGAGTTAAACATGGGTTTGGGTCTCAGCCCCACCCCATGATGTGTGTGACCTTGTGCCAGCTGTTTCACTTCCCTGAGCTTCAGCTTCCTCTGAAAATTGGGGATGATAATATCTAACTCATAGAATTGTAAAAATTAAATAAAATACTGTGTATCCTAAGTGCCTGCCGTGTAGGAACTGTTCAATGTAGGTGCTACTTACTTATTTACTCAACTTTTGTTGAAAAGTGGAAGCAGTCTGGTATTTACTGACAGTGAACATCTGTGAGTATACATGTTGTAATTTTTTTTTAATTCTGTTGAGTTTTTCCTTTGGGAAAAATTCCCAAAAGTGAATATTGCTGAGGAGCAAGAAATACTAACCACTTTTTATGGTTGAGCAATATTCCATTGCATATATGTACCACATCTTCTTTATGTGTGCATCTGTTAATGGATATTCAGATTGTTCCCATGTCCTGGCTATTGTGTAAATGGTGCTGCAGTGAACACTGGGGTACATTTGTCATTTTGAACTATGGTTTTCTCAAGCAGTTATACTCCAAGTTAAAAAAAGAAAGAAATGTTAGCCACAGCTTCAACCAGGCAGAAATTGAAGTCCTAAACTGGATTAATATTTCTTGTCAGTTGATTGATAGCAGGGGCTATTTGGAGGTGTGGATTAAGAAGGATTCTGAGGTTAAGTCTGGACTCAGTGGGGAAAGTGCCGTGACTGGTTTGTGATGTCTGCCGTGGGTACCAGAGGAGAGAGTGGAGCTTGTTCCTGCCTTCTTTTTTTATATATATTTCTTTATCTGGCTGTGTTGGCTCTTACTTGCTGCACTTAGGGTCTTGTTGTGTCATGCAGATTTTTCATTGCAGTGCTTGGGTTTAGTTACCCCATGGCATGCAGGATTTTAGATCCTTAGCCAGGGATTGAACTCATGTCCCCTGCAGTGCAGGGGACCACTGGACCACCAGGGAAGCCCCCAATTCCCACATTCTTACCACCCTTGATCTTGATGGAGCCTTGTCAGAAATCAGGCAGAGTGGAGTCGGGGCTCTTGTAAATATCCGTGGTCAGTGTTGGACAGTTACCTTGAGTCCACTCGGCATGCCACCACATGCTGCTCTCTCGTCCTTTGTCCCCTCCTGAGTGAAATAGGGTTGTGTCATTCCTGACCTGTGACAATGATGCAGGTGCCTGCGTTCCCAAACAACCTGCTTGTTTTTCCCTTGTCTGTGATGACTCATGCCGGTTACAGGAACCTTTTCTTTTTTAGTAAATATACCCCACTAGAAGGACTTTTAAAACCTTGGTCTCTGAGACTCTGCAGAATAGTTGTAGGAGGGAAGGTGTAGGGGGCCCAGGAGGGGTTGGCAGTTTTGAAGCTGTGTGTTTTCTTCTGGCCCATGTTCCTTGGAGGGTGCCTTTTCTCTTAGCAAGGTGCAGGCTGCTGGGGACCACTTGCTTTTCTTCAGCATGCCAAGGTCTTTGGTTTATAATTAATCTTCGCCCACTTGGGGAAAAGATACATTATTGTGGCCAGCATGTGTCCCATCCACCCTCTGCCCCATCTCACTGCCTACACACACTGCCCCACCTCACACAGGTGGCAGGGGAGGTACCATCCCCCCATTTTTGCAAGAGTTTGGGATGGGCCTGAAGCCAGCACACAACCTTCTTTTTGAAAGTCATACTCAAATCCCAAAGTTGACATTTCTGTGCTGGTTTCTCTCACTGCTCCTTGGATTCTGGTGTCCAAGGTGGAACTTTGTCCCGTGGGCTCTGGAGGCTCAGGTGCAAACCCAAGGATGGCTGGTGGGGAAAGAGATGGCAGACCCACCATCCAGACCACTTCTTTCATGGAGATGGAGACCAGGGCCTAGAGCCATTGACTGCTTCCTGCAGGGCTTTTTAGAGCCCTCCTGGTTCTTTTTCTCTGCTCTGAGACTGTCAGAGGGACCTGTTAGTATCAGATTTTAACTTCCCAGGGCCTCAGAGAGTGTCTGGCATATATAGATGTTTAGTAGGCAGGTGTTAATTGGAAGAATGATTTGCATTAACTCTCATTATCTTAGGATATGATGAAGGTCACCTCTTTTCCCTGGCGCCACCTTGTAGAAATGGGCATTACTGGCATCACAGGCTTAACTCACTTTTTCTCTCCAGACTTTCCCGGCACCTGTGTTCTCTGTGTAGGGTAGCAACTCATCATGGTCCTTATGTTCTGGGTAGAAGACCAGACACACTTCTGCCCCCACGGACCTCCTCTCTGTCTTCCCATGGCTAATTCTGTCCCCAGCTTTTGAGTGAGCAGCTGGACTTGCTGTCTTCCTTCTGCAAGGGCGAGGAGAGCCTGTGTCACTCTCCTGCTTATTCTGAGAAATTCCCCAGACTTCCCTTCCTTAAAAAGTAAACAGTGAGGATGGAGAAGTCAGTGTGGGTGAGGGAAAGGGAACTTAGCCACACCCTATACACTTGCTCTGGAGAAGGCAATGGCACCCCACTCCAGTACTCTTGCCTGGGAAATCCCATGGACGGAGGAGCCCTGTAGGCTGCAGTCCATGGGGTCGCAAAGAGTCAGACACGACTGAGCAACTTCACTTTCACTTTTCACTTTCATGCATTGGAGAAGGAAATGGCAACCCACTCATATTCTTGCCTGGAGAATCCCAGGGACGGGGGAGCCTGGTGGGCTGCCATCTATGGGGTCACATGACTGAAGCGACTTAGCAGCAGCAGCAGCAGCAGCAGCATACATTTGCTCTGAGCATTTCAGAAAACTTCTTTAGAGCTCACAGACTGCCCTAACAATCTTGAGAATGAAGAAAATCCATGATCTTGTGAAATATTACCTAACCATTCTTGAGCACTTGCTCTGTACTAGGCACACTCATCAGATCCTTACAGGATGTAGGTCCTCTTACCGTCCCCACCTGAGAGAGGAAACTGAGGGTCAGGAGGGTAAGTTTCTGGGGAGGATCAGGCTGCTGGAAATGCACATGGGCAGCCGTCTCAGTATGTGGCCCAGGCCACTCCCAGTACATTTTAGGACCGAAGCGGGGGCTTAAACCCAGGCAGTTGGGAGCTATTTAAAACCAAGATGATTTTGGGACTTCTCCGGCAGTCCAGTGGCCAAAGCTCCACTCTCCTGATGCAGGGGAGCTGGGTTCAATCCCTGGTCGGGGAACTAGATTCCACGTACAACTAAGAGCTTGCATGACGCAGCTAAAGAACCCACATACTGCAAAGAAGATCCGAAGATCCCGACTGCTGCAACTAAGACCAGCATAGCCAAATAAATAGTATTTCAAAAGTAATAAAAGTGAGATGATTTAAAACCAAGGATGGGAAACTATAATACGCACTTTTTAGACCAGCCTTGCAAATAGATTCTTGACTGTATATAGAGCACCACTTCCTAATCCTTGTCCTTCTCTAGAGTTGCCCGCCTTGGAAGCAGACCGATGTCCATCCTCTGTCTTTGAAGCATGAGCTTAAATGCTCTTGAGAAACATCCCGGGGACAGAATGTGTCCTGAATTTGCTCAGTGTGTGTCTGCAAGCCATCTAGGAGTCCTGGTTAGCTGGATGAGGTGTCTTCCTTTGAGAAGTCCTGCCCTGGCAGAAAAGGGAGAGACCCTGTCTGCAGGCTGTCAGCCAGGGACACCGAGTTCCCAGACATGACAAAGATCTTTCTAGAACTCTAGGTCACAGTGCCCCCAGGCCAGCCCGTGTTGCTTTGAAGTCCTTGGCATGTGGCTCTGGCAGCCTGAAGGATGTGATGGCTGCTGGCGTGGGAGGGACGCGCAGCCCACCGGGTAGTATGTCGAGGCGAGAGGGCCTATCCCCGGGGCCCCAGTGTGATGCTGCTGTGTTCCCTGGGACGAATCACTCCCCCTCTCTGGGTCTCTTCCTTATTCTCTATCAAATGAGGGGGTGAATGTCAGAGTGTCAAAGGCTCTTTCAGCTCAATACTCCCTCACCCTGACTTTCTTTGGTTAACCAAGGTACACATAGAGGAGAACACATATATCTAAGGTGTACAGTTTGATGAATTTATGAATTCTAAAATTTGGAATTTTTGTATACACCCATGAAACTACCGTCCAGATCAAGACATGGATCCAGCAGCCACCCACTCCTGCCCTGGAAGGCTCTCCTCCCCCCGACCCAGATCAGCTCTGATATTTTATGATTAATGTGTCTGCTTGACTGAGCACATTATTCTTTTTTGTTTTTTTAACTTTTTATTTTATATTGAAGGGTAGCCTATTAACAGTGTTGATAGTTTCAGGTGCATGGCAAAGGAACTCAGCCGTACGTATTTCATTATTTATTCTTTCAGCTGCTCTGGTCTCAGCTGCAGCTCACGAGATCTTAAGTCACAACATTCGAACTCGTAGCTGTGGCATGTGGGATCTAGTTTCCTGACCAGGGAACGAACCCAGGTCCCCTGAACTGGGAGCGTGTACTCTTAGCCACTGGACCACCAGGGAAGTCCCTGAGCACGTTATTCCTTCAGGCTCTTTCCTGTTCTCTCTGGACCTGGACTGCCACTGGCCATGTGTGGCCGCAGAGCGTGGAAAGCCTGGCTTGTCACACTGCTGTGTGCTGAGTGCACTGGCTTTTTGAGATTAAGTATGGAGAACAAAATCACTTGTTTCGGTGTGGCTTCTAGCGAATTTACGATTCCCTATGTGTTAGCGTTGCTCTGGGCCGCGCTGTTTTCCTTTCCGCAAGGACTTGCGCCCTGCCGCTTGCAGCCTCCGTGTGGCCTGCCTCTTCTCCGGGAGGTGTTGGTGGTACCTGGAGGGTGCCAGGGACTGCGGTTGAGAGTCCAGGGTGTGCGCATGGCAGGGCCGGGGCGGGGGGGCCTGCTTTCTGTAGACATGTTCTTTGTGGTTTTCAGTGTGGGCGAGTCCTTGCAGGCCCCTCAGGTCGTGGGCTTTGCTCCTACATTGAGGTCTGGCTGTCCACAGAATCATTTTTGCTGTTTCTGCCTGTTTTTGAAAGCTGACATTTAAGCCCACTCCCCAGAGATGGTGGCGCCTCCCTTGCCATGTTGAATGCCCGCTCTGTGAGGACCCTGGAAGGAACGGAGGTGGAGAAATGTACAGTCATTTGGGGTTGAGTTTAGGTTGACTCAGACCTTTGGGGGACTTTTTGTGGAGTCCACACCCTGAGGGGATCTCACCTTTTTGAAGCCTCTGCCTTCCACAAACTCCACCCCAGCATCCTGTGGTGGGGGAGCCCCTGCAGGCCCGCCAGGACCACCTCTATGTGGCCGGCCACTTCCTGTCTGCCCTCTGGAGGGAGGGGGTTGATTCCGATAGTAGGGACAGATGAGGCTGCTTGTCTCTGTACTTTGGTTCGAAAGAATTGGTTTTGGCAAACGTGTCAAAAAATTTTGGTTTTAAGCATGTCTCAAATTCCCAAATGTATAGGGTTTGAGTTTTATTTTTGCAGTTTGAGACGTAGATTTTTTTTAACGTAATTTTGTTCATTTACATTTATTGTTATACTGTATTTCACTGGGTCCTGCTACCCTGGCTTGCTCCTTTAGCTATGATTCGATTTCCCATACACTTGTGGTTTTAAGGGGGACGGTGCTGTGTCCACTTGCACTGTGGATTTCTTAGACCTTATGAAACCTCTTCTTAATCTAGGTTGTCTAATGGCTAACAGACACAAGCGCGAGTGTTCTTGTTTCTCTAGATAGCCATATAGCTATCACGGGGCAGAGGAACTTTGGACTTCCTTCTGTAGGCATCTTGAGCTGTGGGGCTTCCTCCTCCGGGTTTGCTCTTCGCCCCTCCCCCTGCTGCTGGGGCTCAGGTTGAGAAACACCTTATTTTTTTCTGGGTTCCCCTTTCTGGCTCTGCCGTTCTGCTGTGTTCACTCTGTGCTGATGACTTACACAGACCCTTAGCAGCACAGCATGGCAGACTGGGAATAGAAAAGGATATTTAGTCATCTGGGCTGATTACACAATGTCTCCAAGTCCAGCCCGTGGAACTTATCTTTAAAAACAAAAAAAAAAGCTAATATACTGAAGGAGGATAACCGAGAAAATGTGTGAGGCTGCACCTGGCACCTATTAGTTGCTTGATAAACATTAACCTCCCCTTTCCTCCTTCCTGTTAGTATTCTTGGTGGCTTGGCATGTTTTGTCTTAATATTGTGCAACTTGACCTTGAGGTTGTCTCTGGTTTATTCTTTTTTGTTTCTTTCTCCCTCTTTTAAAAATCGAGGTGAAACTCACATACCATAAAATTAACCACCATTAAAGACTATACAATTCAGTGGCATTTAGTACCTCCACAGTGTTGTACAGACTACCTGTATCCAGTTCCAAAATACTTTCATCACTCCTAAGGGAGATGGTGACACTTTTAAGAAGGCCAGCTTCAGGACTTCCATCGTGGTGCAGGGGAAAGGAATCCGTCTGCGAATGCGGGGGGCGTGGGTTTGATCCCTGGTCCAGGAAGATTTCACTTGCTGTGGAGCAACTAAGTCCCTGCGCCCCAGCTACTGAGCCTGTGCGCCTAGAGCCTGTGCTCTGCAACGAGAGGAGCCACCGCAGTGAGAAGCCCGTGCCCAGCAACGAGGACCCAGTGCAGCCAAAAGTAAAATAAAAAGAAGAAGGCCAGCTTTAGAGTCAGCTGTACCTGCTAGCCATGTGACTTTGGGCAACTGTCGTTATCTCCAGCCTTTGTTTTGTCATCTTCACAATGGAAATAATATTGATTATTAATATATTACAGGATTTGTTTTTAAAGCAGCTTTATTATGATATAATTTACACACCACAAAATTAACTCACCCTAAGTCTCCAGTTCAGTTATTTTTAGTAAATTTACAGGGTTGTGCAACTATTATTGCCATTCAATTTCCGAGCATTTCCATCTTTTTCTGCTCCAGTCTCTAGCTCCTTTTGTCTCTCTGGGTTTGCCTTTTCTAGACCTTTCATATAAACGGAATCACACAATATGTGGTCTTTCACATCTGGCTTCTCTCACTGAGCGTAATGGTTCGTTCTTTTTTTTTGGAGCATAATGGTTTTAAGGTTCATCCCTGTTGTAGCCTGAATCAGCACCTCACTCCTTTTTATGACTAATATTCCATTGGAGAAGGCAATGGCAACCCACTCCAGTACTCTTGCCTGGAAAATCCCATGGGCAGAGGAGCCTGGTAGGCTACAGTCTGTGGGGTCGTTAAGAGTCGGACCTGACAGCGACTTCACTTTCACTTTTCACTTTCATGCATTGGAGAAGGCAATGGCAACCCACTCCAGTACTCTTGCCTGGAGAATCCCAGGGACGGGGGAGCCTGGTGGGCCGCCGTCTGTGGGGTCGCACAGAGTCGGACATGACTGAAACGACTTAGCAGCAGCAGCAGCAGCATTCCATCATACGGATAGACCCTATTTTGTTTACCCTTTCATGTGTTGATGGGCATTTGAGTAGTTTCCACTTTTTGACTGTTATGAATAACGTTGCCATGAATGTTTGTGATTACAAGTGTTTGTGTGGACATATGCTTTCATTTCTGTTGGGTAGCTACCTGGGAGTAGAATCGCCGAGTCATGCTAAAAGGTTTTAAGAATTAAGTTTGTTAATGTGTGGAACTGCCTGGTCACTTAGGCCCTTTGTATACAGTGGTCACTGTTTACATTATTTCCTCACGGACTCTTTTTTTTAACGTGGATGATGTTCTGGCCTTCAGACGTGTTATTCGTATATTGGTAACTTCTCCGTATTCTTACCTGTCACCATCCTGACATTTTCCTTATGGCAGTTTTATAATGCATGTATTCAAATACCTGTTGACTCTTCATGGCTTAGATCACCCGCTTCACTCATTCAAGCCACACACATTTGCGAGCACCTCGTGTGTGCTGGGTCTTCGGGCTTTTATGGTGGACACATGCATACCACAGCAGCTATGGCCGTTTGGCTCATCACCACAGCCCCATCTCATGGCACCGTGTTTGTTGAGTGAATGCAAGCAGTTCCTCCACCTTCATGTAACTGAGTGTGGCTGGAGAGCCCTGTACAGCCTTCACTGCACCCAGTGTCTGGGCTGATCACTCAGACCTAGGACCAGAGGCCTCACTTCACAGGAGTGTCTGAAGCGACCTTGTACCAGCTGACGACAGCCAGTCATGAGTCTCTTCCCAGCTCCACTTACAAGCCCCCGTTGGTAGTTTGTAATCAGCCAATGTGGGGAGATTTATGCCAGCCTTGGAAATGGGTGGAAGGCTACCATCCACCCCTAACCCCTTCTGTGAGAGAGCCTGGTATTAAACATTGGCCAGTAGACCAGCCTACCTTTCCAACCTCCTCTTCTGTTATTCTCCTAACAAGATGGGTTTTCAGATGAGGAAGTGGAGGCACGGAGCGTTGAAGGAACTTGCTCAAGGCCACACAGTTGGAAAACGACAGAGCCAGAATCTGAACCCAGACCTGACCCTGGCCTTTCTGCGTGCTCTCGGGATCTCTGATTTCCTGGTCTCTGGCCACGTTTTTGTTTTATCCCTCTGCAGAACCGTTCTGCCCCCAGATTTTCGTTTTGATCATTTCTTAGTATTTTAGTTGCCAAGACTTCCTGGTGTGTTGCCTGAGCAACACTCACATCCCGTCCCCTCTCTTTTAACGGGAACTCTGTGTTTTGTTTTGTTCCTGCAGAATTTCGCCAAAGAGTTTGTGATCAGTGATCGGAAGGAGCTGGAGGAAGATTTCATCAAGAATGAGCTCAAGAAGGCGGGTGGAGCCAATTACGATGCCCAGACGGAGTAACCCCCCCGCACACCCCGCCCCTTGCCAAAGTCATCTGCCTGCTCCCCAGGGGAGGGGGCCACAGCCTCAGCTACCAGCCCACCAGCCCACCAGGGAGAGGAGACGCGATGAGAGGCGACGCCCACCACCCCGTCCAAAATCCAGCTCCCCTCCCCACTTCCCTTGTGCACCTGCTGTGTCCTAGACCCTGAAGCTCATTGAACATCTTTCTTTTCTCTTTTATTCTTTCTCCCCGCCCTTCTTTCTTATTCTAAAGAAAAATCATTTTGATGCCAAGGTCACGCACATCATCAGATCAGAGGCGCCTCCTGCGGTGACCCTTTCCTGATATTTCTCTGACGCACAAGCAGCCTGTCCGGCTTCACCCACCAACCTTGTGTCGCTTCTGGCACCTGGGTCACGCTGCTATCTCGGTTCTCCTTGGCGCCTGCCTGCTTCCCGCTGAGGCAACGGCTGTGCCGGGAGCCGTGCCCTCAACAGCGGCCTTTACAAGCACACATGCATCCCGCTGGCCAGGCTCATGCTCCTGAGAGTCGCTCCAGGGTCCCCCCCCATCCCCCCCATTCCAAGTTGCCTAAGCTCCATGCCCATCCGAGATGGTGCTCGATGGAGAGAAGCGCAGGCCTGACTCAGACCAGAAGAGAAGAGAGAATATTTGCCTTAAAAGTTGCCTGGCTTTGCCATCGGTCTGAAGTGGCCCGTTCCCACCCTCTTGATGGAAATCTCACGATGTTGTGGAGTGGGGGGCAAAGGTCTAAGTCCAGATTCAACAGGAGGAGTCTTTCAGGGGTCACGTCCCGGGCTCTCCAAGTGATGAGGATGTTAGGGAGAGAGGCCCGGGGTGTGGGATGGGAACTGAGGTCCAGCCAGTCAGCAAACAGAGCAGGGGACAGAGCGTGTGCGGCGGGAGCCCCGCCCTCGAGGGACCAGAGAGTCTGTGGGTGTAATCCTCGGTGGCATCAGAGCGGCCCAAGGATTTCCTTTTTTGTCAAAGAAAGATGCGATTGGCTTGGTTGTTCATGAGCACGTTTGGTAGCGTTCTTTTTCTCTTTTCCTTGCTCATTTCGTTGGGGGAAGTCTGTGCTGCGTTGGGGTCGTCAAGAGCATCCACACTCAAAATGGTTTACAGAAATAAACAGTTTTTTTGTTTTTCAAAAAACAAGGCTGTGTGATTGGTGTTATAAAGCTTCTCTCTTTCCTGGAAAAACGAAGGCGGTTGTCGTTTCAGATTTTAATTGGCCTTCACAGAGCTATTGGGGGCTGGTTGTATTCATATTCCATACCTTGTTCGATTTTAGCAATAACCGTAAGAAGTTGGTGCCATTTGGGATTTCTCTGGGAGTCCAGTGGTTAGGACTCTTGAATTCCTAGTGCAGGGGGCATGGGTTTGAGTCCTGGTTGGGGAACTAAGACCCCACATGCCATACATGGTGTGGCCAAAAAAAAAAAAGTTGCTGTTTGCATCCCCATTTTATGGAAATCGAGGCTCAGAGAGACTCAGTGATTCACCTGTGGCCTCCCAGCTGGCAGGTGGGAGAGCTGGGATTCGAACCTGAGTCTCTGGGTGGCCCTGGTGCTGTGGCTCAGGACCAGAGTGGGGGAGGCCCAACCCCGAAATAGTGATGAGACAGTGGGATTGTGACATGTCTTGTGTGGTCAGACCCCTCCACTCTGTGGATTCAGGGAAAGCTGTGAGAAGGCATCCCCCTTCAGCTGGGCTATGACATGCTTTCTGAGATTGAGCTTCAAAACGAGATTTCCAGCACGCCAGCCCTGCTGGGAGTGCAGAAGCAGGCCAGAGGAGTTTCAGATGCACAGCCTGCTTTGGAGGAGCTGTGAGTGGGGCGGGGAGACCAGGAAGGAATCCTGCAAGATGTGGGCAAGGCCCGAGGCAGCCCAGGGCCCGTCCTCAGCCAGGCTCCTCTGCTCACGGCTGGGCGACATTGGGCAGGTTGGTTAACCTCTCTGAGCCTCAGCTTCCTTATCCGTGAAATCATTAAGGAGCAGTGAGGATTATGAGGATGTCTGGCAGGGCTCGGTCATCATCCCATCAGGCCTGCCACTCAGTCTTGACAGCTCTGGGTGCCCTAGTTTTTCCTAAACGTAGAACAGAGGGAGCCAAAGTAGGTCTCCGGCTTCCTGGCTTTTAGCGCTGGTCAGAGAGCTTGGATAATTACACATGTAGATAAGCCCCCTCAGGAAGAAAATTATAAAGGCACTAGGGCTGGTTAGGGGCATCAAGGAGGGCTTCTCTGAAGAGGTAACATCTGAGGTGTGAAGGGGAGGAGGGAAGCCGGCTAAGGGGTCTGGGGAAAAGGAGACCTGGGACAAAGCCTCCTGGGGGATGTTTGCCAAGAAGGGCAGAGAGGGTGGAGCTGGGTTTATGCGTCAGGGAGCTGGGGTTTTAGTTGATAACTGCAGCTCAGGCCTTTGCTGGGATTTCAGAACTTGGCTGATGGGATCTTGATGTCCTCAAGGGCAGAGAGACCTTGCCTTTATGTCGTTGAGAGTGAAAGTGTTGGTCACTCAGTTGTGTCTGACTGTTTGCAACCCCATGGAGTGTAGCCCACCAGGCTCCTCTGTACATGGGATTCTCCAGACAAGAATGCTGGAGTGGGTTGCCATTCCCTTCTCCAGGGGTCTTCCCAATCCAGGAATAGAAACTGGGTTTCCTGCATCCCAGGCAGATTCTTTGCCTTCTGAGCCACCAGTGAAGCCCCCCACTCCACCCCCACCCCCCGCCCCCAATAACCAGCATCCAGAAGGTATCTGGTAGTGCTGCCTGGAGCTGATTCCATTCAGCTGCTCCCAGTGCTGCCCAGGGCATGGGCACCCCAGTCTGGCCTCCCTCAGGGTCTGGCAGGTCTTGGGGTGAAGCTCTTGCTTTAGACTCTTAATTACTTGACACACTGGACATTCAGTAGCTATTCTGGGTTCCCCCAAACTGAATGGTGTAAACCAACCACTGTGTTGTTTGGCCCGTGAATTTGTAGAACTGGGATTTAGGAAGGGTTCAGCAGGGCGATTTTCCCTAGCAGGGTCTCTCCTCTGGCTGTGGTCGGATCCACTGGTCTGGATGCTCAAGCTGGCCGTCTCACACGGCCCCCAGCCAGCAGCCAAGGCCGGTCTGTGGCTGAGTGCACCCAGCGCATCCTCCTGCCACAATGTATCAGGCTGTGACCTTTTAAAAAATGTTTTAAATGTATTTTATTGAAATATAGTAGATTTACAATGTTGTGGTAATTTCTACTGTAGAGAAAAATGATTGTCGCACATATGCTTACGTTCTTTTCCATATTCTTTCCCATTATGGTTTAACACAGGACGCTGCATTTAGTTCCCTGTGCTATAAGCAGGACCTTGGTTTTCATCCGTTCTATATGTAATAGTTTGCCTCCACTCACCCCACACCCCAGACTCCCGCTCCCTCCCTCCCTCCCTCCCTCCCCTGCCCTTGGCAACTGTGAGCCTGTTCTCCACGTCTGTGAGTCTGTCTCTTGTTTCATAGATAAATTCATTGGTGTCATAATCTAGATTCCACATAATGATAGTTGACTTTCTCTGTCTGGCTCACTTCACTTAGTATGATAACCTCTAGGTCCACCGTGTTGCTGCAGATGGCATTATTTCATTCCTTGCTATGGCTGCATAGCGTTTCATTGTGCATGTGGACCTTAACTTCATTAAGGGCTGTGGGCTTGCATGGCAGCCAGTCCTCCCCAGAGTGAGAGCCCAGGGGGACCTGGGTGAGGCTGTGTGTCCTTTTCTGACCAAGTCTCCGGGGTTACGTGGCAGCATTTCCACTGGACTTTAGGGGGAGGTGGTCATGAGCACCACCCACCTCACATTCAAGGGAAGGGGACTTGACCCCACCTCTCAGTAGGAGGAGTGCCAAGACCCACGCCCCTTCCCTGAAAAAAACACCTCTTCTGCTGTGACCAGGCACTGTGCTAGGCCCATGCCTGAGCTCTGGGGACTTGCACCGGGCTGGTGGAGGGCAGAGGAGATCTACGTGGAAACCAGCCAATAGCTGCTGTGCTAGTGATTGCTGTGCCCTCCAGGGGCGAGGGGCGAGGGAGGTGGTGAGGGGGTGGGAGGTGGGGGGTGTTATTGCTCTTTGCTGATTGATCCCTGAGGGGAGGCTTCTGCTTCTCAACTTTGCCAGCCTCCCCATGGACCTTTACTCTCCAGGGGGCTATCTGAGGCTGGCAAGGGGGTTGCCCAGCTGCAGGTGCCGCCCTGGTGGGCCTCCCGCTGCCCTCAGCCCCAGGATGTGCTATCCCTGTTCTCATCTCCCTGCTGCTTCCTGTTCCCCGCTTGTTAGTGAGTCACAGAAGAGAGGTGCCTACAGAGCCAAAAAAGGTCGGCTGCCAGGACATGACTCACAAGAGACTGAGAGACGGGAGGGAGCTCTGCCCTCAGGCTGAGTGGGGTCGGGGGTGGCCAGCCAGGCAGGCTGTACCTCAGCTTCCTTCTCATGGCTCGTCTGCTGCTGCTGCTGCTGCTGCTAAGTCGCATCAGTCATGTCCGACTCTGTGCGACCCCATAGACAGCCCACCAGGCTCCCCCGTCCCTGGGATTCTCCAGGCAAGAACACTGGAGTGGGTTGCCATTTCCTTCTCCAATGATGAAAGTGAAACGTGAAAATGAAGTCCCTCAGTCGTGTCCAACTCTTAGCGACCCCATGGACTGTAGCCTACCAGGCTCATCCATCCATGGGATTTTCCAGGCAAGAGTACTGGAGTGGGGTGCCATTGCCTTCTAGCTCGTCTAGCCCATCAGAAAAGCCCACCTGAAACTTACAAGGGAATTTCACTCGCCAGTTACAGCTACATCCCAGTCTTTTGCTAATCCCCGCCCCTCAGCGCCTCACTGCTCTGGGATCAAGTGGAAATTTCCCAATGGTGGGGGGGTGGTGGCCAGGAGCCCTGCTTGTCCTTCCACTCGAGACTCTGTCCACTTCCTCCTTGGACCCCTGATCCCTATCCGGCACCCTTCCTCCTCTCTGTCTGAATGCCCCCACTCTCCCTCTAGAAAGATGGGCTCCTGCTCTGACCTGCTTCTTCAAGAAGGTCCCCCATATCCTGTGGAGTTGGTTGAATGGTGGTCCACCAAAGATTAATACACCTGTGCCCCGGAACCTGTGCGTGCTTGCGAAGTAGCTCAGTCATGTCTGACTCTTTGCAACCCCATGGACTGTAGCCTGCCAGGCTCCTCTGTCCCTGGAATTCTCCAGGTAAGAATACTGGAGTGGGTTGCCATGCCCTCCTCCAGGGGAATCTTCCCGACCCAGCGATTGAGCCCATGTTTCTTACATCTCTTGCAGTGGCAGGCGGGTTCTTTACCACTAGAATCACCTGGGAAGCCCCCAGAACCTGTGTGCAGGACCTTATTTGGAAATAGGCTCACTGAAGGTGTAGCTATGACCTACCTAGACAGCATATTAAAAAGCACAGACATTACTTTGCCAACAAAGGTCCATCTAGTCAAAGCTATGGTTTTTCCAGTAGTCATGTATGGATGTCAATGATGGACTCTAAAGAAAGCTGAGCACCAAAGAATTGATGCTTTTGAGCTGTTGTGTTGGAGAAGACTCTTGAGAGTCTCTTGGACTGCAAGGAGATCCAACCAGTCCACCCTAAAGGAAATCAGTCCTGAATATTTATTGGAAGGACTGATGCTGAAGCTGAAACCCCAATACTTTGGCCACCTGATGCGAAGAACGGACTCATTGGAAAAGACCCCGATATTGGGAAAGATTGAAGGCAGGAGGAGAAGGGGACGACAGAGGATGAGATGGCTGGATGGCATCAACCGACTCGATGGACATGAGTTTGAATAGGATCTGGGAGTTGGTGATGGACTGGAAAGCCTGGCGTGCCTCAGTCCATGGGGTCACAAAGAGTCAGACATGATTGAGCGACTGAACTGAGCTGTAATTAGTTAAGGATCTCCAGGTGAACCATCATGGATTTAGGGTGGGCCTTGAAGCGGAGGCCAGGTGTCCCTTATGAGAGAAAGCAGAGGGAGGCCGTGAGAGGATGGAGGCAGAGACTAGAGGGAGACAGTCACAGGCCGAGGACGCCTGGAGCGGCGGGAGCTGGAAGGGGCAGGAAGGACTCATCCCAGAGCTGCTAACATCTGGAGGGAGCCTGGTCCTGCTGACACCTCCATTTCAGACTTCCGGCCTCCCGATGGTGAGAGCCTAGATTTCTGTCGTTTGAAGCCCCACTCGTGATTGTTCCAGGAGGCTTAGGAAACTCTGCTCTCATTTACTCCTCCCCTCCCCCACTCACTGTGACCCTGTCAAGGGGAGGGAGCTGTCCCCAGGGCCTTACACACAGGGGGGTGCTCAGTCAATAGTCCATGAGTGGGGCTCCCCTGGGGCAGGTGCGCCTCTGCCTGCCCTCCGAGCCCCACACAGAACCCGAACCCGCTTAGAGTAGGGTCAGATTTGGCTCACGCTCAACCAGGCAGAGGGCCCCAAGGGCTTCCTCCCCTCCTCCAGCTCCTACCTCTGGCTCTGCCAAAGGGCAGGTATGTACCTCATCTACCTGTCTACCAGTCCCTCCTACCTGTCCAGCTTCTCCACCTCTGGGGGCTCAAACCCATATCCTGATTTCTTCTCTCTTATCATTGCCTCTGGAAGATTTTTAAGATATCTCTGGGAGGCTGCTGCAGATGCTGGAGTGTGCCCCTGGGCTGGGCCGGCCAGGGGACCCCACAGCTCCCTCGGGATGGGGCAGGAGAGGGCAGGTTGGCCCTGAGGCTGAGAGCTGCGTCAGAGAGTTGAAGCTCAGGTGAGGACTCGGCCTTCCGAGACTTGCAGGTTCCTCAAAATCCATGTGGCGAGCCTGGGGAGGGGGTGGTTCTGCCTGTCTGTGCCCAGGATCTGGAAGGGTGGCCCAGCGTCAGCCAACTGTGGTTTGGGGGAGCTTTCCGGCAGCTGGGGGATGAGGGCGGAACCGAGGACTAACAGCCTGCTGTGGGTTATGTCTGGTAAAGCCAAGAGAAGTAGCCAGACCTTAATACGCCCTGGGCTCACCCCCGCAGGCCTGTGTCTGATGTCACCGCTGAGGACATGCAGAGCTGTGGACAGCATGCACAGGCAAGACAAACTGGCCCTTCCAATAAGTCTCCAAACACAAAGGTGGGCGAGAAAGGCAACTTGCAGAGCAATGAGGGTACAGAGTGGTAACATCAGAGCTAAATTTTCAGGCTAAATAACATGATCTGTTGGTTATGCATACACACCCATGAGCAAAAATACATCAAACGCCATGAGAATGGGTAAGCCAGGGGGAGGGGGTGCCTCAGGGAAACGGAGGGTCAGAGTGAGGCTCGGGCTGTGTCTGTTTGGTTCATTTATTCCAAAAAGAGCTGAAGAAAATCTGCGAAATGGGAGCACCTGTGTCATGGGCAGGTGGGGATTCGTCAGGTGGTTTTCTCTGATCTCCTGTCTGATTGGAGTATAGAAGTTTCAAAACATTTAAAAAATAAAGACGCAAAAGAATTCACCAAGCAAGGGCAGGGAGGAGGGACAGAGAGGGCTCACCTGGACAGGTGGACTTTGAAGTATGAGGAAGGGACGGGGCTGTGGGAGCTGGGAAGAGCCGTGAGCAGATTCTCAGAGGCCCTGCCCAGGACGGACAGCCAGGCTGCTGCCTAACAGCGTGTTTTTTTTTTTTAATTGAAATATAGTTGATTTACAATGCTGTATTCTTTTCTGCTGCACAGCAGAGCGACTCAGTTATACCTATACATACATTCTTTTTCATATTCTTTTCCATTGCGGTTTACACAGATGTTAAGTATAGTTCCCTGTGCCCAAGCAGTAGGAATTTGTTTATCCGCTGTGTGTGTAACAGTTTGCATCCGCTAACCCCAAACTCCCGCTCCTTCCGTCCCCGACTCCCCCTCGGCAGCTGGCTGTTCTCTACGTCTGTGAGTCTGTTTCTGGTTTGTAGATAAGTATTTGTGGTATATTTTAGATTCTGTATGAAAGCGCTGTCATAGGACTTTAGTCTTCCTCCTTCTGACGTATCTCACTTAGCATGATCATCTCTAGTTGCACCCATGTTGCTGCAAACGGCATTATTTTGTTCTTTTTTTACAGCCGAGTAATATTCCATTATGTATATGTACCACATCTTCTTTATCTCTTCATCCGTTGATGGACACTTAGGTTGCTTCCATGTCTTGGCTGTTGTGAATAGCGCTACCATGCACATAGGGGTGCATGTATCTTTTCAAATTATGGTTTTCTCCCGATATATCTCAGGAATGGGATTGCTGGATCATATGGTAGTTTTATTTTTAGTTTTTTTGGGAAATTCTGTACTGTTTTCCATAGTGGCTGGATCAGTTTATATTCCTGCCAACAGTGTAGGAGGGTTCCCTTTTCTCCACACCCTCTCCAGCATTTGTTATTTGTAGGCTTTTTGATGATGGCCATTTGGACTGGTATGAGGGGATATCTTGCAGTTTTTATTTCTGTTTCTCTAACATTAATAATTAGCAATGTTGAACACCTTTTCATGTGCCCCAACAGTACATATTTTGAGTTTGACAATCAAACACTAACTGAAGTGGAGCTGGTTGCTGTTGAGAACGAATTGTTGGTTTGAAAGATCAAGATCCCCACGTACTCCCAGTGCCCTGATCCAGGCTGCCTCCCTCTAGACCCAGGACACCCGCTGCCCGGGGCCCTGCCTCGTGTCTCCCCACACCCCAGCTCATCAGCCTCCGCAGAAGCCTTCCACTGGGTGCTTGTTCCTTCCGACCCCAGGGCCGCCCCTGGAGGTAAGGGTGTGGCATATGGATTTGTCCAGTTCCTGCCACAGTGCTGGGCACACAGCAGGAATCCACTGCATACCAGTAAATGGGAATCACCCAAATGAGCTGGCACTGCAAAGAGGCGCTTTGCTTCTCAAGGGTGTCCCCCAGCACCCACCGCAGAACCATCTAGCATATTTGGTAAAATGCAGATTCCCAGGCCCCAACTCAGACCACCCCTCCAGGAGTCACTGTCTTTGAGGATCATCCCAGAATCTGCATTTTTAGCAGGTTGATGGAGGGATTCTTAGATACCCTGATAAGAAGGTCTTTTCAGACGGTAGAGACTAGTCTTGTTCTTTCCCACTGGTTCTTAGTGGATGTGGTCCGGGCCCTGAATGAGCTTGTGAACTTGAGCATCACCTGGGAATTGGTGAAAGGCAGACTCCACAGCCCAGTCGTTGGCCTATTGAGTCCTAGTACCCCCAGGGTGGGTGGGTGGGGTCTGTATTTAAACATGCCCTTAGGTCAATGCTGATATATGTTTGAGGTTGGGAACCCCTGTTTTTGACCACAACCCCACTTTCCACCCTTTTGCTAGGAAAAAAGCTTTGATGCCATTTAAAAACAAATTTTGAAATGAACTTAAATTTTTTCACTGTGTAAGTATTACTCGCCATCATGTCTATGTGTCTGTCTGTGTTCATTCACTTTAGTCATGTCCAACTCTTTGCAACCCCATGGACTGCAGCCTACCAGGCTCCTCTGTCCATGGAATTTTTCAAGCTAGAATACTGGAATGGATTGCCATTTCCTCCTCCAGAGGATCTTCCTGACCCAGGGACTGAACTGCATTGCAGGGGGATTCTTTACTGCTGAGCTACTGGGGAAGTCTGAAGGCACATACTCACCATCATAAAATAATTTAAAAGGTAGAGATAAAGAAGATGAGGATAAAAATGATCCAGTACTCAACCTCAAGATAGAATTCTTATTCCAAACGGGGGTATATCCTTCCAGGTTTTCTAAAGCAGCATTTTTATTATGTATAATAAATGTATTCCCCACATACATTTTTATTTTCAAAAATTGAGATTGCACTCTGTTCGTGTTTTTGTCACTTGCTTTTTCCACTCATCAATATATGGTGAACACTCTTTCATGTCACTGGATACTGCTATGCGTGCATGTGTGTGTGCTCAGTCATGTTCCGACTCTTTGCAACCCCATGGACTGCAGCCCACCAGGCTTCTCTGTCCATGGG
Organism: Bos indicus x Bos taurus; assembly: GCF_003369695.1. Taxonomy (NCBI): domain Eukaryota; kingdom Metazoa; phylum Chordata; class Mammalia; order Artiodactyla; family Bovidae; genus Bos; species Bos indicus x Bos taurus. Next base: position 55,035,805 of record NC_040093.1, read on the forward strand.
ATTCTCCAAACAGGAATACTGGAAGGGGTTGCCATTTCCTCCTTCAGGGGATCTTCCTGACCTAGGGATTGAACCTGCATCTCCTGCATTGGCAGATGAATTCTTTACCACTAAGCCACCTGGAAAGCTCCCGAATACTACTATCATCATCATTTTTTTTGTGGCTTATACTGGATAGTTGGACAATCATTAACTTAGCCACACCTCTAAGGCTGGGTTAGAGAGTTGGAACTGGCAAGCTGTGACCCACAAGCTAGATCTGGCTCATTGATGTGATGGGATTACACATATATAGCTGCACAGTTTGCTCTGAATTTACATAAGACTAGTGAGCCCAGACGCTTACTCCTTGGAAGGAAAGTTATGACCAACCTAGACAGCATATTCAAAAGCAGAGACATTACTTTGCCAACAAAGGTCTGTCTAGTCAAGGCTATGGTTTTTCCAGTGGTCATGTATGGATGTGAGAGTTGGATTTTGAAGAAAGCTGAGCACCGAAGAATTGATTCTTTTGAACTGTGATGTTGGAGAAGACTCTTGAGAGTCCCTTGGACTGCAAGGAGATCCAACCAGTCCATTCTGAAGGAGATCAGTCCTGGGTGTTCTTTGGAAGGACTGATGCTGAAGCTGAAACTCCAGTACTCTGGCCACCTCATGCGAAGAGTTGACTCATTGGAAAAGACTCTGATGTTGGGAGGGATTGGGGGCAGGAGGAGAAGGGGACGACAGAGGATGAGATGGCTGGATGGCATCACTGACACGATGGATGTGAGTTTGAGTGAACTCCAGGAGTTGGTGATGGACAGGGAGGCCTGGCGTGCTGCAATTCATGGGGTTGCAAAGAATTGGACACAACTGAGCGACAGAACTGAACTGAGTGAGCCCAGACTTCTGTAGCATATGATCTGCACAACAGTACTCAGAAGCCCAACTCCAAATCTTGAATTGGTTGCCAATGTTTCAAAATGGAAAGATTTCACATAAAAATCCAACTCTCAACTTTCAACAAATCTGAAGATCCAGTAACGCTGGGATTACATTCCAGCAGAGAGATGAGGGGCTGGACTGAAATAGCTGCCATTACAGATGGGGACGTGTGCATGCTCTCCAGGGCCTTACTGCCCCTAACTCTCTGATTAAACCCCTGGCCAGCCTTTTAAACAAACTCCTTTATGTTATCAGTCTGATCCTATAAGCATTTGAATTTGCCACCCCTGCATGACACTTTTAAATACTTGTTGAATAAACTAATCACTTTTCAAAGCCACAATAGCCTAGACATGGAAGATGATTCTTCTGTTTCATTGAAATAACGCAGATGGGGAGTTGCTATGGCAACACTGGGACCGTACTGTAGATTGCTTCAGGGATGATCACAGAGCATCTTCCAAGAAGCAGTATCCCTCCCTCCCCCAGACCCTGGCCTGGTGGAAGTCATCCCAGCAAGGCTATAGTTACAGTGGCTTTTTAATGGGGGGAAGTAGGTGTGCTTGCAGAACGGAATGTTAGCTTTGACAGGAGCACAGACACTGTTTAGTCCTATAGATTCCAGCTCCTCCCCCACGAAGGATTCCTTTTATTATTTACATCCCCATCCATCCCATATTTGGGAACAGTTGTCTTCCAAGCAAACAGCACTTAGGATGTAGATTTGTTTTCTTATTTAAAAAGAACATCAAAGAGGAATCGTGGTAGCCAGTGTCATATTGTAGTTAAATATATGGGCTCTAATCCTGGTTCTGTCATTCACTTCCTGTGTGACCTTGGCCAAGTTACAAAACCCCTCTGAGTCTCAGTTTCATCACCTTTTAGATAGTATCAATAGGGGCTTCCATGGTGGCTCAGTGATAAAGAATCCGCCTGCCAGTGCAGAAGACATGGCTTTGATCCCTGAACCGGGACGATCCTGCAGGCTCCGGAGCAACTTAGCCTGTGTGCCACAACTATGAAGCCTGGGCTTGAGAGCCCTCGGACCGCAACACAGGAGCCTGTGTGCCTCAGCTACCGAAGCCCATGTGCCTAGAGCCTGTGCTCTGCACCAGGAGAAGCCACTGCAGTGAGAAGCCTGCACACGGCACTAGAGAGCAGCCCCCGTGCAACAGTGAAGACCCAGGTCTCCTGCATTGTAGGCGGATTCTTTACCATCTGAGCCACCCGGGAAGCCCAGTGAAGACCCAGCACAGCCAGAAAAAAAAAAAAAAGATAAAAAACAAAATCTTAACTAACAATAACAACAGCAATAACAGTCTCCATCTTACAGGGTTGCTGCAGAATATCTGACATGGGACAATGCATGAAGCCCTCAGCACCGTGCATAGCTAATAATGGCAGCCACTTGATACAGAATAGTCATTAAAAATTTTTTTTCTCTTTCCTTTTTTCTTTGTTTTTGTATTTTAATTGGAGGATAATTGCTTTACAATATTGTTTTGGTTTCTGCCATACATCAACATGAATCAGTCACAGGTACACATATGTCCCCTCCCTCCTGAACCCCCCTTCCTTCTTCCACCCCATCCTACCCCTCCAGGTTGTCACAGAGCCCCAGTGTGAGTCCCTGAGTCATACAGCAAATTCCCACTGGCTGTCTACTTTACATATGGTAATGTGTATGTTTCCATGCTATTCTCTCAATTTGTCCACCCACTCCTTCCCCCACTGTGTCTACGGGTCTGTTCCCTATGTCTGTGTTTCCATTGCTGCCCTGCAAATAGGCTCATCAATACCATCTTTCTAGATTCCATACGTATGCATTAATATATAATATTTGTCTTTTTCTTTCTGATATACTTCACTCTGTGTAATAGGCTCTAGATTCATCCACCTCATTAGGACTGACTCGAATGCATTCTTTTTTATAGCTGAGTAATAGTCCATTGCTAAAGCTGAAACTCCAGTACTTTGGCCACCTCATGCGAAGAGTTGACTCATTGGAAAAGACTCTGATGCTTGGAGGGACTGGCAGCAGGAGGAGAAGGGGACGACAGAGGATGAGATGGCTGGATGGCATCACTGATTCGATGGACATGAGTCTGAGTGAACTCCGGGAGTTGGTGATGGACAGGGAGGCCTGGCGTGCTGCGATTCAAGGGGTTGCAAAGAGTCGGACACGACTGAGCAACTGTTCTGAACTGAATAGTCCATTGTATATAAGTACCACTATTTCTGTATCCATTCATCTGTCGATGGGCATGTAGGTTACTTCCATGTCCTAGCTATTGTAAAAAGTGCTGCAATGAACATTGGGGTACATGCGTCTCTTTCAGTTATGGTTTCCTCAGGGTATGTACCCAGAAGTGGGATTATTGGGTCATATGGTAATTCTATTCCTAGTTTTTTTGTTTGTTTGATTTTTAAGGAATCTCTATACTGTTCTCCATAGTGGCTGTAACAATTTTCATTCCCATCAACAGTGCAAGAGGGTTCCCTTTTCTCCACACCCTCTCCAGCCCTGTGTGAGCTTAGCTGAAGTTAATCTGTGCAGCCACACTGAGAACAGAGAAACCTGATCCTTATTTCTTCGTTTAAGGACCACAGGGTTCATCCAAGAAATGACTAGAGGCCATGTCAGGGCTCTCCTCGCTGCCTTGCAAGTGCGTGGTTGGTCCCTGGAGCTGGACTCTGCCCTGTCTCCCAGGGCCCCACCGGGATCCTTGCCCTCCGGTGCTGTAGTTTCCCTCTTGGGTAATGACCCTGGGTACTTGGGGTTCATTCTAACTTTTTTGGAAAAGCTAAAAATGAATTTCCCAAGCTCTCTTGGAGCTCCGGCTCTGGGTGTGAGTTTGGCTGTGCCAGTTCAACGTGTTCTCATGAGATTTGGAAGATGGGAAGAAGGCGGGTGCTGTCTCTCTGTGGCCTGTTTTCCCTTGACCAGCAAGGTCATGGGGATGCTGGCGTCCAGCCTCCAGCTCCGGGGGTGTCTAGCCGCAGGCGCTCACTCCTGGGCTGCAGCGCTGAAGGTGCTCTGACTCAACAGTCCCCTCACAGCTTTGTGCTTCTCAGCTCTCCTGAGTGCGGCAGCTCCTGTTCTGCCGTGTCGAGGGGTCACGGCCGCAGTGGAGCCTGGGGCTGCTCCTCCAGCCCGCTGTCGGCTTTGTAATCACCCAGTGTGTTGTGTGAAGCTGTTTTCTGCCGGAAAGACTTTGAACTGTTTCTACTTTCTGCATGGAGCCTGACTCATGACACCCCTCTTCCCGGTACCCCAATCCTGCTGACTGCCTGGCCTGTGTGGCTGCCCTGCCCTTCCATCAGCAGCTGGCTCTGACTCTAAGCCTGACTCAGATCTCATGGGCTGCTGCTTACCTCCAGTGTAGACAACCCACTTCAAACTCCGACCTGCCTGCCCTGAGGCATTTGCTCCCGTCCCCCACCGTTGTACAGGGGTGTGGTTCTGAATTCTCCCTACTCTGATTGCTGGGAGTGCTCCCTTAGTAATGAGTAACTTCAAGAGTCACTAAGGAGTATTTCAAAATGAGAAATAATGAGAAAATGAGTCTGGCTTGAAAATTACTCCCAATATGGTCATATCATAAAAGCCTGGGGGGCAGGGGGAGACACGGACCCGTTTTCCTTTCCGTGCCTTAAAACACAATGATTCAACTGGTGACTAAATTGTGAGCTTTTTCTTATTCATGTGTTAATCTCTCTAAGCTACAAAAATAATAGATACTCACTGCAGCTAATTCTGAATAATACGCAACTGTATGAAATAAAGTTTAGAGACCAAACTATAAATGGTGAGCCCCTCAACCATCTGTATTCTTCTAGATTTTTCTTTGTACATGTACACACACACACACATGTACAGGCATACATGGCTGTTTTTGATCAAATGAAATTTTATGATGAAATTGCACATCTATAAGAAATTTATATATACACACAGAGGAAAAAAAATATATATATAGTTTTGCAAAAAAAAAAAAATATATATATATAGTTTTGCAATGTGCTGTTTTCACTTAACAGGGCATCAAGGAAGATGTTCCCCATGAGTACATATAGATAGTTCTCATTTTATTTAAATTCTTTCCAGTTTTTGAGATCATGAAGCTACAATGGTTTACTGATGTCATCTCCTACTGATGGAGACTGTGGCAGACAGAATTCTGTGATGACCCATGGTGACTCCACCCTTAAATGGCTCCTTCTCCTTGAGTGTCCGCTGCTACTGCTACTGTGGTTGCTCAGTCATGTCAAACTCTCTGTGACCCCATGGACTATAGCCCATTAGGCTCCTGTGTCCACAGGACTCTCCAGGCAAGAATACTGGAGTGGGTTGCCACGCCCTCCTCTTGAGTATGGGAGGAACCTACAAATATGACGGGGTGTCACTCCTGTGAGTAGAGTGTATATGGTTGGTACTGTGGATTTCAGGAAAGGGAGGTTCTCCTTGGTGGGCTGACCTAGTCAGGTGAGCCCCTAAAAGGAATGGATTCTCCCTTGTGGGGAGATTCTCCACGGTTGAGGGGTGGGGGGCATGTGGAAGAGCCACTCCTGGACAATGGTCAGCAAGAAAAGGGGGCCTCAGTTATAAACCCCGAGGAAAATGAATTCTGCCACCAACCTAAGTATGCTTATAAGAGGACCGTGATCTCTAGGTGAGGCTGACAGCTTGATTTTGGCCTTGAAACCTTGATCAGAGAACCCAACCCAATAACGCAGGGACGTCTAACCCACAGAACCTGGAGACTCTAGGTGGGCGGGGGCTACAAGAAGTCTGGTTTTAAGCTGCCATATGGGGGTAATTCGTTTACAGAAAACTAATGCGGCATTTAGGTGGTTATCGATTTTTGTGCGTTTGTTTTTACTGTTTGTTTATTTTTAAAATACACATATATTTTCAGCTGTGCCAGGTCTTGGTTGCGGTATGTGGGATCTTTAGTTGCCGCATGCGGGATCTCGTTCCCCGACCAGGGATCAAGCCTGGGCCTTCTGCATTGGGAGCATGGAGTCTGAGCCACTGGACCACCAGGGAGGTCCCTGTTTGTTTTGAAGTAATAGCTCCATCTTGAACCTCTTCGCACATGTATATTGATGTCCCAGGAGTTTCTACAAGATTTTTGGGTACAAGCATTTAGATGATGAGACGAACAACCCCACGGCTCTCCTGATGCCCTGTGTTGATTGACACTCTACTCCTGTGTCCCCATACCCCTCACCATCACTGGTTGTTAGGCCTTTTTAAAAATTATGGTGTGCACATAACATAAAACCTACCATTTTAACCATTTGAAAGTGAACAGTTCACGTGGCATTATATTCACAACACTGGGCAGCCATCACCACGATGTCGTTCCAGAACTTTCTGTCTCTCCAGAGGACGCCTCATACCGGTTTAGCAGTTGTTCCCTATCTCCACCCCCACCCACTGGCAGCCGCTAAACTGCTTTCTGTTTTATTAGTAATCTTTTTCACTTTTTTTGCTGATCGGATATGCAAACAGGGGTGCTTATTTCAAAATGCTTTGACGACCGGATGACGCACCGCCGCCTCTTCGAGTTCAGGCCTGTGTGTTTCAGTCGGGGCTCAACACACACCAGGTGGATACCTCCTTGCCCTCCTCTTCCTCCCCGGATCCCCCATCTCCATCTACCCCATCTCAACCTCAACAACCTCCCAGCTCGAGACCTGCAGACCTGCATGTCCCTCTCTCTTCCTTGTCTGAGTTCTGTTGATTCCAACTGAGAAAGCCTCCTGCATCTTATCCTGCCCCCAGCCCACTTCAGTTCCTCCTCTGACCTGGACAGCCCCCCAGAGGCCTCTCTGGGCAGGGGGCTGAGGGCGGGGAAGGAGGCTGAGTGCCAGGGAGGCAGCAGGGAGGGGTGGGCACTGTGGCTGCCGGGCGAGGCCATGCCCTGGTAAAGAGGACACCCTCACCCACTCTGTATGGTTGCATGTTCCCAGATCTTCTGATTTTTCAGAAGAAGCCTCAGGTCTGGATATTTATGTAAGAAGGCTTGGCATCTCATTCCGAGAGCAAGTTCTCCTTGTTCTGGACAACCAGGGGCGGTGGGAGCCCGGAGCCTTCTCGCCCTGCAGGCGACTCCTCTGCCAAAATGAGGGTGTGGGGACAGTGGGTCCCAGGTTGCAGAAGGCTTGAAAAGCCCCAGACAGACGCCCCAGGCTCATCTCCAGGTCCTGCTCCCTGCTGCCAGGCCCTTTAAGGATTCTGAAACATTCTCTCCAGCTGCCCCTGTGACTGTGGCTGTTTCCATAGCAGTACCAAGTATCTGCAGAGCGTCTGTCTGCGGAGCAGCGGGCTTTCCCGGGGCAGGTACCCCATCCCGTGTGACAGGGGCATGCCTGCCGGGTGGGGGTGTACGGGTGGGTTTCTGAGCAGATGCTGTGGGAGGGCTCCGACCTGCCCAGCCTGCTGAAATGTGCTGAGATGGCCTTGGGGGCAGGGCTGTTACTGGGCTGAAAGAAAGCAAACCTCAGCCCCCGGCTTTGGGAGCAGGCTGGGGCCACACCAGCTGTCAGGGAGTGGGGGTGGGGTGGGGTGGGGGCAGGGAATGCTGGCTCTAAGAGCTGGCTGGGGCCTTAGAACCTGGCTCCTGCTTGCAAGTTTTTCTAAAAGGCTCTTATTGGGAGTGCCCTGCTGGCCCAGGGGTTAGGATCCAGGACTTTCCCTGCTGGGCCTGGGTTCAGTTCCTCACTGGGGAGCCGAGATCCCACAAGCCGTGTGTGGAATGGCCAAAAAAATAAAAAGAAGGCTCTTCTTGACAATAGTCATTAGGCCCCAGGGTCTGGTATCACTTAAGATTTCAGGTTTCATTTCCACATGGGAGGGCACTGGCTCTGGCTGGCTACAGAGCCCACTGCCTAAAACCTCTGTGTCATGAGAAATTGGCAGGGTAGATTAGGAGCAGGGAGCAAGAATCCCTCCCTTGAAGGAAGACCCTTTTAATTGAGGGCCTGCTGTGTGACAAGCCTCCCTCCTCCTCATCTAGGCAAGATGCGATACTATTAAGCCATTTTACAGATGTGGAACCTGAGGCGCAGAGAGGGCAAGCTACTTGCCTAAGGTCACAGAGCTAGGAAGTGGTGTGGCTGGCATTTGAACCCAAGTCCGTTGGCCCAAAAGTCCATCCTTGTATCTTTCCCTCCGTTGCTCCCCTCTCCCTCCTCCCTTCCCTCTCTCTTTCTCCTTCCCTCCCTCCCTCCCTTCTTCCCCATCACCTCCAGAACCAACCATCCTTTGATCTTTTATATTCCAAGCTGGATATTTCTCTGACCTCCAAGCTGCCACCATCATTTGTGTGGACCATCGCCACAGTCTCCTGACACCCCTTCTTGCCTGGTTTTCAAGGTCTAAGTCAGATCACATCCTTCCCCTGCTCAGATCAGATCCTCTATGGGTCCCTCTTCACACAGAGCAAAACCCGAAATGGTCACAATGGCACCAGGGCCAAATATGACCGGGACTCTGACGTCTCGCTGACCTCATCACCTGCCCCTGCATCGCCACCTCTGGCCCAGGCACACTGGCCTTCTCACTGGGATTCATGCTTTGCACAGTCAGCCTCAGGGCCTTTGCATGACTCCCTCCCCTCCCTGTGCCTGGAGCTCACTTACCCTGACATCCCTGTGTCGATGCCCTCTTTCACAGTGCTCTCTGCCCAGAGTCACCTCATCAGAGAGGCCTGCCCTGACCCCTGTTCTAAGTCAGCCCCTGGACCTGGTTTATTTTTCTTCAGAGCGCTAATCACCACCTGCGCCAGAAGGAATCTATCTCTACTTCCCTGTTCCTCTGTATCCCTATCTGTATCTAGAACTCTTTCTACATCTGTGTCTCTATGCCTATCTACCTGGAATTCTAGCTATGTGGATAAGTAGCTTAGGGGGTTTAAAAGATACCTACAGTTCTGTGACCTTGTTTTACTTTGTTCCACCTTATTTCACCTCGTTTTGGTGTCCCTGATTGAGGTCAGACCCGTGATTCTCAACCACGGGGAGCTTTACCCCCTAACACGGTTGACTGGAGACAGTTTTGATTCTCTCAGCTGGAAGGGTAGGGGGTGCTCTATGGCATCCAGTGGGCCCCGGCCTGGACTGTCTGCTCCTTCCCTTCTACCCTCCCAGCACCTAGGAGGAAGCCAGGGCTGCAGTGGGTGCCCAGTGAGCACCTGGGAGGATGCCGGGGTGGCAGCGGGTGCCCAGTGAGCACCTAGGGGGAAGCCAGGGCTGCAGTGGGCACCCAGTGAGCACCTAGGAGGACTCCGGGGCTGCAGCGGGCGCCCAGTGAGTCCCAGGAGGATGCCGGGGCTGCAGCAGGCACTCAGTGAGGATGACCTGGGTCCCTTGGCCTTCAGGTGCCAGGTGCTGCCCCAACGTCCCCATCTGCCGCGAGCTGGGAATGGGAGCCCGGCCCCGGGGGTGGGGTCGCGCAGCCAGCGGTGATGGAGCGGGCACTTGAAAGGCTGCGTGTCTGACCCCCAGGTCTGCACTTTCTCACATGAAATCAGGTTCCCTTCACTCAGGGGGCTTTGAGAGTCAGCACACCCACCAAAGTAAGAAAAGTCAAAATGCCCAAAGCATCTGCTCCACCCCCAAGCGTCACTGAGAGGGGGTGCTGGGCAGAGAAGAGAGGGTCGGGAACGGCAGTCCTGACTCTGACTCTGGTTGTGCCAGGGACAAGCTGTGTGGCCATGGGGTGGTCCCTCTGCTTCCATGGTTCTCAGTGTCCCCAGGGTTCGGTCAGTCTCCCCAGGCAATTCGCGTGGTGATTTAGGGACACCCGGAGGAACATTCATGTTAGTCACCATGTCATGATCAGAAGGTATTAACACATGCAGGGCTTCCCTGGTGGCTCAGTGGTAAAGAATCCACCTGCCAGTGTAGGAAACACAGTTCAAGCCCTCGTCTGGGAAGATCCCACTTGCTGCGGAACAGCTAAGCCCACGGGCCCCAACTACTGAAGCCTGAGTGCTCCAGAGCCCCGGGGCCGCAGGTACTGAGCCCGAGAGCCGAGAGCCTGTGCTCCACAATGAGAGAAGACACTGTGGCAAGAGGCCAGCGCACCACGCCCTGAGAGCAAAGCCCGCTACAGCACGCAACGCAGTCCCAGCACAGCCAAACAGATAAAGTTAAAAACACGTGCAGTGCAGAGAGCTAACATGGCCCCCAGGAGTTCTGACACGTGGGCATGCAAAGAACCCCCTGGAGGGCATGTTAAAGATCCTCAGGCCCACCCCTAGGATTTCTGATCCAGTGGGTCTGGGTGGGACCCAAGAACCTTGAAATTCTTGAAGGCCCCATGTGGTGCCGATGCTGCTCCCATGGGACCGGAACCAGTGTTGACTGCAGGCTTCAGATGTGCTGGGCGGGTCGTGGGTGTTCACTGCATATGTTACATGAAGAGGACTGTCTGCCCACGGAGGCTCAGGGAAGCTAAGAGTAGAGAAATCACAGAGAAATCCACAAGTCAACTTCGGGACTCTCCAGCCTCAAATTCCTCCCCATCGACTGAGCTATCACAGGGCCTCTAAGTCAGCTGAAAGCTTTGTGAGTCCGTTGAAAGACAAACTGCCAACTCATCTATTCATATAACAAACAGTTATTGTGCTCACACTATGTGCCAGGCTTGGTGCTGGGTGCTGGGCTAGCAGAAGCCAACGATACAGAGGCAGAGAGTATGAGAAAATAAAATAGGTAAATACTCTGCATCTGTTACAGTTACTGCCGTGAAGGAAAGAAGCAAGAGGAGGGAGGGGCTACTAAGGGCAGAGCTGTGGATGGGAGAGGTGCCGGAGCCCCTTTCAACAGAGGGATCCTAAAAATACTCCTTTGATTGATACAGTTTAAGCTGAAATCAGAAGGCTGCAGAGGCGTGGCCCAGGGAAGATCTGGGCGTGTTGGGGAGAATGGTGGTTGATGCAAAGAGCCTCCTAAAATGTTCAGATCTTAATCCTTGGAATCTTCAAGCATTACTTCATGAAGGCCAAAGGGACCCTGTGGGTGAGATTAAGACCCTTGACGTGGGGCGCGTAACCCTGGATTATCCAGGTGCGCCAATGTAATCACACACGTTCCTCTCAGAGGGAGGCAGATGGATCTGTGATCACCGACAAGGTGTGGTGATGGGAGCAAAAGATTGGAGCCATGCAGCCCGGAGCCAAGGAGTGCGAGCTTCTCCAGGGGGTGGGAGCGGCAAGGCGTGGATTCTCCCCTGGGGCCTCCAGGAGGAGCCTTCCCTCTGCTGACACCTTGATTTTTGCCCGGTGAGACTCATCTCGGAACTCTGACCCACTGAACTGAAACAGGATCATTTGCAACGCTTGAAGCCCCTGCCTTTGTGGCAATTCGTTATAACATTGAGCTGCTGCTGCTGCTGCTGCTGCTATGTCGCTTCAGTCGTGTCCGACTCTGTGCGACCCCATAGACGGCAGCCCACCAGGCTCCTCCATCCATGGGATTTTCTAGGCAAAAGTACTGGAGTGGGGTGCCATCGCCTTCTCCTATAACATCGAGCAGTCAGGGATTAACCTTGCCTGATTTGACTCGCTTTGAGAGTCACCTTTGGAATATCCTGCCCAAAAGTGTTTTCCTGGAGCCACAATGATGGTCTGTGCTGACAGTGTGACTTCTGAGGGGGCCTTGGACTCAGCCTCTGGAGAGGTTGCAGGTTGAAATCAATCTTTTGTGTAGTCAGCCAAGTCCACGTGGCCTGAACCCCGATAAAAACTCTGGACGTCAAGGCTGGGTGAGCTTCTTTGCTTGGCAGTATTTCTGAGCATGTGGTCACATCAGTGCTGGAAGAAGTAAGTGCTGTCCACCCGACTCCCTTGGGAGGGGCAGTGGGGTGCGTGCACCTGGTCATGCCTGGTCTCTCCCGGACTCTGCCCTTTGCTGAACACTGCAGCAGTTGTGACCACAAGTAAAATGGCTTTTCTGAATTCTGTGAGCCCTGAATTATGAAACTGAAGGGTGATCTTAGGGACTCCCACATGCAGTTGGTGTCAGAAGTGAGGTCTTGGGATTCCCAAGCTTTGCACGCAACGTGGGAACCCACTACAAATGCAGGATCTCTTGGTAGGAAAGTCATGTGATGCCCTGGGACCTTCACTAAAGCTGCCTTAGCTGGGATATGAAGGATAGGGGAGGTCTGCAGCCACGGAGACACAGGGACAGCGTCTCCATCACCGACCATGGTGGTGGTTCGTCCACACTCTGACGTCTGCTTTGAGTGTGGGCCGGCTGTCCACACTTGACGTCTAGCCATCCCCTGCTGGAGATTCATAATGTGGACCTCCAGAGCTGGGCTGTAAAACCTTCACTCCTCTGCTAGCTCTCTCCCTGACATCCGGAATCTGTTCTGGGATGTTCCGTGGGTTCCTCTCAGATCTCTGCTTCTGCACTGGCCATGGGGAGAAGTTTACTCTGAGTCAGTTCAGACAGCTTGTCCATCAGGCGCGCTCACGGAAGATGAATCTGGCTCATCCTGGTGTGGACACTCAGCCTCTTGTGTCCCAAGGCAGCATGAGCCTGGGTGCCTAGGAATCAGTCCCCCAGGGTGCTGACAGCCTCACTACAGGACCGCTTGGGGTCCTGTGGGTCGGGCTAGATCGAGACACCAGGAATGTCAATGGGGCACACACCACTGGGTCAGTACCACATTTGGGTAAGAAATGAATGAGACTGTGTAGATATATGTAAAGTAGACAATACTTTCCAGGCATTATAGGATGGTTTTCCTAAAGGACTAGAATATTCTATACCTTTCTTTTAGGCCCTAATTTATTATTTATCTTACTGTGTATTTTACATGAGCAGACTTAATTTCTGTACTCTAAGGCAGGGATTGGCAGACTACAGCCTTGAGTCACATGTGGCCACACCCATTTATTTACTGCTGTCTATGAAAATCCCATGGACGGAGGAACCTGATAGGCTGCAGTCCATGGGGTCGCTGAGGGTCGGACATGACTGAGCGACTTCACTTTCACTTTTCACTTTCATGCATTGGAGAAGGAAATGGCAACCCACTCCAGTGTTCCTGCCTGGAGAATCCCATGGACAGAGGAGCTCGGTGGGCTACAGTCCATGGGACCACAAAGAGTCGGGCACCACTGAGCGGCTGAGCACACAGGCACCTCATGCAGACAGTGCTATGAGTATTCCTGCCTTACCCGGCTCGTTCTTATAAGCACCCTTTGGGGTGAGTGGTGATTATCCCCATTTCACAGATGAGGGTACTGAGGTTCAGAGGGGGTAATAAGGGACACAAATGCAACTAGAATCCAGGTCTGACTCCGAAGCTGGGCTCTTAGGCCACGGTGTGCTGCGTCTTGCACAGCAGGAAGGCTTCACAAGCCCTGGGGAAACTGCTTCTTCTGTGGTTTGTTCAAAAATGGTTTTTGAGTGTCTCTGCTGCTGGACTCTGTGCTGGAGACTCTGTGGCTGGTTTAGTTTGGGTTCCCAAACCAAGAGAACCCGAAGCAAGGACTCAAGTGCAAGGGGTTTGTTCAGGTGGTCTTGGATAGTGATCAGGAGAGTGAGGGTGACACAGGGAGGGGAAGGGGCCAGTGACGGGAGGGGTTGTGACCACCTCAGGCTGCCCCCAGGATGCACCCGAGTGTCTTCCACCCAGGCTCAGGCATTGGCTCAGGGTTGCCTTCACTCTATCTGGTGGGCCAGCTTTAAAGGTGGATAAAGTGGGTCCTAGCCAAAGAAAGCTGCTGGACAGAGAAACGCAGGTGTTGGTGGTCAAGGACAGATGGGGACATCACATGATAAAGGCAAAGGGGACTCAGGGGCTGGAGTGGCAAAAGAAATGGGGGGGCATGTCATTAACATGTGATGGGAAAGCATCTGCCTGCAGTGCAGAGGGCCTGGGTTCGCTACTTGGGCCAGGAAGAGTCCCTGCAGAAGGGAATGGCTACCCACTCCATGGAATTCCATGGACAGAGAAGTCTGGTGGGCTATAGTCTGTGAAGAGTCGGTCGCAAAAGGTCAGACATGACTGAGCGATTAACACGTTCACTTTTTTCCCCAAGTATATTATTAACAAGGTCCCAAACTATGATGCTGGGCCAGAGGGACCAAGAGTGAGAAATGGTCTGGGTGGGGACCAGGGTGATCAACCGGCCCCGTCTGCCCCAGGACGGTCCAGGTTTAAAACTGGAAGGCCCATGTCCCAGGCAATTCACTGCCCCCTGCCCCCGTGCCCTGTGGGGACTAGGGGGCTGTGCAGAGCAGGTGCTTCGTCCAAAGTGACAGCCCCACCTCGCTCAGCGAACTTCACCACGTTGGGACTGTGGATCAGTTCTGCCAGATCATGGAAATATTTCAAGAAGAGTCAAAAAGCTAGATTTTGTGTGAAATTTCTGTTTCAATGGTTTGGAATTAATCCATATTTTAAAAGCTCTAGGTTGTCTAGGGAGTGATGGGGACAGCTGCCTTCATAAGTGGTCACAGGTCATGGCTTTGGTGAGCAAGGGGCATCTTGGGGGCAGGACCCAAGGCAGGGCTCTTTGCCCTTTGGTCCTCCAGGCTGTCTGTGAGGGGGTGAGGGCTGCCTGTGGGTGCCCACGACGAGCCCATGGGTGAGGATGGTCCTCCCTGGGCCTACAGAGCCCCATGGGAAGGGAGCTGAGTACCTCTGAGTCCAGTCCCTCATTTCACAAAAGAGGTGCAGAGCCTGAGAACGCCCTCCAGGGTCCCATAGCAAACTGCTGACCACAGTTCACCCCTCCCGACATCTGTCTGGCCCCCACCTTCTTCCGCCTCACCACCCCTTCCAAGATCTCTATTACAGGGTCTCAGATTCTTCCTGAACATAAGCACCTTGAACAAGTAACAAGATCCGCTGGCAAATTGGAGGGGCCACAAGGACCCAGCTGCTCTTGAGGTTTTATTAGAGATACCTGCCCAATTAAAGGAAGCTGCTGGTTGACTTTGAAAACAAAGAAGCTAATGAAACAAGATCTTCAGAAGGAAGGATAAATCTGCCCTTTCCTAGTTTATTTTTCAAAAATCTTATTTTGAAGAGAAGCCAGATCTCCTCTGATATTGCTTTAACATATAATTATTTTAACGATGGAAGTTTGCGGTTCTATGCAGACCATTAGTTCTGAACACTTTCAAATACAAGCCCCCTGCCTCAGGCAAGGGTAGAAAGTGTGAGTGCAGGTGTTGGAGCTGGTGGGAGCCATCTGGCTCCCAACAGGAAATGAAGGGAATTTATTGGAAGTGACCAAGGGCAGCAGTGCCTCAGGAGAGAGTCGGAACCAGATGCATCCCTTCTCCACCCTCTCACTGCCAATCTACTTACTCTCCTCTGCCCACGTGGCCTATAGCTGCCCCCAGCGCCTAAAATTATGAACTGCAAATCCGAGGCACAATATGGTAAGCATATGCTCAGGGGAAGAACCTGATTGGCCCAGATGAAATCAGGTGACCACTCCTGGTCCAATCACCTTCGACTGATTGAGCAGATGACTTGCAAGGAGCAAACAAGGCATCCTGGGTCCCTGCCGGAGGGGCTGGGGGCCAGCTTTGCAGGGATCTGCAGCGCCTGGGTGAGCTCCAGGATAGAGCCTCCTACCCATGGCTTCCATCACATAGTGATACAGAAAACGCCTAAGGACAAAAAGCCACTGCAGATTTAAGACGCCAATGGTAAGGGAGTATGTGTTTTATTCCTTAAAACTTCATTGACATGACTTTGTGGAAGAGCAAATATACTTTGGAGGCATTTTAAAATTCTGTTCCCTAGTGGATTGCAGACTCCTTGTTAGGACTCCACCCATAGCCTGAAGTTTAGGAATGGAGGCCTCGGGGAGCTTCTTGCGTAAGGATAATGAACCCTTTGCTGATACCCTATCAGCCTTTCTGCCCCCCTCCCCCCGGGGTGCCCCACCTGTTGGGCCCAGGAAAGAGCACCTCCTCTTCGCTTTTTAGAAGGTCCCTCTGAGCCAGAACAATCCCCACCAAGCCGAGGGGCACAGAGAGGACCTGCCTGGGTGTTTTCTCTGCATCCTGAACCAAATGAGGAACCAGGAAGGAAGGAGCCAGAGGCTCAGCACGTCGGGTTATCAGCTAATCGCTCACCTTCTCCTTCACTCTCGTAACTCATTCCATTCATGTATTCATTCCTGAGAGTATTGACTGATGAGAAAACAGGCCGTCATGAGGCTGATGTGGGGGTGACCCTGGTGTGGGGGTGTGAGAGCCCAGGAGCCCAGGGCAGGAACCTGCCAGAGAGGAGAGGGCATTTGAGTTAGCCTTAAAATTAGGTGCATTGATTCATCCAGTCACCAAATACTTACGGAGTGTCAGCCTTGTGCAGACAGTATCCTAGGTGCTGGGGGCACACCAGGGAGATAAACAGCAAGGTTCCAGCCCTTGTTACAGGCCAGGAGATTGGTTCCAGCTGGTAGGGATGAGGGCGAAGCCAGTTGCCAACCTTTAACCCATAATACTTGTAAGCCTGGGGCTTCCCAGGGGGCTCAGTTAGTAAAGAAACTGCATGCAAGGCAGGAGACCTGGGTCAGGAAGATCCCCTGGAGAAGGAAATGGCAATCCACTCCAGTAATCTTGCCTGGGAAATCCCATGGACAGAGGCCAGGCTACAGTCCACAGGGTCACAGGAGTCAGACGTGACTTAGTGACTAAACCACCACTTGTAAGCCAGCAAAGGGCTCACGTGCCCGAGGCACAGAAAACCAAACCCTGGCATTGACAGTCTGCAGCAGAGTAAGGTTTATTTATTGCAGGATGCCCAGCCAGGGACTGGAGATGAGCCTCAGATCCAATGAGACTTGGTGTTTGAATTGGGTGTGTTTTAAGGTCAAAGAATAAAGAATCTGGGCTTGATTATCATCTTGTGACGTTTCATCACAACGAACTGTGGAAAATTCTTAAAGAGATGGGAATACCGACCACCTGACCTGCCTCTTGAGAAACCTGTATGAAGGTCAAGAAGCAACAGTTAGAACAGGACATGGAACAACAGACTGATTCCAAACCAGGAAAGGAGTACGTCAAGGCTATATATTGTCACCCTGCTTATTTAACTTATATGCAGAGTACATCATGAGAAACATTGGGCTGGATGAAACACAAGCTGGAATCAAGATTGTCGGGAGAAATATCAATAACCTCAGATATGCAGATGACACCACCATTATGGCAGAAAGTGAAAAACTAAAGAGCCTCTTGATGAAAGTGAAAGAGGAGAGTGAAAAAGTTTGCTTGAAACTCAACATTCAAACAACTAAGATCATGGCATCTGGCCCCATCACTTCATGACAAATAGATGGGAGACAGTGGAGACAGTGAGAGACTATTTTTCTGGGCTCCAAAATCACTGCAGATGGTGACTGCAGCCATGAAATTAAAAGACACTTGTTCCTTGGAAGAAAAGCTATGCCCAACCTAGACAGCATATTAAAAAGCAGAGATGTTACTTTGCCAACAGAGGTCTGTCTAGTCAAAGCTGTGGTTTTTCCAGTAGTCATGTATGGATGTGAGATTTGGATTATAAAGAAAGCTGAGTGCCAAAGATTCGGTGCTTTTGAACTGTGGTGTTGAAGAAGACTCTTGAGAGTCCCTTGAACAGCAAGGAGATCCAAGCAGTCCATCCTAAAGGAAATCAGTACTGAATGTTCATTGGAAGGACTGATGCTGAGGCTGAAATTCCAATACTTTGGAATTTCAATACTTCGAAATTCCAATATTTCGCATCTTCTGATGCGAAGAACTGACTCATTTGAAAAGACCCTGATGCTGGGAAAGATTGAACATGGGAGGAGAAGGGGGTGACAGAGAATGAGATGTTTGGATGGCATCACCGACACAATGGACATGAGTTTGAGTAAACTCCGGGAGTTGGTGATGGACAGAGAAGCCTGGTGTGCTGCTGTCCATGGGGTCGCAAAGAGTCAGACAGGACTGAGCGACTGAACTGAACTGTGACATTTCTGTGACATTTTCTTAATCATAGCTTCGGGAATCAGGATATCTCTGGTTTATGAGTCTCTGGCCACGTGGTTCCTGGCTGGGGGGTGGGGGGTGGGGGTCCTGTGAGTTCATTTTGCCCTGGATAAACAACCCAAGTTTGTACATTTATGATGATATCTATGTAGCGTTTTTAGTACGTTGTCTATGTTATCGACAACAGCAATCTTAGTCATCTGATTCTAGTCGATTAGTATTTAGTTAGCACAGAATTAAGGTCAAAGGGGACAAGAAAGGGAGTAATGTTTTGGAGAGAGAGATTAATCATGAATTGGTAAGGGAATTTGGTTTTAGGGGGATTTGGTTTCCTGTTCAGCTGGTGAGAATTCCCAGGCCAGACTCCTCCTCCTCAGCTGGCATTTATTAAGCACCTACTGCCTGCCAGGCACCGAGCTTAGTGGTTGACCTGATTTTCTCATCTATCTTCATGCCAGTCTTCTTCAGAGGACGCTCGTTGTTAGCTCCACTTTGCAGACAAGGGAACAGAGGCTTAGTGAAGCTAAGCCACTTGAGCTCTCTTCCCACTCATGTGCCGGGAGATCTGTCCACAACTCTGTTATAATTCTCTGTCCATCCAGTGCCCTCTCTGGAGGATGAGGACCTCCCCTAACAGGGGTTCATGGAGGGGACCCGTGTCTTCCCTGCCCCTGGATCCCAGGTGTGTGGCCCCCACCAGAGAACACTTGCTCTCTGCACCCTCCTCCTAAGTGAGGACCAAGGACCGAGAGCAGCAGAGCAGTGTCCTTCCAGGGGATGACACGGCTGGAGACTTACATACTGGACTTTCAGGCATCAGGTTGGAGAGAAGATTTTTGTTTTATTTTTTTGCCACACCGAGTGGCACGCAGGATCTTAGTTCCCTAATCAGGGATAGAACCCGAGCCCCCCTTGCAGTGGAAACATGGATTTTTTTTTTTTTGGCTGTGCTGGGTATCTTCGTTGCTGCTTGGGGTTATCTCTAGTTCCCGTGAGCGGGGGTTACTCTCTAGTTGCGGAGCTCGGGCTTCTTATTGCAGTGGCTTCTCTGGTTGCGGAGCACAGGCTCTAGGGCGTGTGGGCTTGAGTGAGCTCAGTAGTTGCAACCCCGGGTTCTAGAGGACAGGCTTAGCAGTTGTGGCCACGGGCTTCATTGCTCCATGGCATGTGGAATCTTCCTAGATCAGGGATCGAACCCATGTCTCTTGCATTGGCGGGCAGATTCTTTACCACTGAGCTACCAGGGAAGTCCTGGGGAGAAGATTTTAAGCCCCATTTTCCTTCTCCCAGAAGTTGCCCCATGGAATTGCTGGCAATGTGTGGATACAGTTTGGGGAAGGATCTGACCCCAAGACTACATTTCTGTGTCACAGTGATTTTTCTGGCCCATGGGACACCTGCCTGCATCGACGCCCACAGGTCCCCCGGATCCTGGGGTGGGTTCCTAATGCTCCAGCTCCCAGCACAGTCATCCCTAAGCTTGGGCCTCACAAGGCACTCAGTACCCTTTCCCCAATTTTTTTAAAATTGAGAGAAAAATTGAGAGTTGCCACACTTGAAGCACTGTCTTCTTCCAGTCAGTCAGTGTAGTGAGAATCCAGAGGGTTCGGACCGCTGGCCTCTGTCCTGCACTCATAGCCCAAATGCAGTGTTAACTCCGATAGTGGCATGGTCTCCTTCCTGCTCAGATGCAGTTAACCTATCCTGCATGGGATGATGTCCTGAGGGCCCGGAAACCGGGGTGCCAGCCGCCAGTCTCCCGTCCACATCTGTGTGTGACCTCAGTAGGCCGCTTCTGAGTCTCAGCTCCCACACCTCAGAACTGAGAGGTTCTCAGAGTCCACGAAGGGGTGGCTGAAACAGGGGGGTCACACCCCGGCTGACTGCGTGGGAATGAGGGCTCGTCTTTCTGGGGCTGTTCATTTGTCCAGAGAAACCAGAGCTTTGTATTTTGTCTCGTGTTAAGATTTTACTGTATTCGCTTTTGTCATTTTAAAGTTTTTCACGCTAACGTACAACATTCATGCCCCGCAAAAGGTGTTCAAGTGTCCAGCTAGATGGACCTTAGAGGACTGAACACACAGTTCCGCACCCACATCAGAAGCAGGGCACACCTGCCCTGAAATCCCACTTTCCTCCCAACCCCTCACCATCACTGCCTTGGTGTCTCCCCACCCCCCACCCCCAGAGGGGGCCGCTGTCCCAACTTCTAACCCTGGACATCAGCTCTTCTGGTTTGCATAGTATCAACACTTACATCTAGGGTATACTTCCTGTTTTGTTTTTAAAATGTGAACCAGTTTCAAAGTCTTTATTGAACTTGTTCCAATATTGTTTCTTTCACGTGTTGGTGTTTTTGGCTGCTAGGCATGTGGGATTTTAGCTTCCCAACCAGGGCTTGAACCTGCACCCAGGGCATTGGAAACACCGAGTCTTAACCGCTGGACTGCCAGGCAAGTCCCCGTGGTGTACTTCTGTGTCTGGCTTCTTTACCCCACATTATGTCTGAAATCCAGACAAGTGTGGGGCTCAGCTGAAAACCATTCACTCGCAACTTCATTACCATGTTTCATGATATGAACGTACCACAATCGATTGAGTCATTGCGCTGTGATGGGCACTTGGGTGGTTTTGTGTGTGCGAGGCTAATAATAAGAGAGCTGCTATGAACATTTTAGTTTGTCCCTTTTGGGGTACAGACGAACACATTTCTATCAAATTACAGGGGTGGAACAGCTGTGTCATAGGGAGGCAGACATTCAGAGAAAGCTGAATTTGGTGTGAAATCTCCATACTTTATAGTGACAGAAAGCAATGAATATTTGTTTAAACAAGGATTCAGCCAAGTAAAACATTCTTCAGGCAGATTAGGCCAGCTGGCAGCCAGTTCATAAACTATGGCTGGGTTGAACTTGACAGTCTGAATTAGCCCTCATGGTCTGAGATTAGCTTCGTTGGTGTTTTTGTCTTGCTTCTTAGATTTTTATAACACCTTTCATTATAAAAGAAAATTCAGGAAAAGGAGAAAAAAATACCCCTGAGGGTTCACCCCTGAAGCAAGCATGGTGACATCTTTGTGTACCGTGTTCTGGTGCTTTCCTCCTCCTCTGAATATAGTGTGTGTGTGTTTATTTTCTTACACATGTGCAGAATTGCTCTGCATAAATTATATATTCTGCCTTTTTGACTCAGTCATAAGCGTTTGCATGTTATTACATGGTGTTCCTTGGGCTTCCCAGGTGGCTTCACTGGGTAAAGAATCCTCCTGCAATGCGGGAGACAGGGAAGACATGAGTTCGATCCCTGGGTCGGGGAGATCCCCTGGAGGAGGGCATGGCAACCCACTCCAGTGTTCTTGCCTGGAGAAGCCCATGGACAGAAGAGCCTGGTGGGCTACGGTCCATGGGGTCGCAGAGAGTCGGGCACGACTGAGTGACAGCACACACCGCCCACCGTCTTCCTGTCCACCTGGGGCTGGTTTTAGATTCATTTAACTTTCCGAGTGGAGAGAAAATAATTCCTGTCTCTGTTTTTAGATTTATCTTTACATCTATGAATACAAGGGCCGCTGCTAAGAGAGCTTTCCCTCTTAATAATAAGCCTTTATTCCAGGCATATAGGAAAGTGGTTTTAAGAGCATGAAGTCTGTGGCCGCTCTACTCAGGTCCAGAATCCTAGTTCTTCTGATTTCCCACCATGTGACTTCTCCAGGCCTCAGTTTGCTTTATCTGGAAAATGGGGACAATAAACAGTGTCTGCCTCATGGTTTGTTGTGGGGATTGAATGAGGCGACACATGTCATATGCTTAGAACAGGGTTTGGCATTTTGTAAACATAGCAAGGTCTAGCTTTTTATTTTTAGCTATAAGAACTATTTTTGGGTGTATTTTCCTGTATATAAAATCAATATTTGTTCATTACAGAAACTGTAGAATACTCAGAAACGTCTGTGAGCATGATATATTGGGGCCTCCCTGGTGGTCCAGGGGCTGAGTTGGTGCTCCCAATGCAGGGGGCTCGGGTTCCACCCCTGGTCAGAGAGCTAGATCCACATGCTGCCACTGAGACTTTGCACGCTACAGCTAAGTTGCCGTGTAACACAGGGAGCCCGGCCTGTGCTCTGTCATGGCCCACAGAAGTGGGGTGGAGGGAGGTGGGGGAGGTTCAAGAGTGAGGGGATATATATATATAATTATGACTGATAGAGCAGAAAGCAACACAGCATTGTAAAGCAATTAAAAAATCCCACGTGCCACAACTAAAAAAAAAAAAAATAATAATCCCGTGTGCCACAACTAAACGTCCGACACAACTGCACAACTGCACTCTAAGACCTGGCACAGCCAAATAAATGTGTATGAAAGTCTCTCAGTCGTGTCTGACTCTTTGCAATCCCATGGACTATACAGTCCATGCAATTCTCCAGGTCAGAATACTGGAGTGGGTAGCCTTTTCCTTCTCAAGGGCATCTTCCGAACCCAGAGATCAAACTCACCAGGTCTCCCGCATTGCAGGCGGATTCTTTACCAGCTGAGCTATCAGGGAATAATTATTAAACAAACAACCCAAAGCCATTTGTGAGTGTATTTTGCCAGTCCGCTCTCAGTGCTTATCTAACATGGTGTGTGTTTACTCAACATCGTAACAGAGGGACTGTTTGGTAACCTGTTTTGCAGTGACCTGCGTTTTTCTCTGTCACTGGGAGCTGTTCTCTGTGGGCCTCTCGGATTTCTGCATGTTTTCAGGCAGAAGCATGGACCCTCTGTTCAAGCATGTTTGTACAGTAGTGGTTAGATGTGCTGCTTCCCCCTCAACAAGAGGGCAAGACTGGTTTCTGCTCAGTGTAATACAGAATCACCCTCTAAGATGAGGTCAGCAGGCTGCCTGCCCCCTAGAAGAGACCCTGGTGCCCTAAGTTCAGGGTTCCCGAGCAGGGGAGGATGGGCAGTGTGTACAGCACCCTCTGGGGCCCCCTCACGTCACCCCGCGGGACCTGGGCCAGGAGGCCCGCTGCAGTAAGAGGTCAAGTCCTTTGTCTCTGATCCGGGAGTCTTAGGTCTTCTCCAGCCCCACCTGTGGGCTTCCACGTTAGGTACAGTCTCTGCTCATCACAGGCCTGGCGAGCATGTCCACAGTCTTCTCCAGCGTGATCTCCAGTGGCTCTGCAGTAGTTCCTCATTTTCTTTTTCCTTCTTTGGTCCAGTCTCTCATCATTGGAAACGTAGGTTATTTTAAAATTTTCACCATTTTAGCCTTTTAAAACATTTTATTGAAGTATTGCTGATTTGCAAGGTGGGGTTACTTTCTGCAGTATGTCAGAATGATTCAGTTACATGTATGTACACGTTTTTTGTCATAGTCTTTTCCATCATGATTTATCACATGATATAGAATACAGTTCCTTGTGCTTTACAGTAGGACCTTGTTGTTTAATTCTTTTCACTGTTTTAAACAATGCTGCAGTGAGCCGTCTTGGAGCTGAGCTTGGCGCTCGTGTGACTGTTTCCATATGATAAATAGAAATGACAGGATCTGGTATTGGTGTGTCAATACGCCCATTGTAGGTTGAGGCCCCGCTGATTCTGAGCCCCTGGAATTTTCTATGTTGTAGATCTTGGGCTCTTTTTTTAAAATTTTTTTTTATTTTTAAAAAATGTTATTTATTTTACTTTTTGGCCATGCCTCGAGGCATCCTCATTTCTGGATTGAACCCTCGCCCCCTGTAGTGGAAGGATGGAGTCTTAACCACTGGAGTGCTTGGGAAGTTCCCAGATCCTGAGCTCTTGGAGGACAAGGACATCGTCATCCTTGTCCCCTAATACTGAACACACAGTAGGTTCTCATCCAGTGTTAGTTGGAGTCAAACAAGGTCCACCGATGGCACCAAGAGAATGCCTCAGCACCATATGGAAAGGCTGGTTGAACACACCGGGTATCGTTCATCACCATTGTCCTCAAGAGATAGTCTCAATGCCACGAAATCATGTAAGGAGATGGAAGGCAAAGGAAATCTAGGATCTGGGGGGCTGCACGGAGGGGGGGCCTGCGTCATCTCCTTAGCCCCCTAAATCGTCCCCACAGTTATGTCTGAGACCCAGCCCTGTTGTTGCCATACTTGTCATTCTTCCTTCTGTGTGGCTTCCATCACCTGGGAAGACCACGTTGTTTAAGAATTTCACAGTTGGTGGGCGTTTGGTTATTGTATTTCCACGTAGGGCTCTTGTGAGCAGTGCTGCAAAGAACAATCCAGCACAAGCTGTCGCTCACGCACAAGCTGTCGCTCACGTAGGCATCCCTGTTGGGTATATACAGAGGAGAGAAATTTCTGGCCATGGTATGTCTGTGTGAAGCTTTAGTTGCTGTTCAGTCACTCAGTTGTAACTGACTCTTTGCAACCCCGTTATCTGCAGCACACCAGGCTTCCCTGTCTTTCACTATTTCCTGGAGTTTGCTCAAACTCATGTCCATTGAGTCGATGATGCCACCCAACCATCTCATCCTCTGTCACCCCCTTCTCCTCCTGCCCTCAATCTTGCCCAGCATCCTGCTCTTTTCCAAGAGTGGGCTCTTCACATCAGGTGGTCAAAATATTGGTACATCAGCCTCAGCATCAGTCCTTCCAATGAACATTTAGGGTTGATTTTCTTTAGGATTGACTGGTTTGATCTCTTTGTTATCCAAGGGATTCTCAAGAGTCTTCTCCAGCACCGCAGCTTTAGTAGCTACTCCCAAATGGTTAAAAAGTGTTTATTCCATAAATGGCTTCTTGAATCCAAGAATCAGGGTGATGTATAAACTGAAGTCATCTCTGCAGTCAGGCCTCCCAGGCAGATGGTCCTGCACTCAGACGGGCCTGGGCTTGGGATTTAGTGCTTGCAGGAGGCTTCTCAAAATTCTTAATAATTTTATCTTTATGTGTGTGTTTTGTAAGTGATGTGTGACAGGATAACAGTGCACGTGCTGGGGCTTGATGGGTTTCCCTGCCACTACCTCCCTGCTTCCCAGAACGAGTTTGAGTCACTGGCTCACTGCCCCCTCCCCAACCCCCCAGTTACCTCCACTGCCCTCTGCCAACTCGTCCTGTGGCCATCCTCTGTCTGAGGGAGCCCGTCATTAAATAGCGAATGAAGAACACCATGACCGATTGAGACAAAAGAAGGGAAGGATGAAGAAGAGAAAAAGGTTTTTTCTGCCTTTTGAACAAGGGCTCCACATTTTCACAGATTCTGCAGTGGCCCTGGCTGGAGTTTCTCCCCTGCTTCCCGGGGCCAGGCTCTCTGCCAAGCACTTCACACATGTGATCACACTGAGCCTCTCACTGCTCCTGTGAAATCAGCATTATTGTCGTCACCCCCTTTTGCAGACAAGGAGCTGAAGACAGGGAGCAAGGAAGTAGCCTCCTGAGTGGAAGCTGGAAAGTGGGCATCGGGCAGGTTTGAAGCCTGTGGCTTCTATTCCCAAAACCTGTGCCTGTTACCCGCTTAGGGCACCCGGCCTCCTGCAGGTCTGGACTCCCGCAGGTCTGGGCCAGCTTATCCAGGAGAAGCGGAAGAGCTTTGTAGAAAAGGGATCTTGCATCCGTAGGCATCAGCCAGGGCAGCATCAGGAGAAGGCCCTGCTGGCGTTTAGGCTGGGGCTTAGCCCCCAGGAGCTGGTAGGGGGCAACGCCGGGATAGGGGGGCAGCCTGCTGGGCCAAGAGGGCTCCGCTTCAGGGTGCTGAGCTTCATGAAATGATCATGAGGTCACAATTCATAATGCATGAGGGGTCAGGTGGGGGGGCCTCACTGGACACAGGGCCTTTGTTCCCAGAGGGGACTGCGGGAGCACTTTGCTTGTAATCATCTCAGAGAGGAAGGAAGCCAACAAGATTTATCTCCCGGAGTCTAATCAACTTCCTCTGGGGCGGCTGCTATCTGTCCCGCACAGAACTCAGAATGTGACCCCAGAGAACGCTTTCGATGAGTTACTAAGGATCAGACTTTGAAGGGCCCAAGATATATAGCTTGCTCACAGTGTCTTAGAAAATACACATTCTATTGTGTGTGTATGAGTGTAGCTTCTTTCCCAGAACAGCCATTTCCCAGATCTATGTGTCCATCACACTCCTGGCCTCTTTGTGAAGTTTTGTTTATTTATTTCAGTTTGGTTTGTTTTTAAATTGAAGGAGACAGGAGATGACAAGAGGGGATAGGATTTGCCCTGATCAATAGCTCAGCTGGAGATGGACTTAAGATCAGAGGTCAGCCAATCAATCACCACTGGGCTTTGAGGCACTCCAGCCTAGAGGCGAGGTTCATGGGAGAGTGAGCACGGTTCTTAAGCCGTGATCCCCAGGCTGAAGCGGCCTGGGGGCTGTGGACTGCCTGTCCCAGGGAGTTTCAAGGCACATTTGTTCCTTGCCAGCTGCTGACTCTGCTGCTTTCTGGAGGCCGTGTCGGTGGGACCCTGCCCCACCCACCACCCGCAGGCCAGAACTGGTTGCACGAGGGCTGGACACCTGACCCACGCTGAGCTGGTAGGCGTCTCTGGCCCGTGAGATGTCGTCAGGGCTGATGCTGGAACAAAGGAGGTGGACTCTTGGCCGGCAGTCCTGTGTGTCTTGTTCACAGGCTAAGCAGGGGTGCAGACGGGGAGCTCGAGGGGCCAGCGGGGCCAGGGTTGGAGATAAAGAGGAAGAGACCTTCTCCTGGTTTTCCAGGCCCTGCTTCCAGCACCGTGAGACCCAACCATGTGCATGCCTTTGGCCTTCCAGTGAACTTCCCTTTGATGATCCAGGGTTCTAGAATGGCCTTATGCAGGACCAGCCACATAACTCAGGGTCTTAGTGTAAGGAAACCATAGGGCCCCTTGTTCATATGTTATTAAGAATTTCAAGGGGACAGCAGCAGAGCAGGAAAGCAAGTGTGAGGGGGTGCTTCTAGGCCAGGCTCTGCGACTGTGCAGCTTGGGGGCCCGTGGGAGCCAGCCCTGGGTTCGTGTTACCTGCCACCCAAAGAACGTTGAGCAAGACGGACAGGACCCAGCAGGAAAGGTGGCCTTCCCACCTGAACAAAAGGTATTAGAAAATCCTTCCCAGAGCTGCATTGAAGAAGGCAGCCATAGGCCGGGAAACCAGAATGGACAGAAAAAACCCCAGGAATAAAAGGAAGACATTCCCAGGGCTGACGTCTAGCAGGGAGCCCTGGAGTGGGCTGGGAGTTGGGAACAGACTCCTTTAAATTCCCTACCGCTGGGTAAGTGGAGACAGAGCCCGAGGTCCAGGGGGAGGAAGAACCAAGGGCAGAGCAGTGCAGCTCACGGACCTCACACGGGGGCCACCAGAGCCCATGGCAGTGAAGAGGGGAGCCTGGACCAGATCAGAGCAAAGAGGGAGCACGTCCCCTTCGCCCAGTGTGGAGAGTGGGGCTGCAAAGCCCCATGGGAACCTCTCAGCGATGTGGCCGCACAGCTGTCCTTTGGTGCCTGCTATTGTGTTTAAGTAACCAAGGGGTGAACTGAATCCTCTTCTCGTTCTCCATCATGAGTTCAAGTATTCCCATCCCATTACACCCCTAAAGGCCCATCTCCAACTGCCATCACGTTTGGAGGTGAAGGCTTCACCATATGAAATTTGAAGGGACACGAACATTCAGACAATAACATCTGGCTGAGGGTCTTACCCTTCTGACCTGGCTCTGTGTCCTGACTCTGATGCTGTTAACCCATCTTTGCTGTGGAAATTGCTCAGTTCTTCCATGGAGTCTCTGAATGTGGGCGTGGCCTGGGGACCCCTGCCAGCATGGGTGTGTGTGATTTCTTGCTTTAAGTTTCTGGCGGGTAGTTATGTTACTTTCTCATGGAACGAACAAATAGTCTAAGATTTTGTCAGATGAATGCACAGCCCTGGTGTTATTTCAGCAACAAGATCACGTTCTAAGAGCAGCATCCGCATGGATGTTTCCAGCAGCGGCTCAGCTGGGCGGCTTCCTTCCTGCCCCTGGCCCTTGGCTCCGACCTCCCTCCGATGAGGAGATGGTCGGAACCCACGCCCGCCTCTCCTCCTGCCACGGCAGCCAGGAAATGACGCGGGTGTCCTGGAGCGGGGCCTCACCCCCTGGAAGGGAACCAAAGGTGCTTTGCAGCTAGAACTCTCGAATAGAAGAGGAGGTTGTGAGCAGCCCAGGAGGATGCTTCCAGAGACAGTACCCGGGTCCTCAGGGGCTCCGGGGGGATTCCTTTCAGGAATGCAGAGGCGGGACTGGCCATTCTTTTCTGGAAATGTCACTGCTCACATCACATTCACTGTCCTGTTTGCGCCCCTGAGTGAGAGGATCAGAGCAGAGTGACTTCAGCAGGCAGAAAGCCATTGTGTTAACAATGCAAACCCAGCAGCCCAGATTGCTCATACATTTGCAAGTCAGTAAATTTTTGTTTCTTCGTTCCAGTTCTGGCTTGTCTGCTGGGACAGCTGTTTGTCCAGAGTTTCCCAACTAGTCCCCAGGGGGCTGTGCTCACCCAGGAGATTCCCCCTGGCCTGGCCCATGGAAGCCAAGGATGGCGGAGGGAGGGAGTGGGAGTGGGCCTGGGGGTCCTCTTTGAAAGGCAGCAGAACAAATCCAGGCTCCAAAACGGGCAGGCAGAGTGACATAGTAGGAGAGCGTAGTGGTTAGCACGAGGGCTGGGGCATCAGACGACTCGGGCCCCGCCACCCGCCCCAGCTTTCCACAGTCACAGTGACTGGGGCTTCACAGGCCCTCTCTGAGGGTCTGTTTCGTCATCTGTAACATGGTGACCATGGTTTCTACTTCACCCTGAGAGGCACTGAAGCTGAAATGAAATTGTGTCTATAAAGTGCAGGCGTTGGGCAACCGTTGTTAACTGCTGCCTTCCCAGGGTCATCGTGATCATATGCTGGGTGAGGGTTGGGGGGAGGAGGAACTAGCCTTTATCAAAGTCAATAATGTACCAGGAACTTTACATTTCATTCACTCCAAACAAGAATCCTGTGAAGTGGCCAAAAAAAAAAAAAGACTTCCCTGGTGGTCCAATGTTCAGGACTCTGTTTCCACTGCAGGGGGCACAGGTTCGATTCCTCATTGGGGAACCAAGATCCCATATGCCGCGTGGAAGGGCCAAAAATAAAATTAAAAAAAAAAGAAAGAGAGGCAGGGCAGGGCTTTTCAAAATTTAATGTGTGTACAAATTCCCTGGAGGATCTTGTTAAAATGTGGACTCTGGAATCTGGGGCGGGTGTGGGTGCTGGGGTTCCATACTCCTAACAGACTCTCAGGCCATGCTGGTGTTGCTGGGCCGTGACCACACTGTCCCGCAGAGTGGCCTGACCCGCCCTCTCTCCCTACTGTCCATCTCCTAAGCCCTCATCCTCCCTGACCGGGTCCCATCCTTTGTGACCCTTTCTCCTCTCCCTGCCCTGTTGTACTATCCTCATAGCCCTTGTGATAAAGGGATTACGTCCATTTTACAGATGGGGAGACTGAGGCCAGCTGAAGAGCTGGTGCAGGTTGCACAGTGAGAGAATCTGCAGAGCTCAGCTCCTCAGCCCTCTCTGGGGGATGGTGGGTGCATCACAGAATCTGTCCGATGGGTACTGGTCAAGGGGATTTTTGCCCTTAAATTCGGTGAGTTTTGATCCTGTTCACAAGCCAAACCTGCTTCTCTTTTCTTTTTCCTTTTCTCTGTTTCCTTTCTTTCCTCTGTGGCAGAGGGCAGCAGTTAAGCTCACTGATTCTGAACCAGGTGCCTGAGTGTAAATCCCAGGTCTGACCTCCTCCTGTGATTTCCAGAAAGTCTGTTAGCCTTTCTGCGCCTCCATTTCCCCAGATGTAGTACTTGGCTAATGCCAAACCTACCTCTTGGAATTGTGGAGATGATCAAATAAATCTGCCACTGAAGGGCCCAGAGCAGCACCTGGGCAGGTCGTGAGCACGATTCCTGGGCTTGGTGTTGTTATATTTGAAAATAACAACACACCTATGTTTGCACAAAGAACAGAGCTCTGTTGGAAGACTCTTTTGGTCGGTTCCTTGGTGGCCGGACTGGCAGTCTGCTCTGCTTGGAACCATAGGTCTAGCTCTAGCCTTGCCCTCTCGGCTATGTGACGTTGGGCAAGTTCCTAGGCCTTTCTGGGCACTGTTTCTCCCATCTGAGAAAGCAGGGCTCGTCCTCCCTGCAAGATTCCTCCGAGCAGTCAGAGAAATCCTGGGTCTTCAGCAAGGGGCTGGGGTCTCTCCCTCAGAACTAAGGATCTACGATTCACACCATATGACTTCCGAGGCAGAATTGTGTTTCTCTGAGCCTGGAGCGAGCACCGCTGGAAAGCCCCCGGGTCGTTGATGGCTCAGCCTCAAAAGCTGCAGACACTGTCTCTCCATTTCCCACATTGTGGGCTGTGGAGGGGCAGGCTTGTCATGCCCACGTGGGGTTGATGCCATTAGGAGTGAGTGTGTCAGGGCAGCTCTCAGTCCTGACCCGGGAGGCAGCTCACCCGCGGTTCTCCCAGACCTCGGCCTGCACTGAGAATGTGCTGGGGCTCGGGCCTTTCGCCCCCGCTCTGGGTGTCATGTGGCTTTCCGGAGCTGGAGGTTCCAGAAGGCCTGGGCAGCCTCTTGGACTGGCAGGGCTGGCGAGGGCGGACTGTGCTCTCCGACGGCGATTGACATGGAGTCTTTTGACTTCTTAGCTTGGCTGGTGTGGCTGAACAAAAGAGGGAGACAGAGCCCTGGGCCGCATGACTGCGGGGAGGCGAGGAGGGGGCTTGGGGGTGAGCAGGAGAGGGGAACCTCCCCCAGCCTGGGGTTGAGATGCTTCTCTGCACCCAAGGCTGCAAGGGCTGGGGGCAGCCTGCCCCCCTGCCCCTGTCATCACTGCCAAGGTCAGCCTGGGGAGGGGGCTGTGAGGGTCAGGGCTAATCACTGAAGGGGACATGCCTAAAACGGGGCTCCTGAAAGTGTGGTCTGGGGACCACTGGCTGGTCAGGGGGAGCCTTCCTTAGGTTCTTCTGGGCCGGTGCTCAGCGGTTCCCTGGACTTTCATCTTTACATAAAGGAGTGTGTGTGTGTGTGTGTGTGTGTGTGTGTGTGTGTGTGTAGGAGTGTGCGTGCTCAGTCGTGTCTGACTCTTTGCAATCCCATGGACTGTAGCCCACCAGGCTCCTCTGTCCATGGGATTTCCCAGGCAAGAACACTGGAGTGGGTTGCCATTTCTTTCTCCAGGGGATCTTCCCGACCTGGGGATGGAACCCATGTCTCGTGCATCTCCTACATGGGCTGCTGCTGCTGCTAAGTCACTTCAGTCGTGTTCGACTCTGTGTGACCCCATAGACGGCAGCCTACCAGGCTCCCCCGTTCCTGGGGTTCTCCAGGCAAGAACACTGGAGTGGGTTGCCAGTTCCTTCTCCAATGCATGAAAGTGAAAAGTGAAAGTCGCTCAGTCGTGTCCGACTCTTGGCGACCCCATGGACTGCAGCCCACCAGGCTCCTCCATCCATGGGATTTTCCAGGCAAGAGTACTGGAGTGGGGTGCCATTGCCTTGGCAGGCGGGTTCTTTACTTCTGCACCACCTGGGAATCCCAAGTAAGGGATACTTAGCCATGACTCAAAAATTAAGTTATTGAGTCCTTGTAATGAGTTGGTGTCCACGGGGAAAATCTTAACAAAAAGTATGCACATCTGTCTCTAATTTCCCCAGTGGGACTGATGACAGGGCTGCCTGCTGGCCCCTCTCAAATCTTTACAGCTCTGAGCAGGGAAACGGGTAATGTTTCTTTTTTGTTTCTGCATAACTTTGTTTCTTTAGCACACACATACCATACATATTTACCACTAAAAGTACAGTGATATGAAAAAGCCATGTAATCACCACCCAGACCAAGAAACAGAAGATACAATGTACCCCAAACCTCATTTACTCTCCTCCTTTCCACAAGGGCTATCAACTATTTTGACTTCTGTATTATTCATTCTCTTGATTTTTAAAAATACTGTCTTTACTACTTATATCTTAGTATTGCCTGCATTAAACTTTATATAGATGGAATAATGCAATATGTTTCTTGTAAATTGCCTTTTTCATTTGATGTTCTAAAGTGTTGGTGGGTTTGATCATTTCATTTTCACTGCTGTGTGATATTCCACTGGAGGAAAATATCGCAGTTTATTTCTGTTGCATTGTTTTATAAAGTTCTGCTGTGACACACCTTTGCTTATTTGTTCATATCTGCTTCTGTGCCCTTATGGCAGAGTTGAGTAGCTGTGACAGAGGCCGCATAGCCTGAGAGCCTGAAATGTTTGCTTTTGTACAAATGGGTTGTGTTTCTCTCAGAAAGGGAACTGTGGAAAGATGCCCGGAAGAGGAGACAGGGTCTTTGAAAGGAGGGGAGAAAGCCTGGAAGAGAGGGGAGAGCAGGGAGTCCTGGGGAGGGTGGGGTGGGGTCACTGCTGCTTGGGGTGGGGCTTCGGGAAAGAGATGAGCACAGAGGACTCTTGTCGTGTGGTGGCCCCGTGTGTCTCAAATCCCGTTCCTGGTTGTGGGGACCCACCCCCTGCTGAGTCTTGAGCTCAATGCCAAGTTGAACTCTGTGTCAATTCAGAGTCCTGGTTGGACTCAGACATTGGCGGAGACTGATCAGGTGGGACACTTGTGATGGATCGGCGGGGAGGGAGCAGGATGGGAGAGCCCCGGTGTGGGTCTGATCCCCGGGGAAAGGAGAGGAAGAAGGGAGAGGCTTGGCCTGCAGGGCAGCGAAGGTGGGGTGACAGGAGCCCCACGTGGGGCGGCAGTGGCTCAGTCCTCCGGCTCTGTCCCTGGCTGGGAGCAGGGGGGCCGTCAGGTCCTGTCCTGGAGGGCGTCTCCTGCATCGGCAGGCGATTCTTTACCGCTGAGCCAGGGTGGATGAGCACCTGCCAAAGGAGTTCTTTGAAAACAAAATCCAGCTGCCTTGAAAAATCTTATCAGGTGCCTGCTTGGAATTCCCGTCCCCGGCAGCTCGCTGGCCCTTCTGCCTGAGAATGAGGCTCATTTGGCTCTGGAGGTGTCTGGGGCAGCCGGGCAGTGGCCCCTAGGGCAGGATGGGGCACCTCGTGGAGCCTCTCCTTACGGAACAATGCCCTTGGGGGTGCTGGGTGAGTGCACGTGTGCAGTCCTGGGTCCCTGCTTCCCTCGAAAGATGGTGTTGAAAACCAGCCCAGGAGGAAGTTACTGCAGGTCTGAAGTAACTGAGAAACACGAGTGTTCTACAAAGCAATGCATGTCGGGTATTTTGCCTTTTAAAAATATCTTGTCTTTCTAAGATTTCAGTGTTAAAGTGATTTTACTTTATGGGACAGAGGTGATGATAAATGGTATTACTTTTTTTTTTTTTTAATGTCCTGGTCAGTAAATAAGAAGCAGACAGCCTCGTATCAGCCCCTCGGTGTTTTTAATTGGCCCCTGATGGTTCGGCTGTTGGTATAAAGGTACGTGCACAAGGGTGTCAAGTGCAGCATCACACGTAGAAGCAGAAGATGGGGAGTATGCACGGGGCACTGGCTTCATCAGTTACGTGTCCTCACACCGCGGCGTGTAATGAGAACAGAGGCTGGTGGGGCTCCATGGTGAAGCGGAGGATGGAGAGGTATAAAAGTGTAGTTGGCCGCTGGAGTGTGTGTTTAAGGGGAATGGATGGTGGCGAAGATGGATTCATAACAAGAGTTCTGAGAAAATCTACAGCGAGCTTCTGGCCCTGGTGGCCTCTGAGGAGCAGGACTGGGCACCATGGTGAGATTTCCTTCCTCTCTCCAACTGTTTGGAATTGTTACTGCGTTCGCATATTAAGGTTTCAACCAGCAAGTTAATTAACAAAGAAACTGGGAGCCAGAGTTGGAGGAGGATGTTGATCAGGAAGGAAGTACCCGGTTTGGGGCCTGTGATGGATTTTTCTTCTTTACGCTGATGGTTCTGAAATTCCCATCGGCTGGTACCCTCGGAGGCTATTAAGTGCGCACACAGCTCGGGGCTCTCATCTCGCTGAGGCTTTGTTCTCAAAACTTGAGGTGTGTGGAAATCACAAGGTGGGGGCTTCTTCAAACACAGCTGGCCGGGCCCCACCCCAGAGTCTCTGAGACAGGTCTGCCTGGGGCATGCTGCTGCAGCTGCTAAGTCGCTTCAGTCGTGTCTGACTCTGTGCGACCCCATAGACGGCAGCCCACCAGGCTCCCCCATCCCTGGGATTCTCCAGGCAAGAACACTGGAGTGGGTTGCCATTTCCTTCTCCAATACATGCCTGAGGGACTGAATTTCTACCAGGCTCCCAGTGACGCTGCACTGCTGATTCAGAACTCTGTGTTGAGGACCCCTGCTTTGAGTGCTCCAGCCCTGGAGTTGGGTGTTCCTTTCCCCAGATAACTTGCTGTTGTAGCTGCTGCTGCTGCTGCTGCTGCTAAGTCGCTTCAGTCGTGTCGGACTCTGTGCGACCCCATAGACAGCAGCCCACTAGGTAACACTTGCCCACAAAGCAGTAGGCAGCCGATGAGGAATGCACCAGCCACTGTGATGGTTAACTGGGTAGGCAGAGCAGTGATCCCAGACTGGCTGAAGCTGGGAACCCCTGGGAGCATTACAGACACCCACACCTGAGCCCCCACCACAGACTGGCTATGTCAGACGCTTTCAGTGTGGGCCCAGCTGGGAGAAGCTTTGAATACTGAGTGTCCTAGGGCTGGTGCTGCGGAGCACCACAAGCCGCATGGCATGAAGAGAAGTGTGTTCTGTCTTAGCTCTGGGAGCCAGAAGTGTGAACTTCTGACTGTGGGGAGATCTGGTTACGAGGTCTTTCTCCTTGGCTTGTAGTCATCTGACTATTGTCTCTCTCTCCTTTTTTCAATTTTTATTTTATTTTGAAGTATAGTTGATTTCCAATGTTGTTAGTTTCACATGTACAGCAAAGGGAATTTAGTTATACATAAACAAAATATCTATTCTTTTTCAGATTCTATTTCCCATTATACGTTATTGCAGAGTATTGAGTAAAGTTCCCTGTGCTATATAGTAGGCCCTTGTTTTTGTTTGTTTTTATGAACAGGAGAAAATCAAACTTTTAATAACATGTATACATAGGGTCAGAGGAGGCAATGGCAATCCACTCCAGTACTCTTGCCTGGAGAATCCCATGGATGGAGGAGCCTGGAAGGCTGCAGTCCATGGGGTCGCTGAGTTGGACACGACTGAGCGACTTCATTTTCACTTTTCACTCTCATGCATTGGAGAAGGAAATGGCAACCCACTCTGGTGTTCTTGCCTAGAGAATTCCAGGGACGGGGGAGCCTGGTGGGCTGCCGTCTATGGGGTTGCACAGAGTTGGACACAACTGAAGCGACTTAGCAGCAGCAGCAGCAGCATATACGTAGGGTGGACCCATAAAAATTGAGTAACTCCCCCAAATGGCCAAAACCCTCACCTTTTAAATAATATCTTCAGCTAAAGACAAAAGAGGGTGTTGGGGGTAGGGCTTTGGGACTTCAAAGCCGAGGAAGGCAATTCACCTGGAGATGGAACAGCAAGTGTTTGGTAAACATTTACTGGGCCGTGCAGAGAGAATAGGACACAGAGTGGACCCTTCTCTGAGAGTTCCCCTCCCATTCCTGGCCCGTCTTCACTGCAGGTAGCTGGCGATGGAGGCTCTCTTACAGGAATTTGTTGTTTCGTTGCTAAGTTGTGTCCGATTGTTTTGCGACCCCATGGACTGTAGCCCACCAGGCTCCTCTGTCCAGGCAAGCATCCTGGAGTGGGTTGCCATTTCCTTCTCCAGGGGATCTTCCTGACCCAAGGGTTAAACCTGTGTCTCCTGCATTGGCAGGCAGATGCTTTACCACTGAGCCACCTGGGAAGCCCAGCCAGTTAGAGGAAAGTCAAAATTTCTTCCTCCATCTTTTGTGGTTTGATTTTTTTTTTTTTAAGCTCAAAATAATCCACATTTCACAGGCATTTTGGTGTGGCAAATTTTGTTCCTCTAAAGTCCCGCCTTTGTAACTTGTAAGTTTCACAGTCCAGAAGCTGAACTGGTGGATTGTCACATCTCATGAAAGAGTCTTAGTGCTGACAGTAGGTCAGTCCTGTTAAATTGATTGCAAGAGGGAGTATCGTATTGTTTTGATTACTGTATCTTTGTAATATAACTTGAAATCAGAAAGTGTGATGTGATCTAACTTTCTCAAGGTTGCTTTTGGCTGTTTGGGCTCTTCCTGGTATGTGCATGCTCAGTCGTGTCCGACTCTTTGCGACCCCATGGACTATAGCCTGCCAAGCTTCTCTGTCCATGGAATTTTCCAAGCAAGGATACTGGAGTGGGTTGCAAAGTGTATTTATTATTATTATGTTTGGCCACATTGCATGGCTTGTGGGATCCTAGTTCCTTGACCGAGGATTGGACCCAGACCACTGCAGTGAAAGCACCCAGTCCTAACCTATAGCAGGGCCTTCTTGATCATCTATTTTATGTATACTGCTGTGCATACGTTCATCACAACCTCCTGGCTTATTCGCCTCCCTCAGCTTTCTCCTTTGATAAGTATAAGTTTGTTTTCTATGTCTGTGAGTCAATTTCTGCTTGGTTTTTAAATATAATTTTATGTATTGACTTAAGTTTGACTTAAGTTCGGCTGAGCTGGGTCTTCGCTGCCGCGTGGGCTTTTCTCCAGTTGTGCACGGCCTTCCATTGTTGCGGCTTCTCTTGTGCAGCAGGGGCTCTGGGTGCGCAGGCTTCAGCAGCGGTGGCTCCCAGGTTCAGCGGTTCTGGCACAGGGGCTTAGTTGCTCTGGGCTGTGTGGGATCTTCCCAGATCAGGGATCGAACCCATGTCTCCCGCAATAACAGGCGAATTCTTTACCACTGAGCCACCAGGGAAGCCCCCAATTTCTGTTTTTTAAGTAAGTTCATTTGTATTATCTTTTAGATTCCACAAGTAAGTGATATCATATGGTGTTTGTCTTTCTCTTTCTGACTTCCTTCATTTAATAAGATAATCTCTAGGTCCAGCCACGTTGCCTCAAATGGCATTCTTTCTTTCTTATACTGTCTCTTCACATCATCCTCCCTTTATGTACGTCTGTCTCTAATTTTTAAAATAAGGGTACCAGTCATGTTGGATTAGGAGCCACCCTATGCCAGTCTGACCTCATCTGAATGAATTATGTCTGCAGTGACCCTGCTTCCAAATAAGGTCATAGTCTGAAGTCCTGGGCTTAGGACCTGGATGGGTCTTGAGGGAGACAGTTCTACAGCAGACTGGACATAACGTTTGCTTCTCCAACTAGCATGCTCACAAATTCTTGGGGACTTTATGAGGATGCAGATTCTGACTGAGCAGGTCTGGGGCAAGGCCCAGGACTCAGCGTTTCTAATCAGAGTCCATGGAGTGAAGACCAGCTTATATTAAGGAAATATTGTTAATGGCATTGTGGTTAAGTAACAAAGTATCATTTTTTACAGAGATGCAGACAGATTTAAGGCTAAAATGTTAGGATGACTATCATTTTCTTCCAAATACTCCCAAGAACAATAAGAAATAGGGTAAAATGTTGACGATTGTTAAATCTAGATGGTGGGCGTAAGAAGGTTTGTTAATCTGCTTTTCCTCATGTTAGAAATTTTTATCTTTTTTGCACGTGTGAATTTTTTTTGTTGTTATTTTGTTTTTTAAACTGAGGTT
The DNA here is from genome assembly GCF_003369695.1 of Bos indicus x Bos taurus. Taxonomy (NCBI): domain Eukaryota; kingdom Metazoa; phylum Chordata; class Mammalia; order Artiodactyla; family Bovidae; genus Bos; species Bos indicus x Bos taurus. The sequence goes on from NC_040093.1 coordinate 55,073,425, forward strand.
TAGCTGATTTATAATGCTATTAATTTCTGCTTGTTTAGCAAAGTGATTCAGCTTTACATATATATACATTCTTTTGAAAATATTCTTTATCATTTTGGTTTCTCATGTTGTCAGTTGCTAAGTCACGTCCAACCCTTTGCAACCCCATGGACTGCAACACACTAGGCTTTTTTGTCCTTCAGTATCTCCTGGAGTTTGCTCAGACTCACGTCCATCGTGTTGATGATGCCATCCAACCATCTCATCCTCTGTCACCCCCTTCTCTTGCTCTCAGTCTTTCGCAGCATCAAGGTCTTTTCTAGTGAGTTAGCTCTTCACATTAGGTGGCAAAGTATTGGAGCTTCAGCTTCATCATCAGTCCTTCCAATGAATATTCTGGATTGATTTCCTTTAGGATTGACTGGTTTGATCTCCTTGCTGTCCAGGGGACTCTCAAAAGTCTTCTCCAGCACCACAGTTTAAAAGGTCTTTCTCAGGATACAGAATATAATTGCCTGTGCTCTACAATAGGACCTTGTTGTTGACCATCCTGTACATACTGGTTTGCATCTGCTAACCCCAGCCTCTCACTCAGCCCCTCCCCCTGCCCCTTTTCCCTTGGCAACCACAGTCTGTTCTCCATGTCCTCGAGTCTGAGATGGGTGGAAGGACAGGTGGACGCATGGGGGCTGGGTGATGCCTGGGAGTCAGGCACTGGAGTCCAGGGCTGCGCTGAGCTCTCGGCCTGGGAACGGCAGCTGCGTGTTAATATATACATCAGCATCCTCCGTGTGTTTCTCTCCCACTGTCGTTTCCTTCCGCTTGCCTCCCACTGAGTTCTGAGAGGTGGGAATTCAGGAAGGGCCTGGGATTCTGGGATCCCCTGCTGGATTTACGTGCCCTGGGGGCTGGGGACAATTCCTGTTTAAGCCAGAGTCTTTGCTTCTGTGTCCCCCACCCTTAGGATAATGCCCGGCACACAACAGTCACTCAATAAATGCACTGATTGAACGGACAGTTGTACGTTTACTCTGAAAGCCTGGTCTGCTCCAGAGGAGCCAGGCTCAGGGAAGTCAGGTGACCTGTTCTAATGGCCAAGCTGGGTCTGAACTTCTAAGCCAGAGCTGTTCACAGGAAGGGGGCAAGCCCCGTACATGATTCTAATATAGTGGCACATTTTCAAAGTGAAAAGAAGCGGGCAACATTAATCTTAATGATCTCGTTAAAAAAAAAAAAGTATTTCTTACATTTGACCGTACGGGGTCTTAGTTGTGTTACGTAGGATCTAGTTCCCTGAGCAGGGATTGAACCCGTACCCCCTGCACTGGGAGTGTGGGGTCTCAGCCACTGGACCGCTGGGCAAGTCCCTTAATGATCTGCTTTTTTGTAACCCAACACAATTGATAATATTTCAACTCGTCATCTCTACTTTATAATCAAGGAAAGATAGCACAAGGGGGACCTTTGTGGTATGGGAAGAGTCCGATATCTTGATCGTGGTGGTGGTTACATGAATCTACGCATGTGATGAAAGGCATTATACACACATACGTCAGTTTCCTGGTTTTGATTCTGTACAGTAATTACGGTAACTACATAAGATGTCCCCATATGAAATGGAGCAAAGGATACCAGGACCTCTGGGTACTGTTTTTGCAGCTTCCCATGAATCAATACTGATTTCAAAATGAAGCTGAAAAATTCGGGGATATTTTAAAATTAAAATTTCCTTAACTTAAAAATTTAAAAATATACACCCAAGACTCTGAACTCCAGTGTGGGTTCACAGTCACAGCACATCTCGGTTGGAACCAGTTAAAAGGCTTGGTAGCCACGCGTGGCCCGTGGCTGCAATGAACAGTGATCCTTCTCAGAGGGGTGTTCCTGGGGGCCTCTTCTGTCTCTCCCGCTTGCCCGTTGTCTGGTAGAAAAGTTACTTCTCTTAACCTTAGATAAGTCACTGCCCTCCTCTGAGCCTCAGTTTTCCTTCTCTGTAAAGTGGGACTGATAGAGGTACTTATGCTGTTTCACTGTTGGAGCATTAAGTGAGAGCTGCGTGTTGGGCACCCAGTTCAGGCCTGGCCCATCGTTCGCTGGGAGCTGACATGAACTCGTAGTGTCACAGTTGGGAGCCCAAGCTGCAGCTTCATCCGCTTCCCCTAATGTTCTGGCACCCTCCTGCCTGGCTGCCTGCTTCTGCTGGTGACGAATGGCCCGAGCGTCTCTTCTGGTTTTAACTGCCGTGGAGGAGGAAGGCCTGTGTCCATGGTCTTTGGCATTTAACTCCTGCTTGTTAGCAGATACCCCGAGACACCCTGTAGTGAGCTGGCTGCGGGCTTGTAGGCCAGATGTGCAGAGACCCCTGCAAAGCTTCTGCGAAACTGAGGACTTCCTCTTTGAGCCCTGGGCTGAACCCGCAGCCACCAGGGCGCCTGCTTTTCACCTTATAAGGCAACCCCTGGAGGCACAGGTGAGCAGGCTGCAGGGGCCTCGCCGGCCCAGCCCCCACGGCGCTCCCAGCGGAGCCTGTGCAACGGGGGATGTGACACCTTTTATGGTTTTTGAGAAGAAGAAAAAGACAGAGCACCACAAAAGCAGGAACCCAGAGCTTTATCGTGATGAGAGGGGCTGGGTTGACCTCCCAGACACTGACTGCAAAACCAGGATGCAACTAACCCCACAGAGCGCCTGGCTCACAAAATACCACGGAGGAGGCTGCTGTGTGTGTCCCTGGAGGCCAGAGGCGGCCACAGGAATCAACTGCAGAGCTTAAGCCTTGGGGTGGGGGGTGGCGGTCATGGGATGGGGCTAACCCCCTGAGCCCCAGGGCTCATCCTTGGGGTCTTCCCTGCCGGCCAGCTTAGGTTTTCCCACACGGCCCTTGAACCCCGTTGTATCTTCAAGGGACACTACCCTCTCAGCTTCCCCTTCACCGTGGCATCTGGGGCAGGGGACAGGAAGGTCTCTGGAAGGTGGGCTCTGACCCAAGGCCTGAAGGTGAGGGCATGGAGAAAGTGGGACCCTCATCCTGGTGATGGAAGGGCCTGTGTGAGCTGGGGAAGTCAGTGTGCTCCAGCCCTGAGGTGTGGAGAGCTGGCTTGGCCCTGCTGTGGGGCCCACAGGGTCTGCCTTGGTTGGTGGGAAGTTGCTGGAGTGTTTTTTAAGTGTTTTAAGAGAGGTGTGATCTGGCTTAACTGGTGGAACCTCACTGAGCTACAAGGACACTGGCCTGGATGGAGTTGGGGGCAACCAGCCTCCATCCTGGGCGCCTCCTGTGGGGCCAGGTGTGGGGGCGCATGGGGTGTGGGGTGCATGGGGTGTGGGGGCGCATGCGTGATGCCAGGCTCTCCAGACCCCATGTGCCTGGTGCTGCTCTCTGGACAGGGTGGCACGGTCTGCTCTTTCACCGTTCTCCCTGGCTGCCCCCTCCTGGATTTTTCCTTCCTGTGACCCCCTTCATGGAGACTGATGGTGTTTAACTTGGATCATTGGTGGGACCGGAAGAAGCAAGAACCCCAAGTAACTGTCTTAGGGTCCAACCTTTGTAAACCCTGGGCTGTGTGTCTCCACTTTATTCTCCCACCATGTGGCAGGCACCCCCAGGCCCTACTTTTTACCCCACCTACAGTCTCCTAACTGAACCAGGAGAGACAGGAAATGGTTTAAAAAAGTAAAACCTTTGAGAGGTCCCTGGTTGCCTAGTGGTTAGGATTCTGGGCTTTCATTGCTGGGGCCTGAGTTCAATCACTGGTCGGGGAGCTGAGATCTTGCAAGCCACTCAGCGCAACCCCACCCCCGCCCCCCGCCCCCACACAAAAAAAGGAAATCTTAAAACACACACCTACATGATCCAAGGAGCTTATTATGGAAAAGGGGAGCAAGTGTACAGAGGATAAACTGGACAGGCCGACCTTGGCCAGGTAATCAGGGTCAACCCCAGCAGTGAGGATTTTCGGGGACCACATGGACCCTTGAGACGCTGTGGTGCGAAGGGCACTGTACCTCTGGGGTCTTCATCCCCCAAAGTCCAACCCCAGTCTAACCATGAGAAAAAGCTCCGATGAATCCCGTTAGAGAGGCACCTTACCAAACGCCTCTCCCGGTTATCAGTGACCAGGAAAGTCTGAGAAACTGTTACAGTCCAGAGATGCCTAAAGAGACATGATGATTAAGGAGAATGTAATAAGGGATCAATATTGGTTCATCAGTGGTGATGGATGTTCTGCACTAATGTAAGACGTTAGTCACAGGGGAAACTCAGTCTAGGACTGAGACATACAAAGGAACTCTCAGTATCCTCTTCTCAACAAGCTTGTAAATCTAAAAACTGTTCTGAAATGTTCATTGTGAAAACTGACCAGAGCCCATGGTTTTGTGGTGACCATGAGCGCCACCTTGTGGGCACATGGCTACATTAGCTGTGTCACGTCTGGGCTTGGGAAATGGAAGAGTCCTGCTTCTAGCCCCTTGGTGATGGTTCCATATTCTGTGGGAAGAGCAAGCACAGGATTCCTTGTGGCAGCCAGCATCTGTGTGCACCTTGACCTTCCTTCCTTGACCTGTACTTTCCTGGACCTTCTGCACAGTCCCCATCTCCGCCAGCCCCACCAGGCACAGCTCTTGCGGCTGCCTGGACACCTTCTATCCTCTCTCCCTGAGCTCACATCTTCACGGAAGGGAGAGTGAACACCTCCAAGGAGGAAGGTGTCAGAGGGTCAAGGTCACGGAGCTGAGGGAGGATCTGAGGAGAGACATGTTGGAGGGCTGGGTCCTTCCCCAGGAGGCTGGCGGGGAGCCGGCCTCTGACCTCAGGGCTCGGGGGTGGGGGCCACAGTGCCCCTCCAAGGGCTCCAGCCAGTGGCCACATCGCACGTGCCACAGCCAAGGGGTGGGGGCGGCGGAGCGGGGTCTGATGCTGGTGGTGACCATCCTGCCACCCAGCAGATGGACAGAGGTATGAGATCTGGGACAGACTCAGGACACACACTGGGCGCAGCCACCTAGAATCATGGTGACTGTCCCCAGGGCCCCACGGTGACAGGCTGCAGGGGCTCAGCCAGCCCAGGGCAGACTGGGAGCCGCCAGCCCAGGGATAGACCCTGCCTGGTCAGGGGAGCTGCAGCGGCCCAGGAGGCCCCCCAAGGAAGCACAGAAGGGACCAAAGTCGGCTCAAATCATGGGCTAGACCCAGATGGCCTGAAGCCAGCCTGCCCCCCAGGAGGCTGACCAGCAGCCCCCAGTGACACCCATGTCTTAATTCCCAGGACCTGTGGGTATGTGAGCTGACATAGCAAAGGGGACTTTGCAGACCTGATTAAGCTAAGGATCTTGAGATGGGAGATCATCCTGGATTATGCAGGAGGGCCCGATGTCATCCAGGTCCTCGTGAGAGAGAGCGTGCGGGTCAGAGTAGGACGAGGAGATGTGATGATAGAAGAGGTGGGGAGGGGAGAGGACTGGTAGGAAGGAGGGACTGGAAAAGGCTATGCCTACTAGTTTGAAGATGAAGGATTTCTAGAATCTGGAAAAGGCAGGGAAGGAATTCTCCTCCAGAACCTTCAGAGAGAACACACCCCCGCAAATACCTTGGTTTCAGACTTCTGACTTCCTGAACTGTAACAGAATAAATGAACGTCTTAAGCCACTAAATGTGCAGTCCTTTGCTCCAGCAGCAACGGGAAATCAATAAACTCATCGGTCAAATAAAAACTTTCTGCCTGTCACCACCTCTCCTCCTTCCCCTGCAAGCCTGCAGAGGGCAGAACAAGAGTCACCAGATGTAGCAGATAAAGATACAAAACACCCTGTAGAATCTGAATTTCAGACAATGAATATTTTTTAGTATGAATAATCCCAAATATTGCCTGAAAGTGAAAGGGTTAATCACTCAGTCGTGTCCAACTCTTTGTGATCCCACAGACTATAGCCCACCAGGCTCCTCTGTCCATGGAATTCTCCAGGCAAGAATTCTGGAGTGGGTTGTCACTCGCTTCAGGGGATCTTCCCAACCCAGGGATCAAAGCTGGGTCTCTCACATCGCAGGCATATTTTTTACTGTCTGAGCCATGAGGGAAGCAAATATTGCCTGGAACATACTTAAATAAAAAGAAAGGATTCATTCTTCATCTGAAAGACAAATTTAACTGGACATCCTAGTTTTACCTGGCAACCCTGGTCAGAAACAGCAGCTACAGGAGAAGGATAGAGCAGAGAAGAAGAAAACCACCCTCCCCCTTAAGATCCAGGGCATACACTCCAGGGGAGGAGAAAGATTTCATGTTAAATCCAGCTCCACACCTGTTAGCTAGGTATGACACAGCTTTAATGAATGAACTTGGACCACTTTCCATCTAAAGTGACCCTGGGACCTAATTTCCTAAGAATGGAGAGGGAAAAATCCCAGGGAAGGTCTGGGCTTTTCATCCAAGGACAGAAAGGTGGCTTTCTGCCTCCTTCACACTGAGCAAGTAAGAGGGACAGCAGGAAATAAAGCTGGCTTGGCGATGGTACCTGCTAGCTTGGACCAGTGATAATGGGATGGATGGTCCAGGGGTCAAGCGTCCTGCGCCTCAGGCCAGCTTGCAGAGTGAAGAAGCTGCCTTTGCTGGGTCTGTGATGAGCTGAGGGCACCCCAGACCAGAGTCACAAAGGGGCCCTCTGGTTAAAGGGGCCTCTTCTGTCCACACAGTTTATCACTGTTTTTTTTTTTTTTAATAATTAATTTATTTGGCTGTACTTGGTCTTAGCTGTGGCATTGCAGCATGCAGGAGACATATATACACACACACATATGTATATATTTTTAAAGTTGTGACATGCAGCATCTTTAGTTATGGCTTGCAAACTCTTTAGCTGTGGCATGTGGGATCTAGTTCCCTGACCAGGGATCAATCCCCGGCCTCCTGCATTGGGAGCAAGGAGTCTTAGCCACTGGATCACTAGGGAAGTCCCAGCGTATCACAGTTGATGTCGGCTACAGTCACTGCCTGCGGTGGCCTGGTCAGTCTCGTCGTCCATACAGTTCATTCCCGTCCTGTCCTCTTTGGAAGGAGGCTACTGCGTGCAGCCCAGGCCTAAGGAGAGGGAGCCATGGTCCACCTCCTCCCCTGGGGAGCAGCTCCACAAATTACTTTGAAATTGGAATGGGTTCTTTGAAAGGGAGACTTGTTTTCTCTTGCACATGTATTTTGTCCATCACATGTATATGAACATGTTTTATGAGCTTTGCCTTCCAGAAGCAACAGCTATATGAATAGAGAAAGCCTCAGGCTACGTTTGACAGAGATTCACACAAATTTCATTTCATGGTACAGTCCAGAAATGGAAAAACCATTTATACTTTAGTTGCTTTGGGATTTATTCTAAAGGCTTTTTAGATTGTTCTGCAGTTGAGACTTTTTAACACAGAAAGTCCGAATGGTCGTGTGGAATGGCGGCACTGGAGTAGCCTAGGGCCTGTTTCTTAGTCTTCCCCATCTCTGTGTTTCTGATGCTCCTTTCAAATCTGTTCTTTCAACCTGGGAATACATACCACAGGAGGGGCTGGAAACCCAAACTGTGCTGCAAGTGAGCTTGGAAAATTCTGGGTATTTCCAAACTTACTATTGAGATGTTGGAACAAGATCTGTAACTGGGCATTCTCCAAATAAACACGGTTTTCTTATTTAAAAAAATTACTTTTTACTGAAGTATAGGTGATTTACAAATATCATGTTAGTTTTAAGTATACAGCCCAGTGATTAGTTATTTGTGTGTGTGTGTGTGTGTGTGTGTGTGTGTGTGTGCGCTCGCGCGCGCGCGTGTGCGTGCTCAGTCGTGTCCAACTCTTTGCCACTCCATGGACTGTAGCCCACCAGGCTCCTTCTGTCTATGGAATTCTCCAGGCAAGAATACTGGAGTGGGTTGCCATGCCCTCCTCCAGGGGATCTTCTCAACTCAGGGACCACCCGTGTCCCTTGCTTTGGCATGTGGATTCTTTACCAGTAGTGCCACCTGGGAAGCTATATATATATATGGCTGGGAAGCCGTATCTGTATACATATACGCACGCACATACACATATATGTATATATGGGCTTCCTGGGTGGCTCAGACAGTAAAGAATCTGCCTGCAATGCAGGGGATCTGGGTTCAATCCCTGGGTCAGGAAGATCCCCTGGAAAAAGGAATGGATACCCATGTTAATACTCTTGGGGCTTCCCTGGTGGCTCAGATGGCAAAAGAATCTGCCTGCAATGCAGGAGACCCGGGTTTGATCCCTGGGTCAGAAAGATGCCCTGGAGAAGGGAATGGCTAACCACTCCAATATTTTTGCCTGGAGAAGTCCATGGACAGAGGAGCCTGGCAGGCTACAGTCCATGGTGCTGCAAAGAGTCAGACACGACTGAGCGACTAACACTTTCATTTTTTCAGTTTCATAATCTTTTATCATATTCTTTTTTAAAAAAAGATATTTATTTATTTGACTGAGCTGGGTCTTAGTCGCGGTACGTGGGATCTTTGGTTGTGGCCTGGGACCCCTTAGTTACAGCATGTGGGATCTAGTTCCCTGACCAGGGATTGAACCCAGGTCCCCTGCATTGGGAGCGTGGAGTCTTAGTCTCTAGACCATCAGGGAAGTCCCCAGATTCTTTTTCATGATAGGTTATTACAAGATATTGAATATAGCTCCCTGTACTATATAGTAGATGTTTGTTGTTTATCTGTTTTCTTTATAGTTGTACGTATGTGTTAATCCCATGTGCTCCCATTTCCCTGCTGGTAACTGTAAATTTGTTTTCTGTTTATGGTTTCTGTTTATGAGTCTGTTTTTTAAATGTTTGTATTATGTTTTAGATTTTACATGTAAGTGATAGCATATAATATTTGTCTTTGGCTTACTTCACTTAGTATGATCACCTCCATGTCCATGTGTGTTGCTGCAAATGGCATTATTTCATTCTTTTTTATGGCTGAGTAATATTCCATTCTATGTATGTACACATCTTTTTTTTGCATTCTTGTATTATTTCTTAAAATTTTATTTATTTTTAATTGAAGGATAATTGCTTTACAGAATTTTGTTGTTTTCTGTCAAGCCTCAACATGAAACAGCAATAGGTATACATATATCCCCTCCCTTTAAACCTCCCTCCCCATCCCACCCCTCTAGGTTGATACATTCATCTAGCATCATAATGATACTATACATTAGCCATTCATCTGTTGATGAACATTTAGGTTGCTTCCATGTCCTGGCCTCTTGTCAACAGTGCTTCAGTGAACACTGGGGTGCAGGTATCTTTTTGAATTATGGTCTTCTCTGGATATATGCCCAGGAGTGGGACTGCTGGGTCATATGGTAACTCTATTTTCAGTTTTTAAAGGAACCTCTGAACTGGTTTCCATAGTGGCTGCACTGGTTTACATTCCCACCAACAGCGTAGGCGGGTTCTCTTTCTGCCACACCCTTTGCAGCATTCATTGTAGACTTTTTGATGGTGGCCATTCTGACTTGGGCTGCCCTTGTGGCTCAGCTGGTAAAGAATCCACCTGCAATGTGGGAGACCTGGGTTCGATCCCTGGGGTGGGAAGATCCCCTGGAAAAGGGAAAGGCTACCCACTCCAGTATTCTGGCCTGGAGAATTCCATGGACTGTATAGTCCATGGGGTCACAAAGAGTTGGACATGACTGAGCGACTTTCCCTTTTGCTTTCATTCTGACCAGTGTGAAGTGGTAGCTTGTATCGATGCATTTCTCTAGTAATTAGCCATGTTGAGTATCAAGTGCCTTCTGTCTGTCTTTGGAGAAGTGTCTGTGTAGATCTTCTGCCCAGTTTTCGATTGGGTTTTTTTTTTTTTTAATTTTTATTTTGCATTGGATTATAGTTGATTAACAATGTTGTGTTAGTTTCAAGTGTACAGCAAGGTGATTCAGCTTTATATATACATGTATCTATTCTTTTTCAGATTCTGTTTTGTTTTTTATTGAGTTGTATGAACTGTATGTATATTTTGGAAATTAAACCTTGTCAGTGGCATCATTTGGAAATCTTTTCTCCCAGTCTGTAGGTTGTCTTTTCATTCTGTCTATGGTTTCCACTGCTGTGCAAAAGCTTATGCGTTTTATTAGGTCCCATTTGTTATCTTTGCTTTTATTTTTTCGCTTTAGGACTGAGAAAATATCGGTACGATTTACATCAGAGAATGTTTTGCCTGTGCTCTCTTCTAGGGGTTTCAGGGTGTCATGTTTTATATTTCAGTCTTTAAGCCATGTTGAACTTATTTTTGTGTATGTTGTGAAGGAGTGTGCTAACCATACTGATGTCCATGCATCTGTCTAGCTTTCCCAGCACTGCTTGCTGAAGAGACTGTCTTTCCCACTGTATATTCTTGCCTCTTTTGTCAAAGATGAATTGACCGTAGTGTGTAGGTTTATTTCTGGGCTCTTTATTCTGTTCGTTGATCCAAGTGCCTGTTTGTGTGCCAATACCACGTTGTATTATTTATTTATTTAGGCTGCCCTGGGTCTTCATTGTGCTGTGTGGGCACTTCATTGCAGCATGTGGGCTTTCTCTTGTTGTGGAATGTGTGGGCTCTGTAATTGCGGTGTGTGGGTTTAGTTGCTCTGCAGCATGTGGGATCTTATGCCCCTGACCAGGGATTGAACCTGTGCTCCCCGCTTTGCAAGGTGGATGTCCTGGGCCACCAGGGCAGTGCTGGTGCCGTGCTGTTTTGATTCCTGTAGCTTTGTAGTGTTGTCTGCAGTCCAGGAGGGTTATACCTCCTACTGGGTTCTTTCTCCTCAGGATTGCTTTGGCATTTCTGGTTCTTTTGTGGTTCCATGTCAATTTTAGGATTATTCTAATTCTGTGAAAAAATGTCATGGGTAACTTGATGGAGATTAAATTATTAATATTTAAATTAATAATATTAATTATTATTAAATCTGTAGACTACTTTGGGTAGTATGCCATTTTAACAATACTAATTCTTTCAGTCCAAGAACATGGCATATCTTTCCATTTCTTTGAATCATCTTCAACTTCCTTTATCAAGGCTTTACACTTCTCAGCATATAGGTCTCTCAACTCACTGGTTAGATTTTTTCCTAGGTATTTATTTTTTGGTGTAATTTTAAACAGGATTGGTAAACCCAGTTTTTCCTCGTATTTATTAACTTTTGGCTGTGCTGGTGCTGGGCCTGTGTTGCTGTGTGGGCTTTACTCTAGCTGCCCTGTGAGTGGGGGCTCCTCTCGCTGCGGCGCGTGGGCTTCTCATTGTGGTGGCTTCTCTTGTGGAGCAGGGGCTCTAGGGCACGTGGGCTCGGTAGTGGCAGCCCCTGGCTCTAGAGCACAGGTTCAGTAGTTCTGACACAGGGGCTTAGTTGCTCTGCAGCGTGTGGGATCTTCCCAGACCAAAGATTGAACCCCTGTCTCCTGCATTGGCAGGCAGATTCTTTACCATTGAGCCACCAGTTTTTAAAAGGAAATGTAACAAACCCAGGTTTTAAAGGAATGTAACAAAAATGCACAATTTGAGGACTTCCCTGGTGGTCCTGTAGTTAAGACTTTGTACTCCCAATAGAGAGGGCAGAAGTTTAATCCTTGGTTGTTGAACTAAGATCCCACATGCTCCATGTTATGGCCAAAAAATAAAACGTACAATTCGAAACTTATATAAATGTCAATTAAAAATACATAGATTAAAAAATATTAAAACATGACAGTAACTGCAGTCTGGCCACCATTTGCTATTATATAGCCAGTGAGCTAAGAATGATTTTCTTACTTTAAACAGTTGGACACAAAATCAGAAGAATAATATTTTCTGATGTGTGAAAATTATGTGAAATTCACATTTCAGCGTCCTTAAAAAAGTCAGAGAGGAACACAGCTACGTCCAACTGTTTTTCTATTGCCTGTGGCTATTTTGGTGTCAACAGCAGCTTTGAATAGCTGTGACAGAGATGGTATGGTTTGAAAAATCAACAATATTTACTATCTGGCCCTTTATAGAAAAAGTCTGCCAACCTCTGGTTTAGTGCATAGCCGTATAAAAGGCTTTTTCAGGGAAGCAAATGATATCACTTGATGATGCTTAGAATTGCTGGCGCTTGGTGATGAAAATCAGACTGAATTTTAGTTGGTTTTACTGTTGTGATCTCTATAACTGGGGTGCCCCCAATGCCCCCCACCCCCAATGCCTGCCCCTGGGACCACCATGGCCCCCTGCACTCAGTGGGCTACAGGAAATTACCTTTTGGCCTAGAATGCAGCCACCCTGGATATTCCTGAAACTACAGTCATGAGTTTTGTGCTCATAAGTTCGGCAGATCTAATCCTCCCACTCCACTGGCTGCAGGTGGCAGAAACCTGAGTGAGCAGAGATGGAGCGCTGGGGTTACTGCCTCTTGTCCCCATCTTCAGGAGGCTGGGGGCTGCTGGGCTTCGGGACACTTTGCTCTTATGGGACAGCCTCCGTGCTCAGACTCATCTCTCCATGAGGGACCAGGCATCGCTGGCTGGCAGCACCCAGGCAGCCCCCAGACAGCAGGCAGGAAGGGGCTCTGGCCAGGAAGCATCTGATGGGTAGGAAGTTGGGGATGAGGATGGACAGAAAGAGCTTGGAAGACAGTAGACCCTTGATGCAGAAGAGGAAAATGTCCAGATGGCCTTGAGTTTTTTTTTTTTTTAATTGAAGTACAGTTGATTTATATGCAATGTGTTAGTTTCAGGCAGAGAGCAAAGTGATTCATATTATATATATATATATTATATATATGTGTGTGTGTGTATATATATATATTGTTTTTCAGATTCTTTTCCCTTATAGGTTATTACAACATATTGAGTATAGTTCCGTGTGATATACAGGAGGTTCTTGTTGGCTATCTATTTTATATATAGTAGTATGTATCTGTTCATCCCAAACTCCTAATTTATCCCTTCCCCCTTTCCGCTTTGATAACTGTTCATTTATTTTGTATGTCTGTGGGTCTATTTATGTTTTATAAATAAGTTCATTTGTATCAGTTTTTTTTAGATCCCACATATAAGTAATACCATATTTGTCTTTGACTTACTTAGTCTGATGATCTCTAGGTCTGTTCTTGTGCTACAGATGGCATTATTTCATTCTTTTTTATGGCTGAGTAATATCCCATTTGTGTACATGTGCTGCGTCTTCTTTATCCACTCCTGTCGATGGACACTTAGGTTGTGTTTCTATGTCTTAGTGGTAGGTGTTAGTTGCTCAGTCGTGTCTGACTCTTTGCGACCCCATGGACTGTAGCCTGCCAGTCTCCTCTGTCCATGGGATTTTCCAGGCAAGAATACTGGAGTGGGTTGCCATTCCCTTCTCCAGAGGATCTTCCCAACCCAGGGATTGAACCCTGGTCTCCTGCATTGCAGGAGAACTCTTTACCATTTGAGCTACAGGGAAGACCTGTTTTCTCTGTCTTGGCTATTCTAAACAGTGCTGCTGTGAACATAGGGATGCATGTGTTTTTTCAAATGATATTTTTCTCCAGATATATGCCCAGGAGTGGCATTGCTGGATTGTATGGCAACTCTGTAGTTTTTTAAGGAGCCTGTACACTGTTCTCTAGCTCTGCGCCCTTTGTAAGCCTGAAAGTCTCTGTGTATCTTTTAATAGCCCATCTGTTTTCCCACCATAGCCTCTCATTGTCCTGGTCTTTCTCCCCCTTATCTTCCCAAGCCTCTCCTCCACGACCACACTCCCCCCTCACGACTGTCCCCTCCCCTCAATTTAATCCTCCTCCTCCCCACTCATTCAGCGGGTGGAACTGAGTGATAACGGACCAGCGGCTGAGGGCGTGGACTGTGATGCTCACTGTCGTGTCACCACGCCTGGCCTGCAGTAGGTGGTCAGTACTGTCTGGGCACTTTTGACCAGCAGGGCTCAGCCCCACAGCTCCATGAGCACCAAGGTCAGCCCTGCAGCCTGACAGGTCAGGCCTGTTCACAGTGCATCGGGAATCCTGGACAGCTGAAACTGACAAAGGCAAAGAGAGTTTTCATACGATATTGTAGAACGGTGGAGTTTGGATGAAACTTTAAAAAAGCAGTGTTTCAACAGGCTTAGGGCCAAACAGAGCCAGGTGGGAAGGGGCCAGCATCCGGTCTGGGCTGCAGTGTGGACCCGGCTCCTGTTCCCATGGGAACCACGGAGTTAGGAGGGCTATGGACCATCATGGTCAGAAAGCACTTATCTGGATCTGTGCTTCGGTTGGAAATCCAGGCTGCTCCTGTGTCAAAGTTAAAATTCTCCCATGGCAGAAAGTTTCATTCTGAATGGTTTTATTCTGAATGGTAGAATTGCAAACAGCAAAGTTTCTGCTCATCTGTAATTTTAGAGTTCAAAGTTTCTTTTTGAGTAAAACAGTCATGACACAAGAAAGGGGGTTGTTATGACGCTTTACAGTGGCAGCTGCGTTTCCTGGAGAAGTGCGGTTCCTTGTAAACTTGAGGACAGCGAAACCTAGCAGTTGGTTTTATCTGTGTCTGTTACCCTGCCTGATCCTGTGATACCATCTCTGTCTTGGGGGCAGGATAAGGACTTCTGTGCTGATTGTTCTATTGGCTCTGGCTGGAGGAGGGAAGGATCCTGTTATTGGGGTCTGGCCCAGATCAGGGGGCTCTGGGGACGCAGAGGGAAGTGGGTGGATGCAGGCCAAATCTTGGAGGTAAAACAGATCAGGAAGTAATGGAACATGGGGAGAGAAGCAGCAGGAGGGGCCTGGGGTGGTTTCAGGTCTCTGACTCAGGCCTGGAAGGTGGTGGCCAGCCCTTAGGAGGGAGGAGTTTGGGTTTGGCTGGGCTGAGTTTGAGGTGCAGCCTTGTGGATGTATGGGGTCAGGGTGCAGGCTAGACTATCAGTTGGACGTGAAGGCTGAGGGGTCTGCAGCACAGACAGGTGGGAAGTGAAGTCACCAGGAAGGCAGTCAGTGGAAGGAAGTGACCTCACGGAGGATGTGTGGAGTATAAATTATCGGGTAGGGGTGGGGGAGGAGAAAAGCCAGGGCTGATGACCTAGATCCCCAGGAAGGAGAGTTTTTATAAGGCAGGAATGCTGACTGTAAACTCCTGCATGTAAGGACTGGAAGTGCCCTGTTCAGTTCAGTTGCTCAGTCATGTCTGACTCTTTGCAACCCCATGAACCGCAGCATGCCAGGCCTCCCTGTCCATCACCAACTCCCAGAGCTCACCCAAACTCATGTCCATTGAGTTGGTGATGCCATCCAACCATCTCATCCTCTGTTGTCCCCTTCTCCTCTTGCCTTCAATCTTTCCCAACATCATGGTCTTTTCCAGTGAGTCAGCTCTTCGCATCAGGTGGCCAAAATATTGGAGCTTCAGCTTCAACATCAGTCCTTCCAATGAACACCCAGGACTGATTTCCTTTAGGATGGACTGGTTGGATCTCCTTGCAGTCCACAGGACTCTGAAGAGTCTTCTCCAACACCAAACTTCAAAAGCATCAATTCTTCCGCGCTCAGCTTTCTTTATAGTCCAACTCTCACATCCATACATGACTACTGGAAAAACCATAGCCTTGACTAGACAGACCTTTGCTGACAAAGTAATGTCTCTGCTTTTTATTTATTTATTTATTTTTTTCTGAGATGAGCTTCAGAAACAAACTTAGGGTGTTCTTTAAGAATTCAATTAAATTTTACATTAATATCACATAACAGCCAAAGACCTATCTAAGAGATGAGTCTTACTAGATGCAGACCTCCATTAACAAACTGGAATTTAACATTTTTTGAAATATCTTTTTCTCCCTGAAGTTACCCTCATTTTTATCATATAATCAAATTAAAGCTGGTTTGTTTGCAAAATAGGTCTGTTCTCACTAACTTTGGTCTGATGATTTATATAACTATGATTGATTATAGACTTTTTATTTTGCTGAAACATTTATAGAGTCTCAGACTGAACTTTTAAAAAAAAAACAGGGCTGGGAAACACACCAAAGGCTTATCACAGATTTTGCCTAATAAATCTAGGTGAATTCTTCCATTTTTAAGGTTTCAAAAATTTCTTGAGATTTTTGAACCCATGAGATAACCTTCCTAACTCATTTGATAAACTTACTGGAAACCTAAGAATTTCCAACTTTTGGAGGAGTCAGATAGAGAGAAAATATAATTGTTTTGTTTATAACGTTTAATTTTACCAAAGTATTGTCATAATTAGTTTGAGAGGAAGGTTTTCCCTACTCCCTGAAAACATAAGATTCAAACCCATAATTTTTCAGATAGAAACCATAAAAGTTATAAGCATATTCGGTGGTTCATTCAGTCCTTCTGTTAACTTTTGTGAAGTCATCAGGTTTTCAATTCTAGGTTGGTCATAGCTTTCCTTCCAAGGAGAGAAAGTGAAAATGAAGTCGCTCAGTCGTGTCTGACTCTTTGCCACCCCATGGACTGTAGTCTATCAGGCTCCTCCGTCCATGGGATTTTCCAGGCAAGAGTGCTGGAGTGGATTGCCATTTCCTTCTCCAGGGGATCTTCCCGATCCAGGAATCGAACCCGGGTCTCCCACATTGCAGGCAGATGCTTTACTATCAGGTAAGCGTCTTTTAATTTCGTGGCTGCAGTCACCATTTGCAGTGCCCTGTAGATTTAGTGAAAGGGCCCCTGCGGCCGGGTTTCAGTGGTTTGGGGAATGAATGGAAGGTTAATAAATCTGGACAGCAGTCCTTAGACATTATGGAGTGAAGCTGGGGTGGAGGGCATGGGGGTGGGCTACGGTGGGAGAAGCTAGACAAGGCCTGAGGGTCAAGGAGAGTTAATTTATCAGGACTGGACAGACTTAAGCACAGAGGAACCAGAGATCAAATTGCCAACATTCTCTGGATCATCGAAAAAGCAAGAGAGTTCCAGAAAAACATCTATTTCTGCTTTATTGACTACGCCAAAGCCTTTGACTATGTGGATCACAATAAACTGTGGAAAATTCTTCAAGAGATGGGAATACCAGACCACCTGACCTGCCTCTTAAGAAACCTATATGCAGGTCAGGAAGTAACAGTTAGAACTGGACATGCAACAACAGACTGGTTCCAAATAGGAAAAGGAGTACGTCAAGGCTGTATATTGTCACTCTGCTTATTTAACTTCTATGCAGAGTACATCATGAGAAACGCTGGGCTGGAAGAAGCACAAGCTGGAATCAAGCTTGCTGGGAGAAATATGAATAACCTCAGATATGCAGATGACACCACTCTTATGGCAGAAAATGAAGAGGAACTAAAAAGCCTCCTGATGAAAGTGAAAGAGGAGAGTGAAAAAGTTGGCCAAAAGCTCAACATTCAGAAAACTAAGATCATTGCATCTGGTCCCATCACTTCATGGGAAATACATGGGGAGACAGTGGAAACAGTGTCAGACTTTATTTTTTTGGGCTCCAAAATCACTGCAGATGGTGATTGCAGCCATGAAATTAAGAGACACTTACTCCTTGGAAGGAAAGTTATGACCAACCTAGATAGTATATTGAAAAGCAGAGACATTACTTTGCCAACAAAGGTCCGTCTAGTCAAGGCTATGGTTTTTCCAGTGGTCATGTATGGATGTGAGAGTTGAACTGTGAAGAAAGCTGGTCACCGAAGAATTGATTCTTTTGAACTGTGGTGTTGGAGAAGACTCTTGAGAATCCCTTGGACTGCAAGGAGATCCAACCAGTCCATTCTGAAGGAGATCAGCCCTGGGATTTCTTTGGAAGGAATGATGCTGAAGCTGAAACTCCAGTACTTTGGCCACCTCATGCGAAGAGTTAACTCATTGGAAAAGACTCTGATGCTGGGAAGGATTGGGGGCAGGAGGAGAAGGGGACGACAGAGGATGAGATGGCTGGATGGCATCACTGACTCGATGGACGTGAGTCTGAGTGAACTCCGGGAGTTGGTGATGGACGGGGAGGCCTGGTGTGCTGTGATTCATGGGGTTGCAAAGAGGCGGACACGACTGAGCGACTGAACTGAACTGAAGCACATGAAAATGCTCCTGGAAAGGACTGGTAGAGAACGCAGGCCGAAGTGAGGGTTCCCAGGAAGGGGTAGGGTCCGGGCTGTGGGGGAGCAGAAGTGGAGGGGACGGGGAAGCGGGAGCCCAGGCTCAGGGATGGGAGGCTGCGCCCAGGTTAGTTGAGGGGAGTGGAGGGGTGCCACAGTGGGTGGAGGGTCCCATTGCTGGGTGACCTGCCTCTCATTGGGTCTCCCTGGGGCCCGCTCTCGTCTCTCCCAGCTCCGCCCTCATCCCAGCCACACCCCCGCTGCTCCCACAGCCGCGGGTTTCTTCGCTTCAACCCATAAAACCCCGCCATCCCCACGTGCTCCCTCCTGGCTCCTCCCCTCAGCCCTCAGCCACTCTCTTCCCGAGTCCGCTTCCAGCTCGCTTCCCAGCTCCTCCCCCGGCGCGGCACCTCGGGAGTCCCACCTCCTTTCTTCCTGCATCTGGCCCCGCCTATGGCCCCGCCCTCACCACTCCTGTGCATATCCATTGGCTGGATTTTTATTACGCTCCGCCCCCTAGACTTTCACTCCTGCGACTGGGACAGAGAGCTGTCTGTCAGCGCCGTCGCCTGGCAACGGGGTTGGGCCGCTCCAGAGGAAAATCTGGACTGCAACCGGAAAGGCAGATTCGGTGGACTCGGAGGAGGAGGGCCAGGACCTCGGTGAGCGGAGCGGTGGACTTGAGGCTGGGGGTAGGGGAAGGTCACCGGCCTGGGGGCCCAGAGGGAGCAGCCTGACCAGCGAAGTGATGGGGATGATGACCTTCGTCCCGGGAGCAGTTAGTGCCGGGGGGGACCTGGGCCCTGGCCCTTCCTGGCAGCCGGTGCTTCTGCCTTGGGGTGGAGTGGGGAGTGATAGGGGGACAGCTGCGAGGGAGGATCTCCCCGCTAGGTCAGTTGGAGCACAGAATTACTCCTCTCCTACTTTTCTTTTCTTTTTTTTTGTATTTTTATTTTATTTATGTATTTATTTTGGTGGTGTTGGGTGTTCGTTACTGTGCAGGGGCTTCTCTAGTTACGTTGAGTAGGGGCTACTCTTCATTGTGGAGCACACGTCCTGGGCGCATGGGCTTCGGTAGCTGTGGCGCACGGACCTAGTTGCTCCACAGCCTGTAGAATCTTCTGAACCTGGGACTGAACCTGTGTTCCCTCCATTGGCAGCAGATTCTTTATCCACTGTGCCACCAGGGAAGTCCCTGGCTTTTCTTTAGAGAAGAAAAGGATTTACATCCATCCAAGAGTTCACCCCAGATTTTATACCCAAGGTGTAATCCAGGAGCAAAGGATACTAGTTTCCTGCAAGTGAACAGTCTTGCAGCAGAGCTGCTCTCCTGATCAGAATATAGGCCTGCTCTTTGTCTGTGGGCAATGATGTGTTTGGTCCCTTTGGAAAGAGGCTATGGCTTTGGTGTGGTGGGAGCATCCAGGCCTCAGCAGGCCTAGCTGTAGTTCCATTTAGCTGCAGCAGCAAACCCTGGGAACATTTTCCAGGATATACGATCTTGATTTTGTTGTAACTTACATTGTGTTGTCTAAGTGAAAAATATTCCCTGGCTTTCCATCCTTTTATATAATGAGCACTTCACTATTTTTGTGACATCTCAGAGTAGTTTTGTAGGGTGGTATATAACACAGAAATCCCATTAAATCATTGCCCATCTTTTGAGTATCTGCTAGGGTGTATTGGTTCCTCTTTCAGCTGGCTTAATTACGCTGCCTTCATTATTCTGTGCTGACTTTAGATACTGAAATTGTACATTCCTTATCAACTGTGTCACTGGACCATAGTATCAGTTGCTCCCAAAAGATGTTGCTGCTGCTACTACTGCTAAGTCGCTTCAGTCATGTCCAACTCTGTGCGACTCCAGAGACAGCAGCCCACCAAGCTCCCCCATCCCTGGGATTCTCCAGGCAAGAACACTGGAGTGGGTTGGCATTTCCTTCTCCAATGCATGAAATCCTCTCCTGCTTTTCACATCGTTGAGGTCAGAGGGTTCCAGGCCGATACTTGCCGGAAGGTCCCTAGGATGGAGGCCAGCTGTCAGGAGGGAGAGCGAGAAAGCTGTGTAGACTCGGGAAGAACTGTGGAGCATCTTCGGGAAGAGGCGAGGTGGGGGGTTGTGTGCTGGAGTGTATGCTGGGTTGGACACAACCTACTCGCTTTGTCCCAGGAGAGTGGAGCTGATGGCTAAATTCAGGGCAAAGAGGAGAGGAGGAGAAAGTGTCCCCCTGCAGATCAGTTACCAGGGCTCCCTGGAGGGAGGGAGGCTAGCATGGCTCAGGAGCGGGACAGGTCACCTTCTAGCCAGCAGGGACTCTGCGCAGCAGGCGGCTGGCCCAGGCTCAAGCTGACCCCTCCCAGAAGGGCTGCTGGTTCTGGGATGTAAACAAAGCTTGATGCAGATGAGGTGGTTGGAGTCTTCCCAGAAAAGGCGTACTGAGGGCCAGGTGACTGCTTCCAGGACCATGCTCCCTTGGAGGAGGTGGGGAGTCCAGGGTGTCTCCTGAGGATGGGAACCTTCGGAAAGGCCCTGAAAAGAGTCTGAGCCATCCTTGGATGCCAGCCAGTTTACTATGGTCCATTCTGCAGGAAAAACAGCTCCTGGCTCCCTCCCCAGCACTGAGGGGTTTGTTTCTTCCAAGCTGGGCCGTTCCTCTTGTTGCAAGGCAGATGCATAGATCTGAGTTCAAGGTCTCAGATCTTGTTGCTTTGAGCTCATGTGTCTCCTCTGGCCTCCAGAACGCTGAGTTAAATGCCCTATGTTACCTCATTTAATCTTCTCCCCTTCCCCTCATTACAGGACTGGAGGCACTTTCCCTGTTTTATGAGGGCTGGAAATGGCTTAGTAACTTGCCCACAGTCACACCAACCAATGTCAGAACTTGAACTCAGATCTATAAATCTTTGCATCCCCTGTCCAGAGAGGCAAGCGCTATGGAGGTCAGTGCACTCCAGTGCCGACCTGCTCTGCCCCTCAGCTCCACCAGTTTCTCATCCCCAGCCCTCCTGACATTGGGGGCGGGGTACTCTTTGTTGTGGGGACTGTCCTGTGCATTGTAGGGTATTTAGTAGGACCGCTGGTTTCTAACCACTAGGTGGCAGCAGTGGCTAGAACCACAACCTCCCTGGCCTTGACAAGCAGACATCATTGCCAGCTGTCCCCTGGCAAACCACCCCCAGTTGAGAACCACTGGGGTTAGCAACCTTCAA
Organism: Bos indicus x Bos taurus; assembly: GCF_003369695.1. Classification (NCBI taxonomy): domain Eukaryota; kingdom Metazoa; phylum Chordata; class Mammalia; order Artiodactyla; family Bovidae; genus Bos; species Bos indicus x Bos taurus. The sequence goes on from NC_040093.1 coordinate 55,094,635, forward strand.
GGAACATCTGGGTGTGTCCCCTTGACAGAGAACATGATATATGTAAACCTGCAGGAGACTCAGGCCAGCGCTGGGTGGTTTTATGGACAGCTAGTGATCAAATTGCCAATATCCGCTGGATCATAGAAAAAGCAAGAGAGTTCCAGAAAAACATCTATTTCTGCTTTATTGACTATGCCAAAGCCTTTGACTGTGTGGATCACAATAAACTGTGGAAAATTCTGAAAGAGATGGGAATACCAGACCACCTACCTGCCTCTTGAGAAATCTGTATGCAGGTCAAGAAGCAACAGTTAGAACTGGACATGGAACAACAGACTGGTTCCAAATAGAAAAAGGAGTACGTCAAGGCTGTATATTGTCACCCTGCTTATTTAACTTATATGCAGAGTACCTCATGAAAAACGCTGGACTGGAAGAAACACAAGCTGGCATCAAGATTGCCAGGAGAAATATCAATAACCTCAGATATGCAGATGACACCACGCTTATGACAGAAAGTGAAGAGGAACTAAAAAGCCTCTTGATGAAAGTGAAAGTGGAGAGGGAAAAAGTTGGCTTAAAGCTCAACATTCAGAAAACAAAGATCATGGCATCCAGTCCCATCACTTCATGGGAAATAGATGGGGAAACAGTGGAAACAGTGTCAGACTTTATTTTTCTGGGCTCCAAAATCACTGCAGATGGTGACTGCAGCCATGAAATTAAAAGACGCTTACTCCTTGGAAGGAAAGTTATGACCAACCTATATAGCATATTCAAAAGCAGAGACATTACTTTGCCAACAAAGGTCCGTCTAGTCATGGCTATGGTTTTTCCTGTGGTCATGTACGGATGTGAGAGTTGAACTGTGAAGAAAGCTGAGCGCCGAAGAATTGGTGCTTTTGAACTGTGGTGTTGGAGAAGACTCTTGAGAGTCTCTTGGACTGCAAGGAGATCCAACCAGTCCATTCTGAAGGAGATCAGCCCTGGGATTTCTTTGGAAGGAATGATGCTGAAGCTGAAACTCCAGTACTTTGGCCACCTCATGCGAAGAGTTGACTCATTGGAAAAGACCCTGATGCTGGGAAGGATTGGGGGCAGGAGAAGGGGACGACAGAGGATGAGATGGCTGGATGGCATCACTGACTCGATGGACGTGAGTCTGAGTGAACTCCGGGAGTTGGTGATGGACGGGGAGGCCTGGCGTGCTGCGGTTCATGGGGTCGCAAAGAGGCGGACACGACTGAGCGACTGAACTGACTGACTGCCAGGAAAAAAAAGTCTGTTGCACGGATCAAGGTTCACCCAGGACTGTCCTGTGAGAAAACCATTTCAGGGACTGAAAGTTCAGAAATGTGCATTTGGGGAGAAGTAAGGACACATCGAAGGTTTCAGTTCCTTCCCAAAGTTAATTGAAGAGGCTTCAGGCCTGATTCAGGTGATGGCGTCCAGGCAGGATGAACTTGGGAACGCTGTACCACTGCCGTTACTTCATCCTGCCTTTCGGGGGCCTTTTTAGCAGGAGGCGGGGCCTCCTTAGAACTGTCTTCTCTTTTTAAATTGCATTCACTTATTCAACCATTCAGCCGGTTTTTATTATTATTATTACTTTTATTTATTTTTAGCTGTGCTGGGTCTTAGTTGCTGGGTGGGTTTTTCTCTAGTTGTGGCGAGCGGGAGCTGTTCTCTAGTTCTGGTGCTCGGGTTTCTCATCTCAGTGGCTTCTTTCGTTGTGGAGCATGGGCTCTAGAGCACGCCGGCTTCAGCAGTTGCAGCTCCCTGGCTCTAGAGCTTGGGCTCAGTAGTTGAGGTGCACAGGCTTAGTTGCTCCGCGGCACGTGGGGTCTTTCCAGATCAGGGATCAAACTCGTGTCTCCTGCATTGGCAGGCAGATTCCTCACCACCGAGCCACCAGGGAAGCCTCCTAGAACTGTCTTGAGATGTGTCCTCTCACCGGTGCCCTGTGGACACCCAGACTGGTGGGCTGAGGGAGCGTGGCCCGAGAGGCTGCCCTTGTCCCAGCTCTTCTTGACTCCAGGCCTGTGGCTCCAGCCAGGCCTGTGGCTCCGGCTGCAGGCTGCCACACCCCGTTCTCCCTCCTCCTGGAAGGAAATCCAGTGTTGCCGGCTGCCCCGCTTCTGGGCCTTTCCTGGCATGTCCTCCAGGCGCGGCCCTGAGCTCCTATGCCATGGGCTGCACGTCTCCTTGCGTTCCCCGCCTCCCCCCCCACCCCCCGCCCCGGTCCTCCCTGCAGGCGCCTCGCCCAGCCTCCGTCCTTTCCCACGGGTGTTCAGACCCCCTGGAGGCCAGGCTTCTGTCTCCAGACAGCAGCGGATGAGACTGTTTATGGTGGATCAGAGGAGGGGGCTGGGTAGAGGTAGAGGAGCGCCTGCCTTGCTCTGCAGCCGCCTCAGGCGCCCTCCCCACACCAGACCTCGCCTGGACAACCCTGGGTTTGCCCTGCGCCTTTGTGCACTGGGTCTGCTTCCTGGGTGAGCCCCTCCGGGTGCTGGAAACCCAGCCGGAATGTGTCCTTCAGGACACGTCCTCGCCGCCCCGCTGTGTTCTGCTCACCCCCTCCCCACTGATCTCCACAGCGTTTGCTCCACGGGACACTCCTGCAGGCCCTGTCTGAGGCTTCTGTCTGCTTGCCCTCTGATGGGGCCTAGCCCAGGCGACACTGTCATCTGTGGAAGGACTTAGATGCCGTGCCGGTGTAAGGAAAGCCAGCGTCCTGGAGGCAGCGGGCCCCGTGACCTGGGGGGACAGCCCCCGGCTGCACTGGGTCCTCAGCCGTGGAATACCTGGGGACGTCTGAGGAGAGGCGTTTACGGGGCAGTGGGCTTTCAGCCCCAGCCATCCCCCTTAAAGAGGCTGGTAGCCCCCGAGAGAGCGATTCCTTGGTCCAGAGACAGGAGGCCGCTCTCCCAGGATGTGGGGAATCTGAGGTGCGGCATTTAGAGGCATCATCGTTGAAAGGGCTGGAGGTGGTGTCAGCTGGATCCCCCGTCCCGTCAGCTCTCCCTGGGGACCCAGGCGCCATGGGCTGTGGGGTGCAGAGGTGGGGAGGGGCCGGTCACCGGTGGTGAACTGAGGGCACTGATCTAAGGGGCCCCTGAGTGGCTGGGGCCTCAGGGTGTGTCTCCTGGGGGCCGAATGTGGGGGACCCGGGCCAGGCCAGCCTCCTGGAGTTTGCATCAGGATCTCATGAGGTGGTGGGGAATGGGCTGTCCACCTGAGGGGCAGGCGAGGAACGACAGGCCTTGGACCAGCGTGTCCGCGTGTCCACATGTGCCAGGCTGGCTCGGGTGCCAGCCGCCAGGTGGCCTTGGGGCAGAGTCTCCTTTATGATTTTCAGATTCTACGGGTGGATAAGTCAGGCATGACCCTGGGGGTGGGTGGGAGGTGGAGGTGGGGTCCAAACAGAGTGAGCAAGGAGGGGTCTGTGTCCCTCAGGGCAGCAGTCAGTTGTCTGAAAGTCAGGAACGCTGGGTAGTCTTGGAACCCGAGGCTGAGTAGATGGTGAGGTGTGCAGAGGTGGGCAGGAGGGCCCTCCGAGCCAGACGGGGGGCCCAAGGGAACTGCTCACGGGGACTGGCATCTGATGTTCCTAGTGGACCACACGCATCTGACAGGTCGGCCTTGGGAGCCCACCGGGGTGGGCACAGCTGTCAGCTAGCCTGGAGGGTCCAGCTCTGAGGTGGAGCTGTGCTCACATCTTAAAAACACCTGTTCAGAAGGCAGTCATCTGTCCTAACATGTGAGTCATGGGCCTTCTCTTGTCACAAACCTTCAGGTTTTCTAGAGGAAGTAAAAAGGTGTGATGACCTTTGGTATGAAGACCCTGAGAACAAACTGGAATTCTTAGAGTGTATTTTTATACACTTGCATTTTCAGGATTTCAGCAGGATAACAAGATAGGGATGCAGGGAAGGTTGAGGGATAAGTTTTCGGTGATTTGATAAATTAACAGAGATCTTGAGAGAAATCTTGAATTGCCCTGCTTGCGGAGGGTATGAATCTGAAAATATTTTTGACTAAAGCTGTTGTGGATTTACCAGTAATGTAAGCAAAGCGGAGGTGGCAACAAGCAGAAGCAAAACCACAGGCAGATCAGGTCACTGTGCTGGGTCCCAAAATAACCCACAGCCCCCTTCCCGGTCAGAACAGTGCAGATGGCTCATCTCCTCAGCACGTCCTATGCGATCAGGTGGTTTCTTGGGCTCTTAGAAGAGTTGACAAAGAGGACGGGTCTGCCTTGGCAAGGCCACTTGGGCTGTGCCCCCCGAGGGAGACCAGGCACCAGCTGGTGCCGCCCCCTGTATCTCAGAGATAAGGAAGCCTCTTGCAGACTGGAACCTGAGCCGGGGGCCGGAGGCTTTCCTTTTCAGCTCTTAAGCTGCTGAGAAAGCTGAGAAGTGGAAGCATGTAGATCAAATGGCCTGTGAATGACAGCCCCAAACTGCATCGTGTAAGCCCCCGTTTCCAGCAGCCAAGTGTGTTGGAGCCCTCCTAGGAGCCCTGTGCTGGAAACCTCCTCTGAAGGGCAGATACCCTCCCCTGCCCCACAATGGTGGGATTGAAAATAGGGAAGAATGTTGGAGAGCATGTGGAGAAATGGGAACCCTCACGCTTTGCTGCTGGGAATATAAAACGGAAAACAGTTTGGTAGTTCTTCAAAAAATAAACATTAGGTTATACGACCCCACAATTCCATTCCTAGGTATATCCATCCCCCTTCCAGTTTGAAAATAGGGACTCAAACAAGTACATGTACACATATGTTCACAGCACCCTCAAGATAGAAAATAGCTCAAATGTCCATCAACAGCTGGATGGATAAGCCTAACACAGTATCTTCATAACTGGAATATTACTCACCCGTCAGAAGGAATGAGTCCTATTCATGCTACAATATGGATGAACCCTTAAAATGTTACACTGAGTGAAGAAAGCCAAGCCCCAAAGACCACGTGTTGGATGATTTCATTCACACGAGGTGTCCAGAACAGGCAGCTCCACAGGGACAGCGTGTTAGTGGTTGCTAGGGCCTGGGGAGCCTGGAATGGGGTGTGGCCCCTAATGGCTGTGGAGTTTCTTTTCGGGTCATGGAAATGTTCTGGGTCTAGAGGGAGGTGGTGGTCTCACCACACTGTGCATGTACCAAATGCCACTGAGTCACTCACTTTGAAATGGGTCATTTTATGTTGTTATGTGAATCTCACTTCAGTAAGAAGAAAGGCCCCACATGTACCCCACTTCCTCTTGAGGTCTGTGATCCACGCTCCACCTGGATTGTGGACAGCCTGCCCCCTCCACGTGACCTGGGGGGAACCTATGGGCTGTTGCTTTGTGGGGGTGCCCCTCTCCCCAGCAGTTTGACCTGGTGGGTCCCAGATGAAGTCTAAAGACAGGAGTTAGGAGGTTGTGGCCCTCTGCCTCCTACGTGGTTGTTTCATCTCGGATGTGCTTTTCTGTCTGAATCGTGCATCGGATTGCGCTGGACCCCTTTCTGTGATGAGGTCTGGGACCCAAATGCAGCCCCTGGGCCACCTGCCTTTGGCTGCCAGCCTCTTTTAGTATCCCTCCCAGAGATGAGGCGTGGGCTGGGTTCTCACAGCTTTGGTCAGTGTGCACCATGATCCCATCCATCTGAGGTTGGGCTGTGACTATTCCCACTTTACGAACGAGGAACCTGGGGCACAGAGAGTTTCGGTCACTTGCCTAAGGCTGCCCAGCCACCAGGAGAAGCCAGGATCGCAAAGGAAGAACGTGTCCCACGGCACTTCTGCTCTGTAGGTGATATTTGCAAGGTGTTGATTTTATTTAAATATGTGTAATCATCCACCCTTATGGATTATTTTTTCAACTCAGGTTTTTAAAAAAATGAATATTTAGATTAAAATCCTGATTTTTCTACCTTTTAGTTACACTAGCTTAGAAACTATTTTGGAACAAAGAAATCCAGACGGTTGGCGGTTATGAGCAGGCTTTGAGAAGGCAGAGGAATCTGATTGAGTTTTCGCATTTTATTTGTGTCAACTAATTTGTCCCCTAGAGAAGGAAGTGGCATCCCACTCCGGTATTCTTGCCTGAAGAATCCCCATGGACAGAGGAGCCTGGTGAGCTACAGTCCATGGGGTCACAAAGAGTCGGACATGACTGAGCAACTAAAAAAATAATAATTTCTACCACATTGAAACACTACATAGGTCTGCATTTTTGCTGCATTTTGCAAGTAAATCAATGTTGCTTACTTTGACCATATAATTATTGACATTTGTTTTCTATGATGGACATATTTGGGGCTTCCCTGGTGGTCCAGTGGTTAAGATGCCACACTTTCAACGCAGGGGGCATGGGTTCAATCCCTTGTGAGGGAACTAAGATCCCACATAGCATGCGGCAATAAAATAAGATAAAACAGCAAAATAGTTAAAATATATATGTGGTTTAGTCGCTAAGTCGTGTCCGTCTCTTGCAACCCCATGGACTGTAGCCCACCAGGCTCCTTCTGTCCGTAGGATTCGCCAGGCAAGGATACTGGAGTGGGTTGCCATTTCCTTCTCCAGGGGACCTTCCTGACTCAGAGATCAAACCTGGGTCTCCTGCACTGCAGGCGGATTCTTTACCGACTGAGCCACCTATACATATTTGATTTCTGTCTCTAACGGGTGTGAACTTCTCTCCTGCAGAGTCCCACCGGCCACAGGGACAGATGGGGAACAACAAGAGTTGCCCAGGACAGGAGTGCTCCTCACGGTTTCTCCCCGCGGAGCAGGCCGAGGTCAACAGGCTGTTCGATGCTCTGTCGTCGGAGAAGCTTGGCTCCAGTGCCTCGCCCAGATCCTTCTCTCTGCAGGCACTGAAGGCAAGGGTAACAGCTGGGAGTTCATGTTTAATTTGAGCAGGAGTCAGGCTGCTGCTGACCCTCAGCTCCTGAAGGCAGGTGTGGGAACACGGAGAGATGTGTTTTCCGAGAAGAAACAGATCGGACCTACTTTCAGCCTTGTGGGCTCCGTGGTCGGTGTGGCAGCTGCTCCACTCTGCCTTCATCTCACACTGTGCAGGGACTTTTCCCACTTGAGGTTGACCAGAGGTTGCTGACTGCTTCCCGTCTCTTGCACCACCATCCCCTGATTTCTCCTTGCAGTGGGTGAGGGGCTGCCCAAGCTGTATTTGTGGGTCTGATAACTGCCAAGTCTCAAGTCCACCTTGGCCTTCCGGATTTGTTAAGTGTTTGACGTCCTAGGAATTTTGTTGTTTCCCCAACAAAATAATGAAGTTTCAGGGTCAGGGTGCACCTGACGAGGAGTGACTGCCCACTTCCCCATCTTTTTGCTCCGCTCCATGGGGCTCTTAACCGCATGTGTTCGGGTGCTCAGGGTGCGGCAACATCACAGACATCTTTGGGCCATCTGGTGACTTTACAATCTTGTGTGAGTTTGAGGTGAACAACAAAGTGAGTCAGTTATACAAATATGTGCACCCATTCCCTTTTAGATTCTTTTCCCATATAAGTCATTACAGAGGACTGGGTAGAATTCCCTGTGCTATACAGCAGCTCCTTGTTAGTTACCTATTTTATATATGTGTGTGTGTGTGTTAGTTGCTCAGTCGTGTCTGACTCATTGCGACCCCATGGACTGTAGCCCACCAGGCTCCTCTGTCCATGGAATTCTCCAGGCAAGAATACTGGAGTGGGTAGCCCTTCCCCTCTCCAGGGGATCTTCCCAACCCAGGGATAGAACACAGGTCTCCTGCATTGCAGGTGGATTCTCTACCGTCTGAGCCACCAGGGAAACCCTATTTTATATATAGTAGAGTTTATATGTCAGTCCCAATCTCCCAGTTTATCCCTCCCCCACTTTCCAATGCATATTGAGCACAAAGAACTTGGAGAGATAGTTAATATATCTGGAAGTCCCTAATCTAGAGGAGACCAATGTAGCACTACACAGGCCGTATGTTCCATGTGGAAATAAATTCAGATATGCAAATGAAAGCTGCTGGAACTAGAATGGAGAAGATGTTAGCAGAGTGAAAAGCAGCCAGTGGCCGGAGGCAGGAAGGACATGGCCAGTCTGGGGAGACTGGGAAGTCTGGAGGGCAGGATGGGAACAGATGACAGAAGAGTTAGATGGCCAAGATGAGCCACGGGCCGGGACACGTTAGGTATGTGGGTCCTGGGGTGGTAGGACACCCTTAGTGGGCAGAGATGGTGCACCAGGGGTCTGGGAAGGTTCTCTGCTGTTGGCAGCAGTCGGTCTTGGTCCCTTAGCTGTTTTCCCGTCATCCTACTGTGTCTGACTTGCACTCTGTCTGGGCTTTTCACCCGCTTGTCCCCACAGGACCATGTGGGGGACGCTCTTCCCCCAGAGATGGTCACCAGACTGTTCGAGGGCATGCGGAGGGTGGATGGCAGCGGGAAGGTGAAGGGGCCCAGCGAGCGCGTCTCCCAGGAGCAGTTCACAGCATCCATGTCCCACCTGTTGAAAGGAACTGCCGAGGAGAAGAGTCTCGTGATCCTGAACATGATTTCTGCCTCAGGAGGTCCCGTGAAAGCGAGAGATGTCCACAAGGTGAGGGGCCACCAGGCACTTCGCAGCCGCCCCAGGCAGTGCTGGGGTCCTTTGGTGGGGGGCTCAGGATGATGCAGCAGCTGGCGGAGGCCTTGTGCAGAAGTCCCCCCTGGGGGGCCCTGGACCACGTAACCGGTTGAGGTCAGAACTCCCGGACAAAGAGGCGTCAGCCAACTAGACCAGCCGAGGGCATCATTGGAAAACTGAATAACTACCAAGTCACGTGGTTCTTCCCACCCTGGGGTCCGCCACGTTGGCCTCAGTGAGACAAGACGCCCTTCTCTGTGTTGATCTGATGTAGGTCCGAGGTACAAGGGTGGTGCGATTAACGGTGAAATTGTCATCTTCCAAGTTTACAGAGGACTTGGTTGGCTCTGTGGTGCACGTGCTAAGCTACAGACGGCAGCTGCGAGGCTGGAGTCAGAAGCCACCCCCAGGCTCCCCATCCAGGGTGCAGGTGCTGGCTGCCCAGCTGTGCTCCGAGATGAGGCTTCAAGGCAAGTGCCCCGCCCTAGTCCCTAGACCTTGGCGTCGGAGCGTGGTTCCACGCCATCTTGTATTCAAGTTTAAAGTCAGCAAGTGTGCGTCTTCCAAACTCGAAGGACCGTTGCGATTCTCTCTTCCTTGGCATACAGTTGTTTATAGTATTTCCTCATAATCCTAATTTCTGCCAGGTCCGTAGTGACGTCTCCACCTCCATTTCTGATGTTAGTCATCTGAGCCTTCTCTTTTTTTTCTGGGTCAGTCTAGCTAAAGGTGTGTTCACTTCTTGCTATGTTCAAAGAGGCAGCTTTTGGTTTTGTGGACTTTCTCTGTTGTCTAACCTCTATTTCATTTATCTTCAAGTCTTTTATTTCCTTTCTTCTGCTGCTTTTAGATTCCTTTAGATTTAGTTTTGTTTTTCCTTTTTTTTTTTAATTGAAGTATCGTGGATTGTGTTATGTTGTGTTGATTTCTGCTGTACAGCAAAGTGACTCATTTAGATTAAATATATTCTTTTCCATTATAATTTGTAACAGGATATTGAATATAGTTCCCTGCGCTCTACAGTGGGACATTGTTGTTTATTCCGTGCTGTATATGATAGTTTGCATCTGCTAATCCTGACCTCGGGCTTCCCAGATGGCGCAGTAATGAAGAGCCCACCTGCCAATGCAGGAGACACAAGAGACGCGGCTTGATCCCTGGGTCAGGAAGATCCCCTGGAACTGGAAATGGCAACCTGCTCCAGTACTCTTGCCTGGGAAATCCCATGGACAGAGGAGCCTGGTGGGCTATAGTCCATGGGGTTGCAAAGAGTCGAACATGACCAAGCGTGCATGCAGCATACACGCGCAGCCCCAACCCCCCATTCCGTCCTCCCCATCGGCAGCCACACATCTGTTTGCTGTGTGTGTGCGTCTGTTTTTGTTTCACAGATGTATTGGCCTGTGTCGTTTTTCAGATTCCACCTATAAGTAATATCATTCTTTGTCTTTCTCTTTCTGACTTCCTTCACTCAGTATGATCATCTCTGGGTCCATCCATGTTACTGCAAATGGCCTTACTTTGTTCTTTTTTATTGCTGAGCAATATTCTGTCGTATGTATGCACCACATCTTCTTTATCCACTCCTCTGCCAGTGGGCACTCAGGTTGTCTCCGTGTCTTGGCTGTTGTGCTGCTATGAGCCTTGGGGTGCATGGATCTTTTTGAATTATAGTTTTGTCTGGGTGTGTGCCCAGGCGTGGGATTACTGGATTATGTGGTAGCTCTGTTTTTAGTTTTCTGAGGAACCTCCATACTGTTCTCTACAGTGGCTGTACCAGTTTACGTTCTCACCAACAGAGTAGGAGGGTTCCCTTTTCTCCACACCCTCTCCAGCATTTATATTTTGTAGATTTTTTGGACAACGGCCTGTAGATGTATTCTTTTCTCACTTACTTGATTTGGCTGCACTGGGTCTCATTGCAGCGTGCAGGCTTTTATATTTTGTAGATTTTTTGGACGACGGCCTGTAGATGTATTCTTTTCTCACTTACTTGATTTGGCTGCACTGGGTATCATTGCAGCGTGCAGGCTTTCTCTGATTTTGAGTGGGGCCGCTCTCTCGTTGTGGCGCGTGGGCTTCTCATTGTGCGGCGTCTCTTGTTGCAGAGTGTGGGCTCCAGGCACACGGACTTCAGTAGTTGTGGCACGTGAGCTCAGTAGCCGTGTCACGTGGGCCCTAGAGCACATGGGCTCAGTGCTTGTGGTACATGGGCTTGGTTGCTTTGGGTCATGTAGGATCTTCCCAGACTAGGGATCAAACCCATGTCCACTGCCTTGGCAGGCGGATTCCTAACCACTGGACCACCAGGGAAGTCTTGTAGGTGTGTTCTTGATGTCTTTGTGGGAAGAGGTGAGTTCTATGTCTTGTTACTCTGGCATCTTGATTCCGATGTCTAGTTTGGTTTTCTTCGTCCAGTTTCTCAAGGTAGGAGGTTAGGTTATTGGTTTGAGGTCTCTCTTCTTTTTCATATAGGCATTTATGGCCGTGCGTCTCCCTCTAAGCTCTGCTTTAGCTGAATCTCATCAGTTTTCTATGTTGTGTTCTTGTTTTCATCCAGCTCAGTGTTTTCTGACTTCCTTCATGATTTATTCTCTGGCCTATTGGTTGTTTAGAGGTATACTCTTTAATTTCTATATATTTGTGAATTTCCCAAATTGCCTTCTGAGTTGTAATTTTATTATGTGTGATTGAAGAACATACATTACATGACTTCAGTTCTTCTCAGTTTATCAAGGCATGCTTTATGGCCTAACATATGGTCTGTTCTGAAGAATATTCCAGACCTGCTGGAGAAGAATGTGTTCTGCTATTGTTGGCGGAGAAACAGTATATATTTCAATCTACTTGGAATTTTAAAATATCTTGAGGTGAATCTTGTAGCTTTGTTGACGTATAAAACAAAGTTGACTTATTTTATAAAAGCGTTACTGATTTATTATAAAGCTGGATTTCTAAACACAGTGTGAAAAATTAAACAAGATATTTGGAACTTGGAAAGAATAATAACACAATCTACTGTGAATATATGAGGCCGTCATATATGGATGAATTCCCAATAGTTTGTCTTCTGGTGCCACTGCCATGCCACCTCTGTTCTTAGTAGGTAAGAGACGGAAATCAGAAGCATAGGTGTTGGTTAGAACAATGAAGCATAATTTGTAGTTAATGAAACCCGTTCTCCCCAGATAAATTGAGGGGTGCCCAGGAAGTTACTAACCACTACCCTGATGTAAGGCTTCCCTGGTGGCTCAGTCAGTAAAGAATCCGCCTGCCAATGAAGGTGACCAGGGTCCGATTCCTGGGTCAGGAAGATTCCCTGGAGAAGGGAATGGCAACCCACTCCAGTATTCTTGCCTGGGAAATCCCATGGACAGAGGAGCCTGGTGGGCTACAGTCCAAAGGGTCGCAAAGAGTCAGGCATGGCTTAGCGACTACCCCACCACCACCCTGACATAGCTGGAGGACAGTGGACGTCTGAATCCTTCCCAAATGGCTTTGTTAAACTAGTGGCTTTGGTGTAGCCAGCCCTCTCAGGGACGGGTGTGGGGAGTTTCAGGGCCCCAGGGGGAGGGTGTAACTGTCTTCTGGGCCTCTGAAATGCAGCTGGGAATGCAGAGAAAAGATAAGAGCATTGATGTTGAGTTGTTTAGATGAGCACCGTCCAACAGGGGTAGGATGTGAACTGCAAAGCAAACCACATGTGAAATTTTAAATATTCTAGTAACCACGTGAAAATAGCAAAAAGAAACAAGTGAGATTGATTTTAAGAAAATTTCCAAAATATACCTTAACCTTGGCAATGTTAAAAAAAAAACCAAACAACGAGTTATTTTACACTTTTTTTTGTTTCACACCAAGTCTTTGAAACGGGCGTGCATTTTACACTCACCACGCATCTCCATGCCCACGAACCGCAGGCGTGGCTCCCCTGTTGGACAGAGCAGGTTCAGGAAAGCAGACGGGAGGCGATGTCATGGCCCCCCCACCCCCCAGCACTGTTTTCTCCTCCACTAGGTGGCGGGAAGCTTCTGGGGCCTCAGTGGTTGGACCGCGACTGTGACCAGGCCGTGCTCGAGGACTGGGTGTTCCGGGCTCACCACGTGGCCACGTTTCTGAGCCTGGTCATCCACCAGGGCTTCCTCCTCCTGCGCTCGTCCCTCAAGCTGGCCACCCTGGTCCCCGAGCGCCAGGTGGACCCGCAGCGGGAGTTCGCCAGCGTCCTGGACGTCCTGTCCGTCATCTACGTCAACTCGCACCTGCCCCAGGAGCGGCGGCTCAGCTGGCGCCTGCTCTTCGCGACCGAGCTCCACGGGAACAGCTTTGCGCAGCTCTGCGGGCGCATCGCACACGGGGGGCCCTGCCTGGTGCTGCTCGAGGACAGCGACGGCCACGTGTTCGGAGGCTTCGCCTCCTGCTCCTGGGAAGTCAAGCCTCAGTTTCAAGGTGAGACTGGGCTGCCTGAGCCCCACGTTGGTAGCGCAGTGCTCCTGGCAAGTTCTGGTCCGTCGGCCACCACGTGGAGACCTCTGAGCCCGCCAGAGCGCATGCGCTGTTTCTTCCATCTCCTCTCCCAAGCGTTTTTTTCTAGACGTGTTTGGGAGGATGGGGAAGCACGGTGTTTATGGAGGTTTAACTTAACGGATTTCTATATAGACTCTGGCTGCTGTGTCAGGTCGGAGAAAGCAATGGCACCCCACTCCAGTACTCTTGCCTGGAAAATCCCATGGAAGGAGGAACCTGGTGGGCTGCAGTCCATGGGGTTGCTAGAGTCGGACACGACTGAGCGACTTCACTTTCACTTCTCACTTTCATGCATTGGAGAAGGAAATGGCAACCCACTCCAGTGTTCTTGCCTGGAGAATCCCCGCCACTCCAGTGTTCTTGCCTGGAGAATCCCAGGGACGGGGGAGCCTGGTGGGCTACCGTCTATGGGGTCGCACAGAGTCAGACACGACTGACTGAAGCGACTTAGCAGCACCAGCAGCAGCAGCTGGGTCAGGTAAGCCGGACAGGTGTCCTCACCCCTGGATTTCAGGTGAGGAAACAGCAGCTCAGCATCATTAAATGGTGCAGTGCTGTCCAGCAGGGGTGTGTTAGGGTTTTCCTTTTTTTTTTTTTACTGGGGAGCCGGCCATATCAGCACCCTCTGCCGACACCCACCCATGCCCCAGACTTGCAGGAGGACCATAGGAGCCCAACTCTGGCTCTGCTGTCTGTACACACGGTTTAGGACAGAGAGCTGCTTGCCCACCTTGTCACAGCATCACACGGAGGGGTCCCTGGGGGTGAATAGCTGGGTCTCTGTGATTGGAAGCTCTGCTCGAGGACGTGGAAGAACAGCCCCGAGAGTCATTACTATCTAGACGAAACTTGCACGTCTTCCAGCTCCTCTCGTATTAACCCAAAGGTCAGCTCTGCTGTGTCTCCAGCTTTCATTTACGAGAGCAGCATTCATTCGTCTGCTTGAAGAATTGTGGGAAAAAGCAGTTACCAGGTTTTCAGACGTGAGCTCTTTCTGTCGTGAAGCGTGAGGCCAGGATTCCAGCAGGGGGCAGCCCAGCCTCGCAAATGCCTTTCACGACTTGGGCCTTTCTCATCTGTTGGTCCCCCAGTCACCTCAAGTATTTGTGCCTTGAAGAGACACCCACAGGGTCACTCTGTTTCCGCTTCTGCTGGCCGAGGGGCAGCCAAAGGCCTGCAGCGCTGGGCGGAGTCCGGCTCCATCCTGGGCGGGGTGCTTTACCCTTTCTGCTGGGGTTCCCAGAACCATGGGGAGGGCAGCCTGTAAACCGTAGGGTGATGGGGGTGGTGTGGTGGTGGGAGTCGGGCGAGGAGGCCCCTGTGGGACTGCCGCCTTTGCAGGTCCTGTGACTCCTCGGTGCTTGCCCTGCACCCTGGAGTGGAGTGTCGTCTTCCCCAGGTGGCCCTTCCCTCTGGGTGTGGATCCCAGAATGGACTAGCATGTGGTCCTTGCTCTGTGGCCCCGGCACCTTACTTAGCACCAGGAGCCAGTGAACACTGGCTGAAAGGCAGCCTTGGGACCAGCAGGGGAAGTGATGGTCCCGGGGCTGCGGGTGGGACCAGGCCGTTACTTGAGGCGAGACCCATCCTTCTGGGGCACATGGACTCAAGCCTGAGTCTTTAGCCTGGAGGGCAGCCCTGTGTCTCCCGGTCCCGATGGCCTCCCCAGGCTCACCTCACTTCCTCCCCTACTCCAGCGCCCACAAACCTTGCTCTACAGCTGGGGGGTCCCGCTGTTCCCTCATGCCTGCCATGCGGGGGTCCCTCCTCCACGGAGGGGCCCTCACCCGGCCGTCTCCATCTCAGGCCGTCCTTCCTGGTTTCAGAGGAGCTGAGTCCCTGTGGAGGCCCCTGGGGTCCATCTGGAGGGGAGGCTTGAGCATCACGGGTCCTGACTCTGCCTGTGCAGGCCCGCCTGCCACCCAGGGCCGTCCTCCTAAGGCCTGGGGCTCAATGCCTGCCTCGTGTCCGCCCTCCGCATTCGGGCTCCCTGCTTGCTTCCTGGAGCTTCCTTCCCCAGTGCCTGAGCTGGGTCCTTTGTGAGGTGCCCTCACACTGTCACCGGGGTGGGGCAGTGCTTCTGGCGAAGATCCCACGGCTGTGGGGCACATCCCTGGTTCCCACCTAGCTGGGAGCTCCCCGGGGTGGGGGTGTGTGCCCTCCGTCACCACCCCGCAGTGAGTGCATGGGGGTGGGAAAGGAGTCTGAGGTGGAGAGCTCCACGTTTCTGGAGCTCTGATTGCACCTCGCTGAGTGCAGCATGTCCACGCCTGTGCCCAGGTGAAAGTGGAGGGTCACCTCTCCCTGGGTGCGTCCCCCTCCCCAGCCAGCTGCATCTGCAGGCATCCTCTGTTCTCTGAATGGCACGCTTGAGGCTGTGCGGGTGTCCAGTCGGGGCCCGCAGTGACCGCCTGCCCTTTGTGGCCACGCGGAGACAAGGCTGCTCTTTCTGACTCGGAGGCAGGGCGGTGTCACCAGCAGGCAGACACCACATTCCTTTCTGGAGGTCACCCTCGCCTCCCAGCCGCAGCTCATCCTATGGGCCCCGGGCAGCCGTGGGTCTGGGATCCGCCTGCTGGTCTGAGGGCTCTGCCCCTACATGTGGGACCTCCCCAACCCCTGCACACCGAGGACCCCGATAAGCTCCTCCAGCTCGGCCCTCTGAGCGGGCCTGTTTGCGTTTCCTGCTCTTCCCCGTGCCCGGCTGCGGTGGGTGATCCGGCTTCTTTGTGCTCTGCTCACTTTCAGGGGACGACAGGTGCTTCCTGTTCTCCGTCTCCCCCCGCATGGCCGTGTACACCTGCACGGGCTACAACGACCACTACATGTACCTGAATCAAGGGCAGCAGACCATCCCCAACGGCCTGGTGAGGATGGGGGCGGGGGGCGGGGCGCGGCCCCCGCGGTGCCGTCCACCCCTGGGCGACAGCCCCGCCCCGACGTGCCCCGGGGCACGCGCCTACTCATCGGGCAGCGTGTGGTGTCCAGTCCATCCTGCCCGGATCTCGGGGTGGTGACGCCGGGAGCGACAGCCAGGACCAACCTCTCCCTTGGAAAAAAACAGGGCCTCTGTTGGGGTGTTTCTGCGCTTTGTGTGCGAACGACAGGTTCCGCCAGTTTCCTGGTCATCAGGTGGTTGGTCTGTGGCCTTTGTGGCTGGAGACGCCGCCCTGGAACTCGTGCCGGGGGCGGGGCTAGGCTCTCTGGACCCATCAAGCTGGACTCAGCCGCAGGAAGAAGTGGGCAGGGCTGAAGCCCACAGGTGACGGTGGGGGATGTGGGGACAGGGCTGGGCAAGGAGCTGGGATGGGCACCCGCACAGATGCTTATCTTGGGTGCAAGAGGTGTCTCCCGGCAGCCCCAGCCTCCTTCTCTTCCCTGCTGCTTAGTGAAAAGCATCTCTTTGGGAAATTTCCAGTCCTGACTTTGCAGCACTGAGGGGCGGGGAAGGTGGGTCCACCTCATCGGTGTGGAACGGGCCCCGAGCTCCTCCCCGGTTCTTTCTGGGGCTCCCTCGGGCCCCCCGATGGCCCAAGACGCCTTCTGAAAGGGCACTTTAGTGTCGACAGGGGCGAGGGTCTTGGCCTCAGGGGGTCAGTAGTCGGCTGGCGGGGAGAGGCGGCCCCTGAGTGCGGCTGGAGACTGCCCTGGTCCCTTGCTCAGTGTTAACTCCGTGCCCGAGGGCCCCGGGGTAGAGGCGGGGGTGGAGGTGGCACCCAGAGAAGGGGACCAGAGAGGTTGAACAGCGGTTCTGTTCCCACCAGTCTCTCGCCTAGAGCCGGATAGCGTCCTCCTTTGCCCCTGCATGCCTGCTCCAGCACAGGGGCCTGGGGCCTGGGGCCTGGCCACGGGTTTCCCAGCCGCGAGCGCTGGGTGGAGCTCTCCCCTCGTGTTATGGACTGCAGCCTCTGGGTCTGGTCGTCTGCATTCTTTTGTCCTCTGTTGCCCCTTGCATTTCCTTTTAAGATATTTTATTTGTTTGGCTGCGCTGGGTCTTCGGTTGTGGGGGCGAACTGAGCTGTGGGGTGTGGGATCTAGCTCCCTGACCAGGGATGGAACCCAGCCCCAGCCCCGCACTGAGAGTGCAGACTCTTAGCCTCTGGACCACCAGGGAGGTCCTGACTTGTGTTTCCTGCCAGTGCAGCCCCGTGAGAAAGAGCCGCTGGGTGGGACTCAGGACACCTGGATGAGTGTTCTAAGCACCTGCAGTGGGATCCTTCAGTTGTACCAATACCTATTATTTCACAGTTTAAAAAAAAAAGAAGAAAGTTGCATTCGCTTCCGCATGCCCTTGTGGCCTGAGGGCTGGGGTGGGCCTCGGGGTCTGATGCGCCTCCCCCCTCAGGGCATGGGAGGACAGCACGGTTACTTTGGGCTGTGGATCGACGTCGATTTCGGGAAAGGACACAGCAAGGCCAAGCCCACGTGCACCACGTACGGCAGCCCTCAGCTGTCGGCCCAGGAGGACTTCCAGTTCCAGAAGATGGAGGTGTGGGCGGTGGGAGAGGCCCCAAAGGCAGAGTCGGTAAGTCTGGGGCGCTTCTCCCCTCTCTCGGTTTGATCCCTTGCACACCTTTCACACCCCACCTGGAGATGGTTTTTCCCAGACTTGTTTCCAGCAGCCATCGCTGGCCAGAGGAATGCCTGTGGGTGCACAGCTGGGCGGAGAGTCCTTTTGGGATCCGTGGGGGGTCTTCTAAAAGAACCACCCCAGGGAGGTGGGGTCCCAGATGGATGGGGGCTCCTTTGCAAGCTGAGGAGGGTCTGGGGTCCCTTCCGAGTCCAAGGTTTAACAATGAGTTGTTGGCCTCCTTGCACCGCGTCACCTCCCAGCGATGGCCTCCCAGGGTTGGGGGGACACAGTGGGGGCGGGGCCATAGCCCCTGCCTCCTGCATTTCCCTTGTGGCATCAATAGGGCCCCGCATCTGCTCTGAGAAACATGCCAGCGGTGGGACGTCACCGGCTGGTTCTGGTCGCTGAACACACCCCTCCTTCCTTCTTCCCAAGGTCAGGAAAACCAGGAGCATTCTGGACATCGACCCTGAGGCTCGGGCCCTGCTGGAAGCCAGTGGGCGGGGCCGCCACAGCGAAGGGCTCCGGGAGGTCCCCGATGAGCCGTGATGACGTGATGACGGCTGGCGCGGGCCACCCTGGAGCCGGAACGCAGCCTGCCGACCCTCCCGTGTCCCGTGGAGGCCTGACTTTGGTCCAGAGTGTGTGGGTCACGTCCCAGCGGTCCCGGCGGTGCCCAGTCCGCACAGAGTATAGTTCCTCTGTTGCCATATGTCCGTCGGTGGGGGTGTCTCCCC
Organism: Bos indicus x Bos taurus; assembly: GCF_003369695.1. Taxonomy (NCBI): domain Eukaryota; kingdom Metazoa; phylum Chordata; class Mammalia; order Artiodactyla; family Bovidae; genus Bos; species Bos indicus x Bos taurus. Next base: position 55,113,060 of record NC_040093.1, read on the forward strand.
CTGGAATCCTGAGCATACAGCTAGCAACCTGATCCTTAGACTTGGCTCGTCCCTAGGGATGAAATCCAAAGAGGACGCTGAGATGTTGAGACTGGCTGGAACTGCCATCTTTGGGGACTGGAGTTCTTGCAGTGGTGAAGGGGGAAGTTTCCACTCGCTGGGGTTCACTGGGCCTCTGCTCAGGCCCCCCAGTTAAGAGCCTTGAGGCTCTGTTTCTTCTTGTCAAGGGCAGAGGTGCTCAGCTGGGAATTCCTGTGCTTTGGGGAGTAGCTTCCTCTGATACGGAATTTCTATATTTCTAAAAAAAAAAAAGTGTTAGCAGAGTACTAATGGGGGAAATAGCAGGAGATTTTGAAGGTGACGGTGACCTGGGTCTTCAGTAAGGTTGGATGTCGGCCTTTCTCAGCTGTTTTAGGTGGGCCTGTGCTCGGAGCGCATGGGAAACCAGGAGGTGAGCAGAGCAGCAGAGTGGCGGTCCTGCTTCTGATGTAAATGTGGGCACACTCAGGCCGAGAGTCATGCTGATACACGTGTGGCCTGTCGCAGGAGCTGGGGGCGAGCAACTTGACAGGACCGGCCTGGCTCCTGGCCTTCCAGCATCACCCCATGCTGCCCCCCAGGGGATGGTGTGTACCTCGGCCTTGTGGACTTGCCGTAAACAATGACCTTGCCATGCTAGCGGAGATGTGGGTGGGCTGGGCCCCGTCCAGTCCAGCCCCGTCCCTCGGGGGTGGCTCATTGAACCTGACCCACTGAGACTCGAGCTCAGGGGTGTTGCAGGCTCGGCCCTAAGACACCTGCCTCTGTCTTCCCCTGCTCCATGCTGTCCTGCAGATCTGACAATAAATGCTGCCTTATTCTCGAGTCAGCCCCGATTATAAGCCACAGCGAAGCGAGCTGTGTGCACTTGTGGGCTTTGCGTTTTCTACAGGAGGCTCATGAGACCTGCTGCTGAGCCCCAAGCAGAAGGCCTTGCAAACAGGCCTTCACAAGGAAACGCACGCTCGCGACAGTGACACGCATGCTCCGTCCTGATTGACTTTCCTTATAAAACGGCCAGTTTTAACAGCTTCTCAGGTGCATTCTGTGGCTTCCTGACTGATGGGAAGCAGACACAGGATGTTAGGATCCTCAGATATCCTCACCATAATCTGAAGAATTAGGCCCCGAGTCTTCAGTCTGTTACAGATCTTTTATAAAAATGCAGTGGAATAATACCTCGCTAATATTAAAAGGTCCATTCAATACCATTTACTGTCTGTGGCTGTCAGAGAGGCTGGAGGTGTCCGGGCCTGTATTTTCCTGCTTTGTGCCTCTTCTCACAAGAGTGCAGTTCATGCCCAGGGGCCTGATGGTTTCCCAGGACAGCTCAGCTATAGGACAGGAGCAGGTGCCCGGCCCAGGCGCTTGGTAACCCGGGCGATGTGCCCTTGTGGAGGGCACGTGGGCGTGGGGCAGCCGTGGGACCACGTGAGCTGAGGGCCTGAGCGCACTGACCGGTGACCGGAGGAACCACGCCCCTCCTGGGCCTGGGAAACCCGCAGTGCTAGTTTTAACACATGAGGAATTTGTTCTTTGATACAAGGGGATAAAAGCTCCGGTTCTAAGGGAGGCAGTCTCCCTCCCTTATCAGGAGACAGATCAGGGTCCCTGAAGGTGCCGGAAGGAAGGGCTGAAAAGTGCTCTGTGTTACGTTTTTAACACATGGCTTTTAAACAACTTTTTAAACAACTTTTCAAAGCATGGCTGTTGTTAACTTTTTCCCCACCAGTTATTTTTCGGAAAATTTTTTCTTTCTATTGAAGGAAGGATGCTTTAAATTCTCTGCTGCTGCTAAGTCGCTTCAGGCGTTTCCGACTCTGCGATCCCATAGACGGTAGCCCGCCAGGCTCCGCCGTCCCTGGGATCCTCCAGGCAAGAACACTGGAGTGGGTTGCCGTTTCCTCCTCCAATGCACGAAAGTGAAAAGTGAAAGTGAAGTCGCTCAGTCGTGTCCGACTCTGTGGGACCCCATAGACGGCAGCCCACCAGGCTCCGCCGTCCCAGGGATCCTCCAGGCAAGAACACTGGAGCGGGTTGCCGTTTCCTCCTCCAGGGCTTAAATTCTCTAGTGCTTTACACTTTTCAAAAAGTCTCACACGTGATTTTGTAACCCCAATTTTTCCCCACCCCCTGTATTGCCCCTCCCCACTGGTAACCCCTAGTTTGTTCTCTGTATTTGTGAGCCTGCGGCTTTTTTGTTTGATTCGGTAGTTTGTTTCTTAGATTTCACGTATAAGCGATTCCAGACCGTATCCATCTTTGTCTGACTTCACACTGCCCTCCAGGTCCGTCTGTGTTGCTGCAAATGGCAGAACCTCATGGGTTTTTAAGGGCTGAGTGTATTCCATGACACACACACATCACATCTTCTTTATCCATTCATCTGTTGATGGACCCACTGTACTTTTTGATTAAAAGATTAGCTCATGCATACATGGCAAAAGAGGTCAAAATGCAAAAGAGTGTGACCTGAATGCCAAGTCTAACCCCTGTGCCCCTCTAGCCTTTTCTTCCCTAGAGGTAAAGTGTTACACACCCTGGTCTGTCCCTCACCTTTTTTGGGGTAGAAATGCCTCTGTATCTCCCCCTTTGTTCTCCCCACCTGTGTGACGTCCCGTGAGATGGATGCCCCATTCTTTGTGGCTCTCAACCACCCCCGGCTTGGGAATGGTCTGTCTGTAACTGTTCGCCACTGGAGGGAACATAGTTTATGCTCGTCTTTCTGTGGTTCTGTCTGGAGGATGCACCTTTCAAAGACACGTTACTGGATCAAAAGGTACATGCTTTTTTATCTAGATATTAACAAACAACACACCTCTTTCAAGCTCAGTTTATACTTTTGAGACCTGGAGTGCCCATGGCCGTGTTTTCACCAACTATTAAAATTTAGTTTATGTGTACCTGCTGCTCAAAAACCGTTTTCTTCTACTACTGTTGTGCTTTCTAGTCCTCCTCCTAAATCTTTGCTCCATCCAAAATGTATTTCCTTTTTTAAAATTTTTTATTCTCTTTAACATTTTTTTTTACTTTATATTGAACTATAATTGATTTAGAGTGTTGTTAGTTTTAGACATACAGCAAAGTGATTCAGTTTTATGATAAAAAGATGTAAAAGCTATTTCTGTTACTACCTTTTTTTTTCCCTTTCAAATGCTTGATTCTGTCTGATCTTTGGTAGCACTTTGACTACATCTGAAATATTTGATAGGGGACTTTCCTGGCCGTCCAGTGGTTAAAACTCCATGGTTCCCCTGAAGGAACATAGGTGTGACCCTGGTTGGGGCAGTAAGGTCCACATGCCAGGAGACGCAGCCAGAATGCTACCATCATGATGGTATTTTCACAATGGCACTAAAGGCTGATGCACGTAGGCAGAACCGACACCGGCTGATGCTGCTGCTTCCTCCCGAAGAACAGGAACACCCAGGTTTGCTGTGTACATTTGTCATCGCTGGCTGTGAGTGGGCTCGCCCCCACCCCCGCAAACCGATGACTGAACACTGGGAGGCTCTCAACCTAGTTTTGTACCCAGTTACCTTGCTGCATTCTTTTATCCAGTGGTTCTCGACCTTGAGCCCACGTCAGAATCACCTACAGTCCCCTCTACCTTTTTTTTTTAACAGAATAGTCAAAATATTATTTTTTCTTAAAAAGACATGTTTATGTAGATAGTAAAATGTCTGGAAGGTGTATAAATATATACCAAGATCTTAATGCGTTACTTCTTCACGATGGAATGAAGTGACAGTTGTCTTCTCTGCGTGTGCGCTTAGTCGCTCAGTTGAGCCCAACTCTCGTGTGACTAATTGGACTGTAGCCTGCAAGGCTCCTCTGTCCGTGGAATTCTCCCAGGCAAGAATACTGGAGTGGGTTGCCCTTTCCTTCTCCAGGGGATCTTCCCGACCCAGGGATGAAATTCGAGTCTCCTGCACTGCAGGCGGATCCTTCACCCGCCGAGCCGTCGGGGATATATCTTCTCTATAATAGGAAATATTATATATCTCCAGAAACCATACTGCCTTTCCTCCTGCCCCCACACCCCAACCCTGCTGCCTGGAGAACTGTCCCTCGTTCCTTTGTACCACTTGATAGAATTCTAGGCATACAGTTAGACACAAACACAATCAATTTTATTGTTATCATTTTATCAGTTATAATTTCTAAGTCACCAAGAGTTAAGGTACTGTAATGAAGTGACTTGGCCAGGATCACACAACTAATTAAGGGGTGTGTGTGTGTGTGTGTGTGTGTGTGTGTGTGTGTGTGTGTGTGTTGTGTGTTAGTCGCTCAGTTGTGTCCGACTCTGTGACCCCATGGACTCCTCTGTCCATAGGGTTAATCAGAGTGAAATCTAGGGTTCATACTCCTAGTCTTCTTTCTTTTGAAAAAACTTTCATTTACATTTAAACACTTTTATAATAAAAAGAGGGAATATAATTCACCCCCAGAGTTTAGTAGTTCTGGGTAGGGATCTGAGAGTTGACATCGCTAATAAATTCCCAAGTGATGCTGCCATGGCTGGTGTGGGGAACCGTACATTGAGAACCACTGCTGGTCACTGCTTCTGATTATCCATGAATTCTCTGCAGGCCTGCAGCTATTAGGATCTTTTTTTTTTTTTTTTTTGTCTGAAAAAAATATTTTGCCTTAATTTTCAAAGGATTGTTTTTGCTTTTTTTTTTAAAGATATTTTGACATTTTCCCCCAGCACTGTAAAGCATCTTTCTATTATGTCTTGGCTGTGTGACTTCTCTTTTTTCCCTCCAGCTTTCCTGAGATATAACTGACATACAAGACTGTCCAGTTTAAAGTGCACACTGTGCTGATTGCACCTAGTAGGACGGCATACCTGGAAATAAGGATAATTTCCCTTCCTTTCTGATTTCTAGACCTTTCTTTTTTTCTCTTGGTATTAGAGAATTCTTTCTGAATTTTATTAATAATGATACACCCTTCTCTTTCTTGACTTGAAGTGATGTCAGGTGACCTCAGCCTGCAGCGGCTTGAAGCAGGGTTACGGTTCCCAGCCAGCGATGGAGGTCAGGCTGCGGCAGTGAGAGTGGAAGCCTAGCCCCCACACCAGTGGTCAGGGACAGGGCAGTGCCAACTGCTGCCCAAGCCTCTGGCCTGCCCTGGAGACGTCGGTCTCACCAGCCCCAACAACCAGGTGAGCTAATTAATTACTTAACACAAATGTCCTTCTCTCTTTCTCTGCTCTCCTGTGGTTTGATTTCTCTGGAAAACCCTGAGGGAGGGGGAGGTTACAGCTGTGGCCGCATTGCATGGCAGGTGGAGTTCTGTTTCTGGTTCCCTGTGGTCGGTTCTGCCTGGCCACAGATCTCCCTGCCATCTTTCAGCTGCAGGGGTGGACGTGTGTTGAGAGCAGTCTTGGGGCCTCGCCTGGCGTTCCAGTGGTTGGGACTCCACACTTCCACTGCAGGGGGCATGGGTTCCATCGCTCTGAGGGAACTAAGATCCCGTGTGCCGCACAGTGTGGCCAAAAAAAGAAAACCCACCACCAACAAAACCAGTCTTGGGGCTCAGGCTGTGGGAAGTCCTGGTTCTGGGGGGAGAGGCCATGCCCTGCTCAGCTTCAGAAGCCCAGGCCCTCTTTGCTGAGGCCGCTCAGGCCGTGACCGGCTCTCGCCACGTGCTCCGGGGTCACGAACACGAGGCTGTGAGTTCCCCACTTGGCCACTTATAGGTAAGCGCAGATTAAAGCCAACAGAATGATCATCGGGCCCCTGGCGTCACCCTTAAAGACAGCCAGAGCCTCCATTTTGTGGGTGAGGAGACGGGCAGAGTGACCAGAAGCCCAGACCCTGCCCCTGCTCCTCCGTCCCCACCCCCCACCCCTTGTCCCCTCCTACCAGGGGCTGCGCGGTACCAAGCTATGGCACAAATACAGAGCCAGACGCGGTTCATAAAAATCACCATCATTTAATAAATAGTGCCGGCTCCTCATGGATCGTCCCAGGGCCCGGCAGCACGGAGCGGCGGATGCACACAGGGACCGAGGACTCGGGGCTGGGCCTGCACGCCCCACCGGCTCCCCAGGAACAGCCAGGTGAGCGGACCCGACACTGGCGTGTCCTCAGGCACGTCTCGGAAGGGACGGGGCAGGCGGAGGGCCACAGTCATATGAAAATAGAGATTTAGGGACCTTCCCACGGGTCAGGGTCCACTATGCGTCTTCCTGGGGGGTCTGGGCTTTCTGGGCTCTGCAGCAGAACTTTTCACACAGCTTGAAGAGCTCTGACAAGATGAACACAGACGAGGCCAATCCGGTTAAAAGCAATAAATCTACCAACAGACAAAAAGAGAAAAAGGTCAGAGAGTGCACGGCATACCCTCTGGTCCCTAGCCCCTCGATGCCCAGCACTGGCACAATGCCCGGCGTGGCCACGGAGCTCTGTCCTCTAGTTTTGGGCAGTTGCAGACAGAGGTGAGGGGCCAGGACCCAGGAGCTGAGGGCCAGACTGTCCATGCCCACCGAGGGGGCAGAGATCTCTCCAACCCGGGATGCAGAACACTGCAGAGCCAGCTCCACCAGGACCTACTGGTCTGTGCAGGCGGCTCTGATCTGGGCTTCCCTGGTGGCTCAGCGGTAAAGAATCTGCCTGCAGTGCAGGAGATGTGGGCCGGGAAGATCCCCTGGAAAAGGAAATGGCAACCCACTCCCATATTCCTGCCTGGAAAAATCCCATGGACAGAGGAGCCTGGAGGGCTACAGTCCATGGGTTGCAAAGAGTTGGGCACGACTGAGTGACTAAACAACAGAGCCGGGCAGCAGGCCTGCCAACTTCGGCTGTGAAGAGAGCCCTCCTGGGGCAGACGCCCCAGGCCGTGGCTCCCAGTCCAGCCCCACCCCGACTCATCCAGGTGGCCTGGCCCCCGAGCCTCTGCGTGGCTCCCTGTTGTCGAGGATTCGTGACAGCCGTGGTGCCTGGCACAGACCTCGCACTTCTTTAGACGAGGTAAGCTGATGGAATTCCCAGTGGATGGAAACAGCTGTAAAAACATTGTTTTTTTCTTTTGTCTGCACTCCCAGTGACCCTGCTTTTTAGATTTCGGGGAAGAAAAAGCTGAGAGTCCCCAGGTATTTAGCATCCTTGTCTCCACCACCTCAGACACAACCAATGGTTTTATGGTCCTCAGATCCTGGGCAGGGCCGGCAGTCTCACCAGCCCCCTTGCCCACGGGGGTCTGAGGTCCCCAGTGGAAGGCTGGGCCGGTGGTCACCCCGGAGCCCTCCCCGCACAGGCTCTGCTCACTGCCGCTCCCCAGGCCTCTTCCTCCCTCTCTGTTCCCGCCCGTCAGTGTTTCAGGCATAGGAGGCCCAGTCACCCTGCACAGCTTTCACGGAAAGACGGTGGGGCTGCCAGAAGCCTGGGGAGGACGCAGGGGAGCACGCCTGGGGCTCCGCCCGGGGCAGGTGTGCTTGGGACCTGGAGGGCCGCAGTCTCTACGTGTGGCCTTCTCAGCAGGAACTGCCGGCCGGCACAGTCCGATCTCCAGGTAAGCAGGGTCCCTGTCACACAGGCCCCATTACAGCCCCCAGCAGGCTGACACACTCCTAGGCCCAGGCAGCACGTCAGAGGCTGAGCCAGCATAGACCGTGGTCCATCCGGCTGCCCCGGGGCCTCCTGTCCCGGGATGGGGAGGGGTGTGGCCCGGGTGTTGTGACCCCTCTGCCCTCCCCTGACTCCCAGCAGGGGCTCCAGCCCGAGTCTCGCGCTTTCTCCACGCCTGCGTGGCGTCCCCCCCATCCTGCCCGGTGCTCATGTTCAGGCACGAGCCCAGTCCCCTGGGGACAGGATGGCCCCTCGAGGGGACTTCACGCCCCGGGCAGGCAGTGAGGACAGCCCCCATGAGCCCTCAGACTCACCCAGCGCCCCCAGGCTCTCTGTCTGGAAGACCCTCTGCAGGGGCGGCGTGTAAATGACAGCCAGCTGTCCCAGGATGGAGCCGAGCACAGAGTAGAGGAACGTGCGGTTCCGGAGGAAGCCGATCTCGAAGATCAGCTTGGTCTGTGGGGGAGAAGGGCATAGTCAGCGCACGAGAGCCGCTGGAGCACTGGGGCCGGGAGGCTGCGATCCCGTCCTGCCGGGGGCTCACCTGGGAGCGGCAGGTCAAGGCGTTGAAGAGGTCGAAGAACACGAAGCAGGTGAAGGCCATGGTTGTGGTGCGCGGGGTGCTTGCCCTGTCCTCGGGCATCTGGAACACGAGTGCGCGGGGTGAGGAGGTGTGAGGGAGACGGGGGACCCCGCTCTCGGGACCACTGTGTTAGAACCTGCGCCTGGCTGAGCGCCTGGGCTGGACAAAGGTGGGGCCTCTCCACCTTCCTGAGCTCAGGATGCAGGAAGGAGGCAATCTGCACCTCTTGGGGTGGGATGGGGGCACGCTCGAGAAAAGCTGAGAAGTGGGGGTGATCCAGCGTCCCGGCCAGCCCCTCTCCTGCACCCAGGGTGCCTGCCTCACACGCCTGCCCGATTCTCTACCTAGGTCACTGGCGCTCTCAGCACAGGGGTGCCTGAACCTGCGGGGCCACAGAAAGGTGACCCGTGGAAAGACCCCCCTGCCTACAGAGGAGAAAAGACAGTCTCTTCAGACTGGATGGCTATAGGCAAGAGAGTGAAATCAGAACATTCTCTAACACCACACACAGAGATAAACTCAAAATGGATTAAAGATGTAAATGTAAGACTGGATACTGTAAAAATCCGAGAGGAGAACAGGAAAAACACTTGACATAAACCACAGCAACACTTTCTCTGATGCTCCTCAATGGAAGTAACAACGGAAATAAACACGTGGGGCCTCAGTAAACTTGCTTCAGAGTGCGAAATGTAACACAGCAGGGGCTTTTGTGAGTTTGACATCCCGGAAGGAAGGGCCCGCACCTGGAAGCTTTGGCAGCTGCTGGCCCAGGCCTCCCAGGGCTGGCTGACCCTCAGGCCCAGCAGACCTTGGTCCAAAAGGTAAGTCTGTTGCTTCGTAAAGCCATTTTAGTGTCCTTGACCGACCTCATTCCTGCTGAGATGCAAGAGGCGTCGTTGCCTGGATGAATAGAGGGTTGCTTTCCAGCCCTGAGACCCTGAGTCAAAGAGCTTGAATTTTTTCCCATGTGTTTTTAATTGGAGGGTAATTGCTAAACTGTTGATTTCTGCCGTACAGCGCCGTGAATCGGCCGTGAGTAGGCACATGCCGCCTCCCTCCTGCACCACCATCCTACCCGTCTAGGTCGTCACAGAGCTGAGCTCCCTGAGCTACGCCGCAGCGTCCCACTACATGTCTGTCTGACACCGGTAAAGTGGATGTTTTAGTGCTGCTTCCAAGAGCTGGATTCTCACGGAACATTTCTCTGAGGACTTTTCCAGTTGTCCTGGATATTTCTATGCAATGAGGAGTGTCCAGTTTTCAAGTCTCCACAGCTACTTCTGGGGACTTGGCCCTATCTCTGGGATTTGAATGGGACTCATGGCCCATCTTCCTGTCTTAGAAGCTTACAGTGATCTCTGCTCCCCTTGGGGACTCCTCTCTTGCCTTACAGTTTGCCGCTTAGAGTGGAGGCTCAGCAGGCAGGGTGACGGTGCTGCCAGTTCTTTCTGGACCTCTGGCAAAAGGGAGTGAGTGGGAAGACCACCGCTCCCCACCAAGGCTGGGTGTTCTTGGTGCGTGCTGCCCACAGCCCTCCACTGTGCTCGGAACCCTTTGCCAGTGCACTAATCTCTTTGGAGATAGTACAATGTCTGAATTAATTACTAACATTTAAAATATTTCCTTTCTTAACTCCCCCATTTGCTTTGCTCGCAGCCTAGTATGTTCCTTCATTTGGCAGAATTCTGCAACGTCACCCACCACTGAGATTGCTCGGTCCCTGATGTATTGCTATTGATTTGTTTCTGGCGGTAGCTTCACCTAAAATGTGTGTAACAAGCAGGCATTTTATGATAAAGCTGTTGTGTTGTGCACGCTCTGTGTGGAATGCAGGGAAAGATCCAGATTCCGCGTGACAGTGCCAAAAAATATAAGTAGCCATTGTTCAAATCACAGCAGGGCTATTTCTCTTTCGTGGCCTTTTAGACTTTTGTTGCCCTAAAATTTCATTTTATTGGAAGCCCGCATTTTCCACCTGGTATTTCTTGACAGGATTTTTTTTTTTCTACTTTAGTTTCTAAAATTCTGTATTTCAAGAAAGAAAACAATTTTGCACAGCAAAGGAAGTCATCAGCAGATGAAAAGACAACCCTCAGAATGGGAGAAAATATTTTCAACTGAAGCAACCAATAACAGATCTGTCTCCAAAATATACAAAAAACCCAATAAAAAAATGGATAGAAGAACCAAATAGACATTTTCCCAAAGACAACGTACAGATAGATGGCCAAGAGGCACATGAAAATATGCTCAACATTGCTAATTATTAGAGAAATGTAAATCAAAACTACAATCAGATACTACCTCCCACCAGTCAGAATGCCCATCATCAAGAAGTCTGTACACACCGGAGAAGGTATGGAGGAGGGCAGCCCTCTTACACTGTGGATGGGAATGTAAATTAGTGCAGCCACTATGGAGAACAGTATGGAAGTTCCTTAAAAAACTAAAAATAGAATTACCTGAAGATCCAGCAGTCCCATTCCTGGGCATATATCTGGAGAAAATCACAATTTGAAAAGATACATGTACCCTGATGTTCGTATCAGCAGAGGAATGGATAAAGAAGGTGTGGTGTGTATGTGCATATATGTTATATATAATGGACTATTACTCAGCCATAAAGAATGAAATAATGCCATTGACAGCAACATGGATGGACCTAGAGATGACCATCCTAAGTCGGACAGAGAAAGACAAATATGATGTTGCTGGGTGTGGAATCTAAAAAAAAATTATTCAAATGAACTCATTAACGAAACAGACTTGCAGACTTCAAAAACAAACTTAATGGTTACCAAAGGGGAAATGTGGAGGGATAAATTGGGACTTTGGGATGAATTTATATATAAGGACTTACTGTATACAGCACGGGAACTCTACTCAATATCCTATAATAAACTATAAGGTAAAAAAAAAAATCTGAAAAAGGATGAATGAATGTATGTATGACTGAACCACTCTGCTGTACACCTGAGGCTAACACAACTGATGAATCAGCTGTACTCCAAGATAAAAGTTTTTAAAAAAGGTAAGGTCTCCCAAATAGCCACCTCCTGGGACTAAAACAGGAGTTTCTCTCAGAGCTGAGGTTGTTTCCCAGGGGTAACAGCAAGCCAGAGAGGCACCGGGTCCCCTTCTTTCTCTGCCACCTCCGCCCACACCCCATGGAGCCTGAGCCCCGGGGGCGGGGCCTGACCGCCGTGCCTAACTGAGCCCGCGAGGACGCCCTCACCTCCTTCCAGAAGATGAAGAGGGTCCCGCTGATGATGGTGGTGGCCGAGAGGAGGATCCGCAGGACAAGGGCTCGGCTCAGGATCTGGTCCTTGACGTTCCGCGGCGGCTGCCGGAGTGTGTCCTTGTCCACCGGCTCCACACCCAGGCTGCTCGGGACAAAACCGGACGCTTTGAAATAAACCACTGAAGAGACGTGCAAAGGTCGAATGCACAAGGTCATGGTGAAGTGACGCGCCAGGGTCCACGTCGAAGGCCTGGATGGGCGTGTGCAGCGCCTCCAGGTCGTCTTGATCCTCTGCCCCCTCCCTCATTGCCCAGCTCCCCTCCGTTCCTTCCTGGGTACCCCTCATGGCCTGGACCCCGTGGACAGCCCTGCAGGTCCTCCACCTGCGGGGCCATAGAAAAGCCCGCCCTCGGCCGACCTAAGGATCCTGAACAGCGCCTGGCCACCCCATCACCTGGGCCTGGAGGTGATGGGCCTCCCCATCTGGGGCCTGGCCTCGTCCCAGTTGGCCTGGAGAAATGGGATCTGCCTTCAGCCTGCCTTCAGCCAACTCTGAAATAGGATCAGCCAGCAGGGCGGTGTGGGGACACCAAGGAGGTAGCACGCTGGGGGAGACCCCTCCTAGGCAGATACGCTGGGGTCCATCTGTGCTCGCACCCCGTTCCCAGGAAGAGCATGGAGAAGAGGGAAGCCTCTGGCCATGGGGAGAATGAAGCTGTCACTGGCGATGATTAGATCAGTAATAGTAACACTTCAGTGGCCCCACCTACCCTGTGCTCAGACACAGAGAAGCCCCTCGCATGCTCACGCAGGCCTCCCCACCTCCAGAGCCCATCCTGCCTCCTGTGTCACTCTGCTGGCCTCACATCCCCTTCTCACTCATCCAGCCACTAATTCCCTAAGTGCCTGCTGTGTGCCGAGCACCACTGCAGAGCCGAGGACCCTGCAGGGAACAAAGCCTTCCCCCACAAAGCTGACATCCTACAGAGGAGATGGATTATGATCAGATAAACAATGAAATAGTTTCCCCTCTAGGCAAAAATAAAGCAGGGTAAAGTGGCTGGGAGGGAGGAGGCTGCTGCTAGGGTAATCAGGGAGGACTTCTTGGAGGCAGTGACCAGAATGCAGATAGCCCAGGGAGAGCCTTTGAGGCAGAGAGTTTGCCACCGCCCGGCCAGCCCACCAGATGCCTCCTCCCGTGCTCGGTGTGTACCCCTTGTCGTGTGCCCCCGGCACGTCCCCGCCAGCCCACTGCCTCACCTCTGCGCCGGCGGCCCGTCCATGATGATGTTGATCCACAGGATCTGCATGGCGTTGAGGGGGTTGGGCAGGTTGCACACGGTGGACAGCGTGATGAGGCTCAAGGCCGAGATGCTCCTGCAGGGCACACACACAGCAGGTCACCAGCTGCTCCCAGACCCGGCCACTAGGGGGCGCCGGCCTGGACTTACGTGCTCAGCTGAAAGCGGACAAAGTTCTTGATGTTATGAAAAATCCCCTTGCCTTCCTCCACTGCGTTCCTGCAAGAGAGGAGAAAGCGTTTACTGACAAAGACGGCAGGGTGGGAAGGGTCAGCCAGCTCCGTCGGTTGCTAAAGGAAGCGATGGTCTCCTTGCTGGCATTCTCAGGAATGGTAGAGGAGGGGGATGTCCTCATAGGTGTCACCAGCCCCTGGGGACGGGTCCCCGAGCCACGATCACCCTTCTGTCTGAAGATTGCACACAGATCATTCTCTCATCCAAGCCCTGGGACCCCAGCCCTCACCCAGGACTCCCAAAGTGCCTCCTGCCCCTTGGCGATTCACCCAAGAGAACGGGCCCCTGACCCTGCTTTCTGTAGGGTGGGCCTGGGGACGCCATGTACATCCACCGCAGCAGAGCAGCGGGCCGCCACCCCAGGTGTTTCTGTGACTAAGAAACCACCCGAAGGGGGGCTTACATGATGGCCGAGAACTCGTCGTCCACCAGGATCATGTTGGCGGCCTCCTTGCTGACATCCGTCCCCGTCTGCCCCATGGCGATGCCGATGTCCGCCGACTTCAGGGCGACTGCGTCGTTCACCCCATCCCCGGTCATGGCCACAATCGCCCCTGTCTCCTGCAGAGCCTTCACAAAGAGGAGCCCGGAGAGGAGGGGGCTGCAGCCTGAGCACCTGCCTTCCAGACCCTTCTCTGCCATCGCCCCTCATCTCCCTCCACATCAGGCGAGCCATGACCCTCTCGGCCTCAGCTTTTCCATCTGCAAAGTGGGATCACAGCCCCTCCTTTTCAGGGCTGTGGTGAGCCCTAAACTAAGACCACAGAGGGGACAGTGCCTGTGTCATCTGTCACCATGACAACAAAAACTGGCCACCTGCTTCTACAAGGATGAAGTAACCAGCCACTGCAGCCGCTGACCTTCCACACACCCCAAAAGCAGCTCAGGGTCTAGATGAGGAGTGAGGGAGAAACCCACAGAACAGGCTAGCTATTTTCAGGAGCAGATGTTACAAGCCTCGATTCTTACATCCTTTCATATCCAGAAAAGCACTAAAAAGTCATCAACAGAGACATCAGCTCCTCGTGACTAGCACCAAGCCTCCGCTATAACGTGTGCTGTCAGCACGGCACCAGAGTTGCATGTCTGGTGTCACAGAGTCCCTCCATCTGTCCTCCCCGCTCTGGGGCGGTTCCTCAGCGCTACCCGAGGTGCTATCTCTGGGCTATCATCCTCATTCTGCCTCAAGTAAAACTCACAACTCCCATGGTGTGCTTGATTTTTTTCAGTTGACAACCATTAACAAAGAATAATCAGTTTGTCCCCATGTGAATCCATGTCATGCCCAACAGGTATTAATATTTTCTTTGAAGAATGACTGGTACAGAGATTCACTCTGTAGAACTAAAAAACCCCCAAGTAACACAGAAGAGAAAAACACAAGCATTAAAGAGCAACTTTTCAAAGCATCCGTGTATAGGAAAAGCACACGTCTGCAGGAGCCTCTCACTCCAGCCCTCTTGTTTTTGAAGCACCGTCACACCAGTTCTTCCTGGGCACTGCTGTGGGCCAGGCAGCTGTAAAGGCTTCACGGGCTGGCTTCATTTCACCCTCTTCTCTCCTGCCTTGTGAATTAGCTGGTATTGCTCACATTCTCCCCAGTTTACAGATGAGGAAACTAAGGCCTGGAGTTAATACACCAAATTAATACACCAAGAAGCACCCGACTAACCAAGGCTGGCCTCTGCATTCCTCCCTTTCCACCACCCAGTTCCCACTCCCTGCCTTTGGTGGACGCAGCACAGGGCCTCCCCAGTTCTCCTCTCCCCAGAGGCCGGGGCAGCTGCCCTGGGGCCCCCAATGGGCCACCCGTGAGCAGAGCCGCCACCCGCCCCCCACCTACCTCGAGCTGTGCCCCGAGGGACCAGAAGAGGCGCATGACTGACCTTGATGATTTTGAGTTTGTGCTTTGGGCTGGTCCTGTAGAAGACGGACACCTGGAGCCGGAGCCGGAGAGGACAGAGCATCAGTGCTGAGGACCGGGCAGCCCCGCCCTGCCCCCGCCGGCGAGCCCCGGGGGGGACCCCACCTTCCCGATGTGCTCGGCCAGCTCTCCCTGCTCGGCGCTTTCCACCTCTTCCCCGGACATGGCGCTCAGCTTCCCATTGCACAGACCGACGTTCCTTCCTGGGACGGGAAGGGGATGGTCCCTTCTGAGGGCCTGAGCCTGTGGTCCCTGCCCTCACCCCTCACTGCGCCTGCCTGACATCTGGCCCTTCCTTGGCCCCTGGGAGAAACAAGAACAAAACCACCACCGCTCCAGTTGGAGAGCTATGCTGCTATGCTGTGCGTGCCCGCAGTCGTGTCTGACTCTGCGGCCCCGTGGACTGCAGCCCGCCAGGCTCCTCTGCTCCAGTTGGAGAGCTATGCTGTATGCTGTGCGTGCCCGCAGTCGTGTCTGACTCTGCGGCCCCGTGGACTGCAGCCCGCCAGGCTCCTCTGCTCCAGTTGGAGAGCTATGCTGCTATGCTGTGCGTGCCCGCAGTCGTGTCTGACTCTGCGGCCCCGTGGACTGCAGCCCGCCAGGCTCCTCTGCTCCAGTTGGAGAGCTATGCTGTATGCTGTGCGTGCCCTCAGTCGTGTCTGACTCTGCGGCCCCGTGGACTGCAGCCCGCCAGGCTCCTCTGTGCATGGGATTCTCCAGGCGGGAATACTGGAGCGGGTTGCCACTCCCTTCTCCAGGCGGTCTTCCTGACCCAGGGATTGAACCTGCGTCTCTTGCGTCTCCCGCACTGCAGGCTGATTCTTTACCCCTGGCCCCACCTGCTACGGTATGTGACCTTAATTCCATCCACAGAACAAACTGGCAACAAAGGCCTGATGATCCCCACTTTAGAGATGAGGCAACTGAGAGGGAGGTGGTTTTCTCAAGGTCACAGGGCAGGTAAGTGCTAAGACTGGACCTGCCATGGTTCTTTCTGTCTGATTCCAGAGTCTGAGATCTTCCCCCAGTGCCAAGCTGCCTCAAGACAAGAGGGGGAAGAAGACCAAGGTGCGACACCCCTCCCAACAGTAATAAACGCAGTAGGAGGAGGAGGGGGGAGCTGGTCCTCTGCCGAGGAAGAGCCTGAGGGTCAGAGTGGCTCACTGGTTTGCTCAGGGCACATGGCTAGTGGCACAAGGCAGACTGGGCCTGTGGAGATGAGGTGTGATCGTGGGTGGACGGACAGCCCGAGCACACAGAAGCTTCTCAGTGCGCTTGAGGTCCTTCCCTCTTTGGGAGAACCTGCTGACGTTTGAGAGACAAACACCCACTCGGGCGGTGGGATGTGGGTCCTTGAGCCTCAGAAATCTCTCCCTAGCACGTGGAAGGCAGGCGTGAGCTCTGCTGACCAGGTCCCTCGAGGAATAAGCGCTGGTGGTGGCCCGTGCCCTCCACCCTTCCCTGGGTACCTATCGCCAAGGCCGTCTCCAGAGCATCCCCCGTTATCATCTTCACGGACAAGCCCGACTCCGAGAGAACCTGGACTGCTTCCTTCACGCCAGCCCTGGGAGGGTCGATGATTCCGATGAGACCCAGAAACGTCAGCTTCCCCAGCTCGGGCCCGGAGGCCAGGGCCAGCACTGTGGACAGAGCAGGAAGGTTTGGAAAACTTTCGTCCCCAGTCGGCCCGGCCCCCACCGCATCCGCGAGGGGCTGGGCCCTAAGTTCCTGGACCACAGTGGGAAGGGAAGGTATTCTCAGTGGTCCTCAGGCCCACGCAGGGCAGCAGCTTTTGACAGCTCACCCACGATGGGGAGCAGGGCCAGTGACAACACGTCCCATGAGAAACGGGACCCTGTCCACCGGCAGTGGTGTCCCACCCAAGGGAAGCGGCCAGGGGAACGTCTGTGGGCTGGCACACGGGATGTTTCGACAGCCTGCTGTCTCTAATTGCTCTGCCCTTCTTGGTCACTGCCAGCAGACTTGGGGTGGCAGCTACCAAGTCACGAAAAGTGTGCGGGAGGAACACAGGTGAGAGGACCATGTTTCAGCAGCACAGAAGCCAGGCCCAGCTCGGGACGATGTTCTGAGGAGGGTGCTGTGAGAACTGACCTTACTGTGTCACCTTACTGATACTGGAGGGAGGCTGTGGCCAAGAAGTTTCAGCTGTGACCCCTCAGTCATCAAACTGTGCTGGAGATGCAGGGGGTGCGTACCAGTGATGCTGGGGACATGTACCAGTGATGCTGGGGACATGTACCAGTGATGCAGGGAGCGTGTGCCAGAGATGCAGGGGGTGTGTGCTGGAGATGCAGGGGACGTGTACCAGTGATGCTGGGGATGTGTACCAGTGATGTAGGGAATGTGTGCCAGAGATGCAGAGGGTATGTGCCAATGATGCTGGGGGAGTGTGCTGGAGATGCAGGGGGTGTGTGCTGCAGATGCAGGGGGCGTGTACCGGTAATGCTGGGGACATGTACCAGTGATGCTGGGGGCATGTGCCAGAGATGCAGGGGGCGTGTACCAGTGATGCTGGGAACATGTACCAGTGATGCTGGGGGCATGTGCCAGGGATGCAGGGGGTATGTACCAGTGATGCTGGGGGCGTGTGCCGGGGATGCTGGGAGCGTGTGCTGGAGATGCAGGGGGCGTGTACCAGTGATGCAGGGGGCGTGTACCAGTGATGCAGGGGGTGTGTACCAGTGGTGCTGGGGACAGGTACCAGTGATGCAGGGAGCGTGTGCCAGGGATGCAGGGGGCGTGTACCAGTGATGCTAGGGATGGATGCTGTGGATGTGTACCAGTGATGCTGGGGGCGTGTGCCAGAGATGCAGGGGGTGTGTGCCGGTGATGCTGGGGACGTGTACCAGTGATGCTGGGGACGTGTACCAGTGATGCTGGGGGCGTGTACCAGTGATGCTGGGGACGTGTACCAGTGATGCTGGGGACGTGTACCAGTGATGTTGGGGGCGTGTACCAGAGATGCAGGGGGCGTGTGCCGGAGATGCTGGGGGTGTGTGTCAGTGATTTGGGTGCCATGCCTCCCTTCCTACCTGCCCTGCTAACCTCTGTCCCAGAGATCTGCCACATCCTCACCTTCAACACTTGTCAGTGAGCTACTAGCAATTTATAATTCCTGCCCCCTGCAAAGAAAAACTAAGGCAATTGAAACCAATATAGCAAGCCAAAGCTGCTCAGTTTCCCCTGAGGGAGTACACATGTTCCAGAGTGTTTTTAGACACTTTCTCTGATAACAGACAGGCTGGCACATGACAGCAGGGAGTCTTACTTAATGTTCAGCCCATCAGGGAAGGTGTCGGCTCTGTGCAGCAAGCTGGAAATGGCCAAGAAATGAAATGTCTGTTCATTTACAAGAACCGTGGCTTTTCCTGAAAGCAGGCCTTGAGGAAGATGACCAATTAGGAAAATCAACGTTTCTGGGGCGGCCTGTTCACATGTCTTAGAAAACTCAGGACCTCTCCTCGCACACACGAGGTACATCTGGGTTAACGGGTGTCATCTGGCAGCTAGGATGTGGAGGGCATCCTATGTTTCATCTGCCCAGGAGGGTCCACCCTGGCTTTGCCCCCATCAGCGCTCTACCTGACGCCCCTCTGATCATGATCGTGTTGACCAGGGAACATGCGTTATGACCCTTGAGAAGTCAGCATCCTGTGCGGACTCAGCGTAGGGCTGGGAACACAGCCACTGACCTCGCAGGCCCAGGGATCCCATCTTCTTCTCCTCCTGCTGGCAGAAGGCTCGCTGCTGGGGCGTCAGCGGCAGGGGGATGCCCCCGTGGTTGTACATGGCGCAGTAACGAATCACCTCCTCAAAGGCCCCCTTCATGAAGTACATATCTTCCCGCTCCTTGGAAAATACAGAGGGAAAAACATTGGCAGTCACTGCCTGCTTCAGCTCCTGGTGACCATCACCTCGTCCACACGGAGGTGTTCACGGTGGAGTCATTGATCTGTTTCAGTTAACGATGATGGTCTGGGATAAATGACCCCACCGGGAAGAGAAGTTACAGGAAGTCCATGTGATGGAACCACACGCAGCCCAGAGAGGGCTGATCTGTGACCCGGACACCCGCCCCCTGCATCAGGGCCCCTGGTCAGTTGTTGCTCAGAGCATCCACATGTTTCATGAACTGGTCATATCCCAGCTTTTACATGTGTGACTGACTCCTAGGTGTCCAGTTCAGGGAGACTTCCAAGCGAGGGAGGCACCATGAACTTGGCTTATGAGGATGAACCCAAATGAGCAGCTGACCCTTTTCTGGTGTATCTGTTAGGCTCTGTCTCCCCTAGACCGTAAGCTCCAGGCGGCCGGTGCCTTGTCAGTATGACCCCAGCCCTAGCACAGCGCCCACTTGCTCATGGTAGACAGTGAAGGCACTTGTATGCACTGACACGGAAAGCTGTCCCAGACATCATTTAAGGGAAAAGAACAGACTACACGCACTATACACAGCAGGACCTTCTTTAGAAACTACCACCCCACGTGTTGCTACCTGCACCTGCAGACTCTGGAAGGCTCGATCTCTGACTGCTGAGGGGCATAGTGGGGATGGGGGGTGGGCAGAGAGAGAAAAGGGGCAGGACTGTCAGAAGGGTCCACTTTTTAAGTCACATTTCTATCATTTTTTTTTCAATGAAAATATATTATTATTGCCTTAGGGGGAAAATAAGATTTGAAGGTATTACAACATTGAAAAAAGTCCAGAACGCCTCTTAAGTACCAGGAATCTGTATTATACTCGTCCACTCACGGCAAAGACCTAGGATAAGCTGGCCGAGCTGCCTGCCACCGTGAATGAGATGGAAAATCTCAGCATAGACAAGACATGGCAGGTTCCAGCAAGAGCAGAAAGTTTGGAGCAAAAGATGGAAGGCAATAAAAATCTTTTTAAAAGAGAAAGAAAATGTTTTGTTTTGTTTTTTTTCAGTAGAAGATCTGAAAAGCTACAGAAAATGTAAAAAAAGGGGGAGGGGGAAGATAGGGTGGGCTGTCTCACCCAGGGATAGCTGGTAAGAGCTTGGTACATATTCCCCTTGGTGGCTTAGAACATACATGTGCACACACACGTGAGGTCATCCGTCTATGGTGGGCACGAGGGGTGCGTCCCGGATCGTTCCCCCATTGCAACAGTTACATGAGCTCATACGTGTAAAGAACCCAGCATGCAGCAATGTGACAAAAGGAGCCCAAGTTAGCAACGGGCTCAGCGTCATCAGTAGGAGCCTGTAGTCACTCTGGTAGGAATTACTCAGTCACTGTACGGCAGGCCGCTGAGTCTCATACCTGAACTTGCATCAGAACCCCCAGCAAACACAGACGACTGGACTCCACCCCTGGAACATCTGATGCTGAGTCTGGGGTACAGCCTGAGAATCTGCATTTCAAACAAATTCCAAGGAGATGCTGCTGCTGGTCTGGGACCCCACTTTGAGGACCAGAGATTCAGAAGACAATCTCGAAAGTGGCCCCAAGATACTCAGAGCTTTCATCGCCATCAACTGTATTTTCACGTCTTCGGATGTCATAGAAGCAGCTGGGAACTTGAAACTCATCTCCTGACCTCTGCATTTTGCTTTGCTGGGGTGGGGGTGGGGGCTGGAAGGGGGCAGAGAGACAACCTCACCTCATTCTTGGAGCTGCACTGAACTGCCATCCACTTCTGCTCCGAACTGAACGGGATCTCTTTCTTTCGGATGTATGAATCTTTAGTATCGCCTAAGTCCATCTGGGATAATAAATGGGATGTTTTCAGTGAGTCATCCTAAACCAATCTCTATGCAAAGCTCTGTCCATTTAAATTATTCATTATTCAAACCACCTCGGGCAGATGAGAAATCCAAGCGTTTAGGTCACGGAGAAAGGCCATGGGGTTTCTGCCAGGAGGAATGTTTCAGACTTGAAGAGCTGGCAGAAGGAGCCCCTGGGAGTGGGTGCGGGCGGCCAGCCCTCGGGTCCCTGCCAGTGACGTTCAATTGATCTCTGATGCTTTCAGGTCAGTTCCTGGACAGGCCTGAGCCTCTACTTCCCCAGATGTAAACCAACCCTAATGCATCCCACTGCCCACTCAAGGCGTGAAAATGGGTCCTTAAGGGGTGAAAAAATCTAGTCCTTTTATGTATAAAGCACACACAAAAAAACGCATACAGTATAGGAACAGACATGTAGTACATCTGTGACATTAAATACCTGTACTCCTGCCTGTGTTAGTTGCTCAATCATGTCCGACTCTTTGTGACCCCATGGACTGTAGCCCGCCAGGCTCCTCTGTCCATGGGATTCTCCAGGCAAGAATACTAGAGTGGGTTGCCATGCTTCCTCCAGGGAACCTTCCTGACCCAGGGATCAAATCCAGGTCTCCCGCATTGCAGGCAGATTCTTTACTGTCTGAGCCACCAGGGAAGGGTGGTGGGAACCTCCCTGGTGGCTCAGTGGTTAGGCCTTCACCTTTCAAAGAAAGGGGTGTGGGTTCCATCCCTGACTGGGGAGCTAAGAACTCACGTACCTCGAGGCCAAAAAACCAAAACATAAAACCGAAAGCAATGTTGTAACAAATTCAATGAAGACTTTAAAAATGGCCCATATTTAAAAAAAAAAATCTCATGGAGGGAGTGATTAGGGGAAAAACACCTTAAAAGCCTCCTAAGAGGGTGCTTATTTAACTTATATGCAGAGCATATCATGAGAAATGCTGGGCTGGATGAAACATAAGCTGGGATCAATATTCCTGGGAGAGATATCAATAACCTCAGATATGCAGATAACACCACCCTTATGGCAGAAAGGGAAGAAGAGTTAAAGAGCCTCTTGATGAAAGTGAAAGAGCAAAGTGAAAAAGTTGGCTTAGCTCAACATTCAGGAAACTAAGATCATGGCATCTGGTCCTATCACTTGGTGGCAAATAGATGGGGAAACAATGGAAACAGTCAGAGACTTTATTTGGGCGGGCTATAAAATCACTGCAGATGGCGACTGCAGCCATGAAATTAAAAGACGCTTGCTCCTTGGGAGAAAAGTTATGACCAACCTAGACAGCATATTAAAAAGCAGACACGTTACTTTGCCAACAAAGGTCCATCTAGTCAAAGCTATGGTTTTTCCAGTAGTCACGTATGGATGTGAGAGTTGGACTATAAAGAAAGCTGAGCGCCGAAGATTTGATGCTTTTGGACTGTGGTGTTGGAGAAGACACTTGAGAGTCCCTTGGACTACAAGGAGATCCAACCAGTCCATTCTAAAGGAAATTAGTCCTGGATATTCATTGGAAGGACTGATGCTGAAGCTGAAACTCCAATATTTTGGCCACCTGATGCAAAGAACTGACATTTGAAAAGACCCTGATGCTGGGGAAGATTGAAGGTGGGAGGAGAAGGGGACAAAAGAGGATGAGATGGTTGGATGGCATCACCGACTCAATGGACAGGAGTTTGAGTAAACTCTGGGAGTTGGTGATGGACAGGGAGGCCTGGCATGCTGCAATCCATGGGGTTGCAAAGAGTTGGACGTGACTGAGCGACTGAACTGAAGAGGGTGTCATGGGTTACGTGTATCCCTAAAGACACATTGAAGGTCTAACTCCCCAGGGCCTGTGATGGGGTCTGATGTGGAAATAAGGTCTTTGCAGGTGTGACAATGTTAAGATGAGGTCATTGGGGGAGCTGATTCCGGTATGACTGGTGTCCTTTAAGGAAGAGGACCCGGCCACGTGAGGACCTGCCTCACTCAGACAGGACCTTGAATCCCGCTACTAATCCGGCTCCCAGTGAAAGAACTGCCCACGCGGACAGCACAGACCTCCTACCTTCATTGCCAGGGCCACCAAGGCGCCCTCTGTTGGCTGCCCCATCACGGTGTTTTTTCTGATGATGGCGTTGTTGGCAACACAGCCTGCCTGCAAAGCAGGGAGGGGTTTCTGAAGGTCATTTGTTAGTATTTGGAGCTGCACCCGTCGGGGTCCTGGGCGCGCTCAGGCATGTGAAAAGGTCCAGCCCTGAAGGCCTGACCAGTTTTTGGGGCTGGGGTGGGAGGGAGGGACGAATTTACTCTTCAAAATGTGCCAGAGTCCCCACAGTGCAAAAGCCACACAGTAACACTGGGTTGACCAGAAAGTTCGTTCAGGTTTTTCCATCACATATGAATGTACTTTTCGGCCAACTCAATAATTTACTGACTCAGCAGAATGCTAGCTGTCACAAAGCCATCCTAAGGACTGAGAGTGGGAAGGCAGGCAGACTGGGGGTCACGCGTGTGAGGCCCCGCTGACGGGGACACAGCCTTCTAATCAGGGTGACGAAGGGTCTTGGGATCAGACTGTGGTGACCACCTCGCGAACACACTGTGACCCACTGAGCTGTACTCTCTGCAGTGGTGAATTCTGTGGCAGGTGATCTATTGCTCAATTTAAAATAATAACTGAAAAAGTAGAAACAGCTAAGAAAGGAACACGGGTGAATGCAGGGGTGTGCGGGGAGGGAGCAAGCAGCGGGAGCAGGGGCTCCCAGTCCTTCCCTGACCTCCCACCTCTCCATCTCTATCTGGGCCGTTTCCATAACCTGACCCCTGGGGTGTGGCCCAGTTGTCACCAAGAACCAGTCGGTCCAACTGCCGTCTCTATCTGCAGACAGAACCCATCAGCTCTGTTCAAGGCGCGTGTTTATCTCCACGGCGGCACTCTTGATGCTTACCTCCACTAACTTCCCCACCGAGACGTTGGAAAACTGCTTAATGACTTCCTTGGAGGGTAAAAGGCAGACAGTCCCACTGCCGTTGTAGCCAACTCCGCTGACCTGCAGGGCAAAGCCGCAGATAGGGGTGTCCCTGGGAGGCAAAGAGTCGCTTCCCTGGCTGGCACTATCTTTTTTCTGGGGGGAGGGTCTACCCTTGAGGACAGGGTCCCACCACGAGCAAGGCTTCAAGCATGACCGTGTCCCCTGCAGAACTAAGTATTCATCAGACACCCAGTGCACTTCAGTATTGCAACAGGGCGTCTTGCAGTCAGTAAAAACTATGGCTGTGAAGACCAAATAGTAGCATATAAGACTGCTTATGTTCTAGAATGGGGGTGGACAAGCTTGTTATAGAGCCAGACAGCAAATGTTTTAGCCTTTGAAGCCCATACAATCTGAGTCGCAGTCACTCAGTGGTTGGCGTGTGAAAGGAACCGTGGACAGTGTGCAAACCACCAGGTGTAGCGTCATGCCAGCCAGGGGGTGGCTGCCTTCCATCAGTCATGCTCTTGCTATTTGTATTAATGGCAAGGAAACTGTCCAATAACCCACATTTATGTCTTCCTTATTGTTTTCTGGAAGACTTTGTGTGCTTTCTCTGAGAAGATAAAGGTCTGGCAGGGCACTCCTTGGTCTCAAACCTTATGAATTCACATGGACTCACCTCGGCATGGAGCCCATCAGATGTTACGAGTTGGGTGACAGTCATTTCGTTGGCAGTCAGAGTCCCCGTCTTATCGGAACAGATGACGTTGCAGCAACCTGGACAGGAAGACGTCAGAGTTGATGGGAGACAGAAGTCGTCACCATCAACTCTCAGCCTTACGAAACACCCAGGTTGAATTATCATGGCACCAAGAAGCCCGTTCAGTCCAATTTGTAAGAACTCAACCAGCGGGAGCTCCTTACCTAAGGTCTCCACGATCGGCAGCTTCTTCACAATAACTCGCTTCCGGGCCATGCGCAGCACTCCCAGGACCAGCGTAACTGTGACGACGATGGGCAGGCCCTCGGGGATGGCGGCCACAGCCAGGCTGGATGGAAAAGGCCAGACAGGTCACCTTTAACACACACTTAATGTGATGTGAAGTCCAGCTGATGTTGATCACGTGTTTGCCCGGTGACGCTCACCTGTGGGTTCTCCACCTCTCTGTTCTATTCTCTGCTCCCAATCCCATGATCCACCTGCCTCCTTCTTCAGTGTCCACTGCTCTGAGCTTTTCCCCTGCAAAACCCTGTTCTCCTATCAGACATCCACACTTTAGTGTGAATTAGTCTGTCCAACATTTTGCCTGTTTAAGTACTTTTGCATTTAAATTGTTGCTCTTATGAAAGTTTTGGACCCTTGAAAGACATTTCCAGGATCACACAATAAGTGGACTTTTTGGGTTCAGAAAGTCCCTGGGTTATCTAATGGTTTAGACAGTTTCTGTGAGAAACCAGACAAGGACATGAAAACTGGGGGAGATGACGTAACACAGCGATGCCTTTGCCTAGCTTAGCAGGTTGTTTTGGTGTCTGTTCACTTCCCCCTCCCCACTCTTTCTGTACCACGTGACCCCACCCTCCACAGTTGATTGGATTAGAGGTGAACATGTGACTCAAGCTGAACCAATGAGCTCCTCCCTTGGGAATCTGCATTGGAAGCACAGAATCCCCTTCCTGTAGCAAGTGTTGTGTCTTGCCAGTGACCGCAGACCGATGGGGGAGGCTCTGGAGGGGGGGCAGACTGCAGAGCTGTGCAGTGAGCGTCACCACACCACACCCAAAGGGCTCACCCTTTGCACAGCAGAGGCCTGCAGGTAGTCAGTAAATATTTGCTGAACACACAGGAATGAGTGAATTCATGGCAAGTGCAAGAGCCCAGACACACCCTGGCCTCACACATACTGAGCGCTCTACACAGGTGGTCCATAACCAGAAAGCCCGGCTGCCGATGTCCATCCAGCCAAGCCACGCACGGCTGCAGTATTTCATCAAACCTGAGGTGCTGTTGATTAGAGAGGGCACCATTATCTTGTGCGTCACTAAAGAAAGGAAAAATACTGCCCATTAACCGACACAGTGCTTTCTTATCACCTCACTTGTGAGAAGCAGTCTGACTGCAGAGAAGGTAAAAAGTGAAAAAGAGTGTACATCTTAGAAGTGAGGAAATACGGTATGAACGGCGATCTTTTACCCGGAGACAAAGACGCATTCAGGGGAAAGTTACATAAACCAAGGTGGCAGAGTTTGGTCAAGAGACTGTTCTGGTTTCTATGGTGACAGCAAGAAGGTTCCTTGGTTTTATGGCATGGGCTGACAAGACCAGCTAAGCAAACATTTGCGAAGGGTTATTGCCAGCCCTTCCCTCCTACATGGCATGGGAAGGACATTGTGTGTGTCTGGGTGCTTTTGTCATAATAAAAAAATTAACTGGCAAACTAATAAAGATTAGGCTAGACCAGGAAAAGCAAGTGGACCTTGGCTCATCCTGAAGGTCCCCTGCAGCAGAGGGAAGCAGGAAAAAGTTTTTAAAAGGATGATTCTTGGGTTATTTGTTTTGGAGAATCTCTTGCACGCTGGCTATCTTGCCATTTCTAACTTATGATTGAGAGGTTCTGAGTGATTTCACTTCTGCTAAAAACTGAAGAGTCTTGGGACTTCCCTTGCTCCCTCCTCCATACCTCTGCCCAGCCAGTCCCCTCCCCATGTGGTCCTGTGGCTGAGACTCCGGGCTCCCAGTGCAGGGGCCCCGGGTTTGATCCCTGATGGGAGAACCGAATCCCACAAGCTGCAACTAAGAGTCCACACGCTGCGGCTAGGAGACCCGGCACAGCCTACGAAAGAAAGGAGTGCGGAAAACAAAGCAAAGCTGAAGAGCCTCGTTGTTCCCAAGCCACAAGTGAGACAAAAAGACTTGGTTTTCTTTCGAGTTTACTGGAGATAGAGTGCGATGAGTGGGGTGAAAGGAGCTGTTAAGACCAGAAATCAGAAATAACCTTGGGGAGGGACTTCCCTAGTGGTCCAGTGGCTAAGATGCCACACTCCCAATGCTGGAGTCCTGGGTTCGATCCCTGGTCAGAGAATTAAGACCTGGTACAGCTAAATAAATAAATAAATATTTAAAAAAAATCACCCTGGGGAGGTGGGGTTGGGGTGGACGTAGAAGCCTATTCTCTTACAGACCTGGAACTATTTAACAGTCTTTTTGGCTCTTGGAACTCTCCATGGTTGATGACATGGGTCGGGATGCATCCTCACGTGGAGGAGGTTCTCATTCATCATGGTCTGAAGGCTCTGCTTATTCTGGGAGCCCCTCACAGCTGAGGCTCGCCCTCTGCCCCTAACCCAGCCTTTGAAAGACCTAGTCATCTAAGCCCCCTTTCCAGCACCCAGCCTTCCTCCCTGGCCCCACCTCTTGCTGGAGTCCCAGCTGGGGTGGCTGGAGCCACAGCCTCACTTCTCTGATGCTTCTCTGAAGACTGATGCTTCCTGAACCGACAGCATCCGTATCCCCAGGGAGCCTGTTAGGAATTCAGGGTCTCCCATCCCCGCCACCCTCTAGCCTGAGTCACAGTCCCTGCAATCTGTCTGGGACAAGCTCTCCCAGGGACCCTCATGTGGTGAGGTTAGTTACGCTCAAGTCCAAGGCCCCCAGCTCTACAGCGTCCTCCTCTTCGGGAAGCCCTGCCCTCACCTCCAACTCCACTGTCCACGGCCACGCCCCTGCTCCTTCCTCCCGTGCCTCGGAACACGCTGCAGTTCACGCCTCCCACCGCCTCTCTGCTCCAAAGGAGAGCAGAGATGGCCGCACGGTGCGTGGAGAAGGGTTCTGAGGATGTGATTGGGCTCTGGAGGAAACGGGGCCCGTGAGGTTCCATGTGATCAGCCCCTAAGGGACCCCCCGCCCCCGACCCCGTCCGGTCTTATCCCCCAGCCAGCTGCACCTCCTTCTGGGTTCCTCGGATGAGCCAGGCTTGCTGCCTCCTCCACGCCTCTGCCCTGCCAGTCCCCTGCGGCCAGTCCCCTGTCTGAACGCCCGCCCTTCCCACCCCTAGCAGGTCCGCATCTCTCCAGCTTCAACTCCTCAGAGAAACCTCCAGCTGCCTTTTCTGGGGACACCCCTTCCAATCTCCCCATTTAATCCCTCTCTCAGCTGTCGTCTCCTGTGCAGTACTGATCAGAAGTTGTGACTATTTGCTAACATCCACTTAAATTGTTCACGTTTACTTTCCCCTCCAGCCTGCAGACTCCAAGGTCCAGCTCCAACAGCAGTGGACGAGGCAAGTACACAGTAAGCAGCTGCTCAGCAAACACGTACGGGGCAAGTAAACAAGCCAACTGCCAGGACCACAGGCAGCAGGGGGAGAGTACCTGTCCTGCCCGGGTGGTGGCCGGAGCACTGACCGGGACCCTGGCTTTGGAGCAGAATGCACGGCGTTGGCAGTCTGTCTCCTCCGCTCCCGGAATCCTGTAACTGTGGCAAGTGGGCTGGCCTAAGCTCCAGCTTCCCCATCAGGAGACCAGCCTGCCCGGCAGAGTGGTCCATGATGCACAGGGCCACGTGTCCCTCCAGAGCCCCACCCCTCCTCGACCCTGGCTGCGCCACCTTCACTTTCCTGAAGATTCTAGAACCGACTCACCTAGTATACTCAACATTCAGATACCGACCCAAGGAAAAACGGCCATCGAAAGCTCTGGGTTCTGTTTTCCTTTATTCCATTCAGGGTACACATAGCTCAGGAGACAAAGTCAGGCCACTCTATTCAACTTGAGATCATGACTTTGTCTATTCAAAAGAACACCTTGGGGGATTCCCTGGTGGTCCAGAGCAAGACTCCATGCTCCCAGTGCAAGGGAACAGGGTTCTATCCCTGGTCAGGGACCTAGATCCCACATGCTGCAACCCAGCCCCAGCGCAGCCAAATAAATAAGTACTTTAAAAAAAAAAAAACCTTAAGAAAAAAACCCTCAAAAAATAGTCATTGAATACTTCTGTAATAGGACACATACCTGCCCACAGGTGGACTTTGCCCGCCTGCCTCTCAATGCACACAGTGCCCCATGATTTAAAAAGAGGCATTTGGAATGTTAAAAGACCCATACCTGAATCTCTTCCTACTGCTAACTGCCAGGTAATGCCATCCATTCATTTATACACGGATGGACTTGACTAAGTACCAGAGATGTGTGCATTCCACCCCCAGTGCAAGGCTCTCTTGCCTACACTGGCCGGCCCCCCACGGCCTCCACACTTCACACGGGATGCCCCATCCCCTGGGAGTGCCTCACTGTCATTTACTATAATGGCAGTTCCAACTCAGCTGTTTGCAAACAGTTTCCTTTTTTTGTATACATTAGAAAGGCTCCAAGGATCCTTGTAATAACAGCTTTCTTAATTACCTGCTTTCTGTTTTCTTTGTTAAGATGTAATTCACATATCATAAAACTCGCCCTTCTAAAGTATACAATCCAATGGTTTTTAGTATATTCAGAGTTGTATAACCATCACCATAATCACTTTTAGAACCTCTTGCTGCTGCTGCTGCTGCTGCTGCTAAGTCGCTTCAGTTGTGTCCGACTCTGTGCGACCCCAGAGACAGCAGCCCACCAGGCTCCTCCATCCCTGGGATTCTCCAGGCAAGAACACTGGAGTGGGTTGCCATTGCCTTCTCCAATGCATGAAAGTGAAAAGTGAAAGTGAAGTCACTCAGTCATATCGAACCTCTTAATCACCCTCTAAAGAATCCCCATAACTGTTGTGGTCCCTCCTTATTTCCTGACCTCATCTCCTGGCAGGCACTTTTTCTGTCTGTATGAATTTGCCTCTTTGGGGCATTTCATAAAAACAAATGGCTTCCCTGATAGTTCAGTTGGTAAAGAATCCATTTGCAATGCAGGAGACCCCGGTTCAATTCTTGGGTCGGGAAGATCTGCTGGAGAAGGGATAGACTATTCACTCTATTATTCTTGGGCTTCCCTGGTAGCTCAGTTGGTAAAGAATCTGCCTGCAATGCAGGAGACCCCAGTTCGATTCCTGGGTCAGGAAGATCCCCTGGAGAAGGGAAAGTCTACCCACTCCAGTATTCAATTTTCACTTCACTTCATAAAAACAAAGTCATAGTATGCGGCCATTTGAGTCTGGCTTCCTCCTCTTCGGGCTTCCCAGGTGGATCAGTACTAACGTATCTGCCTGCCAGTGAGGAGACGGGTGTTCCATCCCTGGGTTGGGAAGATCCCCTGGAAGAGGAAATGGTAACCCACTCCAGTATTCTAGCATGAGAAATCCCAAGGACAGAAGAGCCTGGCAGGCTACAGTCCATGGGGGTCACAAAGAGTCAGACACGACAGCACACACCATACATTCGCCCTCCTCTTAGCCGCATGTTTCTATGGCAACCACCCTGTATCAAATGCAGTGCTTCACTCTTTTTTGTGGCTGAATAATAATACACTGCATGTTGCTTATCTGTCCATTAATTGATGGGCATCTAAGTTTGTTTACATCATGGGTTTGATGTACTAAGTATAAATTTTTTCTCACCAACATTAAATATTTAATAAATATTAAAATAATTTCCCACATATCATCTTTGGAAGTGGTCAAACAGGAGATGGCAAGAGTGAACATCAACATTTTAAGAATCAGTGACCGAATGGACAAGAATGGGCAAATTAATTCAGATGACCATTACATCTACTACTGTGGGCAAGAATCCCTTAGTAGACATGGAGTAGCCCTCATAGTCAACGAAAGAGTCCAAAATGCAGTACATGAGTGGCAATCTCAAAAATGACAGAAAGACTTTGGTTCATTTCCAAAGCAAACCATTCAACATCACAGTAATGCAAGTCTATGCCCCAAAAACTAGTGCTAAAGAATTGGAATTGCATGGTTATACGAAGACCTACAAGACCTTCTAGAACTAACACCAAAAAAAAAAAAAAATGTCCTTTTCATCATAGGGGATTGGAATGCACAAGCAGAAAGTCAAGAGATACCTGGAATAACAAGCAAGTTTGGCCTTGGAGTACAAAATGAAGCAGAGCAAAGGCTAACAGAGTTTTGCCAAGAAAATGCACTGATCATAGCAAACACCCTCTTCCAACAACACAAAAGATGACTCTACACAGGGACATGACCAGATGGTCAGTACTGAAATCAGATTGATTATATTCTTTGCTGAAGATGGAGAAGCTCTATGCAATCAGCAAAAACAAGACCAGGAGCTGACTGTGGCTCAGATCATGAACTTCTCATTGCTAAATTCACCTAATTTGAAGAAAGCAGGGAAAACCACTAGGCCATTCATGTATGACCTAAATCAGAACCCTTATGATTATACAGTGGAAGAGAACCCCATAAGTGTTGGGGTCAAAGAGATTCAAGGGATTAGATCTGGTAGACGTAATACCTGAAGAACTATGGATGGAGGTTGGTAACATTATATGGGAGGTGGATCAAAACCATCCCCAAGAAAAAGAAATGCAAGAAGGCAAAATGGTTGTCTGATAAGGCCCTACAAATAGTTGAGAAAAGAAGAGAAGTGAAAGGCAAAGGAGAAAAGGAAAGATATATCCATCTGAATGCAGAGTTCCAAAGAATAGCAAGGAGAGATAAGAAAGCCTTCCTTAGCGAGCAATGCAAAGAAATAGAGGAAAACAACAGAATGGGAAAGACTAGAGATCTCTTCAAGGAAATTAGAGATACCAAGGGAACATTTCATGCAAAGATGGGCTCGATAAAGGACAGAAATGGTATGGACCTAACAGAAGCAGAAGATATTAAGAAGAGGTGGCAATAATACACAAAAGAACTGTACAAAAAAGGTCTTAATGACTCAGATAACCACGATGGTGTGGTCACTCACCTAGAGCCAGACATCCTGGAGTGGGAAGTCAAGTGGGCCTTAGGAAGCATCACTCTGAACAAAGTTAGTGGAGGTGATGGAATTTCAGCTGAACTATTTCAAACCTTAAAAGATAATGCTGTTAAATTGATGCACTCAATATGCCAGCAAATTTGGAAAACTCAGCAGTGGCCACAGGACTGGAAAAGGTATATGTATTGGATTTCATTCCAGTCCCAAAGGGGAATGCCAAAGAATGTTCAAACTTCTGCACAACTGCACTCATTTCACATGCTAGCAAGGTAATTCTCAAAATCCTTCAAGCTAGGCTTCAGCAGTACGTGAACCAAGAACTTCCAGATGTATAAGCTGGATTTAGAAAAGGCAGAGGAACCAGAGATCAAATTGCCAATATCCTCTGGATCATAGAGAAAGCAAAGGAATTCTAGGAAAACATCTACTTCTGCTTCATTGACTATGCTAAAGTCTTTGACTGTGTGGATCACAACAGTGGAAAATTCTTAAGGAGATGGGAATACCAGACCCACCTTACCTGCCTCCTGAGAAACGTGTATGCAGGTCAAGAATCAACAGGTACAATCAGATATGGAACGAGTTGGTTCAAAATTGGAAAAGGAGTACGTCAAGGCCGTATATTGTCATTCTGCTTATTTAACCTACGTGCAGAGTACATCATGTGAAATGCCAGGCTGGATGAAACACAAGCTGGAATCAAGACCGCCAGGAGAAATACCAATAACCTCAGATATGCAAATGACACCACCCTAATGGCAGAAAGCCAAGAGGAACTGAAGAGCCTCTTGATGAAGGTGAAAGAGGAGAGTGAAAAAGTTGGCTTAAAATTCAACATTCAAAAAATGAAGATCAGGGCATCCAGTCCCATTACTTCATGGCAAATAGATGGGGGGAAAAAATGGAAACAGTGACAAATTTTACTTTCTTGGGCTTCAAAATCACTGCAGACAGTGACTGCAGCCATGAAATTAAAAGACGCTTGCTCCTTGGAAGAAAAGCTATGACAAGCCTAGACAGCATATTAAAAAGTAGAGACATCACTTTGCCGACAAAGGTCTGTATAATCAAAGCTATGTTTTTTTCCAGTAGCCATGTACTGATGTGACAGGTGGACCATAAAGAAGCTTGCGTGCTGAAGACTTGATACTTTTGAACTGTGATGTTGGAGAAGACTCTTGAGAGTACTTTGGAGATCAAACCAGTCAAACCTAAAGGAAATCAACCCTGAATATTCATTGGAAGGACTGATGCGGAAGCTCTAATACTTAGGCTACCTGATGTGACGAGCTGACTCACTGGAAAAGACCCCGATGCTGGGAGAGACTGAGGGCAGGAGGAGAAGGGGAGACAGAGGATGAGATGGTTGGATGGTATCACCGACTCAGTGGACATGAGTTTGAGCAAACTCCAGGATAGTGAAGGACAGGGAAGCCTGGTGTGCTACCGCCCATGGGGTTGCAAAGAGTTAGACACAACGGAGCGACTGAACAACAACGTGTCACCTGAACCATCTTATAGACAACACAAGGTGGGGGTCCCACCCCGGGGAAACCAACACAGGCCTGAAGTGGCTCCTTCACATCCCAGATCACCAGTTGCCCCTCTGCTGGGACAAGCCCGTGTCCCCAAGCAGCCATGGAAAAGCTGTGGCAACTCCCCCTGCCTGCCTCTGCTCCTCCAGCAGGACCTGGGCTGGGATAGTTGTTTATGAGCATCGCCAGGCCAGGGAAGGCAGGTTCCCCGGGCTTAAAGCCCAGACCCCGGTTCTGCTCCCTGCCGTCAGCCCTGTGTCTTCTGTCCTCTCCTGCAGCCGTCTCCATAAACCAAGGGCCGAGTTCCAGATGCTAATTAGAACACGCACCCACCTTGTGCTCAGTTTGGCGGCAGGCACCTGCAAGGGGCACCAGGGCATCCTCACGCACCCTTAGGAGGGTTGACGTCACCCTCATTTACAGAGGAGGACACAGATAACCAGAAAGTGAAGATGCTTGCCTGGGGTGGCCCCGCTGGCAAGCGGCAAAGTGTTGGTCGCTCAGTCATGTCTGACTCATTGTGACCCCATGGACTGTAGCCCACCAGGCTCCTCTGTCCGTGGGATTTCCCAGGCAAGAATACTGGAGTGGGTAGCCATTCCCTTCTTCGGGGGATCTCCCCAGCTAGGGATCAAACCTAGGTCTACTGCTTTGTAGGCAGATTCTTTACTGTCTGAGCCTCCAAGGAAGCGCAAATGGCAAAGGCAGAAACTAAACTGGGCAGACTGCTTCTCAGTTCAGTTCAGTTCAGTCGCTCAGTCGTGTCCGACTCTTTGCAACCCCATGAATCGCAGCACGCCAGGCCTCCCTGTCCATCACCAACTCTCGGAGTTCACTCAGACTCACGTCCATCGAGTCGGTGATGCCATCCAGCCATCTCATCCTCTGTCGTCCCCTCCTCCTCCTGCCTTCAATCCTTCCACAGAACTGACTCCTTTGAAAAGACCCTGATGCTGGGAAGGATTGAAGGCTGGCTCTGGAGTCCGTATTTAGCCAGTAAGACATAAACCCATGGCTCGGGGGACAAGGACGAGGAGCTGTCATTCCTTTTTCTGACGTTCGTTGGACACCCCCACCACCAGACAATGCGTTGCGGGGGACTGGGGCTTGGAGTGGAGGGGCTGCATCTGCCCCACACCGTTCCTGCCCCCAAACTCCCACCTTCTCTTGCTGCACAAATGAAGGGCAATGGCCCAGCACCCTTACCTGACCCCGATGGTGAACATGCTGAGCAGGTGTTTCCCTTGCAGCCAGCCAGTGAACATGATCAGGCCTGGGAGGAGATGGAAACACACACATAAGTACACACACACACACACACGTATATATACAGGCTCGAGGAGAAGAGGGCGGCAGAGGATGGGATGGTTGGATGGCATCACTGACTCAGTGGACATGAATTTGAGCAAACTCTGGGAGATAGTGGACAGGGAAGCCTGGTGTGCTGTAGCCCAAGGGGTTGCAAAGAGTCATATGTGACTTAGTGACTGAATGTTTATGAACAACACGCAGAATGAACAGCAACAGAATGTTTATGAACACACGCACACACCCATCCACACACACACAAGTATGTTTTTCAACGTCTGAAGGCATTCCAAACTCATTTCCTTAGTGTTTATGGAAATACAGACACAGAGCAATTATGAATAACTTCAAACACTTGTCACCGCTCCCATTTTTAAGGAAGGAACTCTCCTGCTTACAAAAGAGGATGGTTTTCCTTTTTCAGGAAAGGATCAAGTCAGTTCAAGTAAAAGAAAGAAACAGCCACCCGGTTTATCTGGGGCTGTTTGCAACATTTCTGAGCTATTCCAGAAGTTTCCCACAGGCTGTATGTTTACAGGACTTGCCCCAAGGTTTCTGACATGACCAACGACAGCCGCTCCCCTGATGGGTTCACGAGCTGGTCTCTCTTAGCTGATTTTATTCTGCATTTTTGTGATTAAAGACATTCCTTATCCCATTTTTCTCTTTCATCAATTGTTGGCCCAGTATTTAAACACCAGACACTGTGTTACACACGGGGTATGTGGACAGTCAGAGATGGAGCCTTCAGGTAAAGAAGTGCATGACTCATGCTGGGGCCCATGAAAGGCCCGAGATGTTCTGGCAACGGGGCAAAGTTCAGGGTCCACCAGGCACGGCCTCAGTTTGCTCATCTGTAAAGTGGAAGAAATGACTACATCTTCCTCAAGGACTTGTTTTAGGATTTAAGATGTAACAATGCCCTTGGAGATCTCAGCATGGCTCCTGGCCCACAGTAACACCAAGTCATGAACTGCTGTGGCCACAGTTACAAGACAGGCGAGGGGGAAGTAGGAGGTGAGAGGAGTTGCCTGTTGACACATCCTGGGGGACTTGCCGAAGAGCATCAGATGTGTCTTGTAGGGAAAGCAGAGCCAGGGTGAGCTTTCTGCTGGGCAGTAGTGGCATGTGTGTGTCTGCATGTGTTTGGATATGTGTGTGTTGGGGGTAGAGAGGTCATAAGATCTGATTTATTGGGGTTTCATTTTTTTTTTTTCATACTTTGACTAGCAACAGAACTCAGTAGTCAAAATCTTAGCAGGAACCCAAATGAACCTAGAAAGATTAGGGGGAAGTTTTACTAAAAATAGGGGCAGAGCCAACCCACAGGACCTGCCCCCATCCTGGGTCCTGCCACAGTAGGAGGGTGGGGGCCTCACAAAAGCCAAATGTGCTTCTTTCTTCCCAAATTCAGGTTCAGTAATTTTCCATCGGTGTCTAGAAATAGGACACTGTGAGTATTGAGACCACAGAGGTGACAAACACCACTTTCCCCTGAAACCGGCTGTTAAGCCTTTACCAGCACACCACTCTTTCCCAGCATCCCTAGGCCTTTCTAAGGGTTCACAACTCCCACTCTGCCAGAGCAGTTCTTGAAATATTTACTAAAAAGAGAAAACATCTGAGCGGTTATCACGGGCCTGGCCATGGACATGCCAATTTAAGTTCTAAGTTAACGTGAGGAATAATGGCTTATACGAGGCAGTGACCCTGCAGCACCTCTGACCTTTGACAGATTTCATCCTGTGGAAAGGCCTGCTACGAGCATCTATTTGACAATCTGTCTTGAAGCACACCTACTTGGTATTTTCTCTGGGGGCTATTGCTACAGCCCGTTCTCCTTCTGGCAACCCCAGGGTCTAGAGCAGGTGGCAGACAGCTTTTCCTCCAACAGGTTGGGTAGAAAACAGCACTCGCTTTATGAGCCTTATGGTCTGTTGCAGCTCAACTTGGCCATTGCAGTGTGCAAATGGCCATAGATAATATATGAATGGGTTTGGCTGTGTGCCAATAAAAGTTATTTGTGAACACTGAAATTTGATTTTCATATAAGGTTAATGTCAGAAGATAGTCTTCTTCTGATTTTTGTAAAAGTCTTGGCTTGTGAGCCACACAAAACAGGTGGTGAACCCGATTTGGCCTGGGAGTCAGAGTTTCCATCCCCTGCTCTAGAGAGTAAAAGGGCCCTCTGGGCAGCCAGGGGCGTGTGGGCATCCATCCACCCTGTCCCAGATGCCTAATCAGTGTAACCCCAAGGAGGGCAGGTGAATGATGGCATAGAGCCACTCTCCCTCCATGACAGACATCACTAATCTATCACAGTCCTCCTCCACCATGCCTGAGCACGGCCTCCAAATCCTCTCACAAGCACAGAGCCCTCCCTGGCTGTGATAAGACTTGACAGTTAAGATAAAACCCACTTCCCATGAAACTGCTCCAGGGAAAACTAGGGCGGAAAGGAGGGAAGAGGACACAGAGCTATTCGAAAACAGGAAACCTACTGACTGAGCAAACTCTGAGTACAACATCCAAAATTGACATTTGGAAAGGAGCCTAGAAACTAGAGAATGGGGAAGGGGTGGCCAGGGAGGAAAGGGCAGGCAGGTCTATCTCTAGCACGATAGAATTGAGAGATCCGAATTCAGATCATATCCTCTTAACACTGTGCTAATTTTACAACCTCCTAAAGTTGTAAAGGAATGGGAGATACCTTCCATGCCTTTGGATATATGTTTTCCTTGGTCTGAAATTCCCAATCTTCTCTTTTTTTTCACTTGGCAAACTCCTACCCATCCTACAAGACCCAACTTAACGGCACCTCCTCTTTGAAGCCTTCTCAACTCTCCCATGCAAAATTAACAGCTACCTTCACATTTCATATTTGTTCAGGTGTCTCTCTCCTATTTCTCTGGCGTCCTCCAAAGGGAAGAAGCTGTGTCTTACTCATCTCAGTGGCCCCAGAACCTATCGCAGGGTCAAGTGTGTCATAAGATACTCGTTAAATGAACCAATGCATCTGGATGACCAGAAGCACGACAAAACTGCTGCTAGGAGGGACAGCCGCCTCTTCTCCCAAGAACTTTCTCCACTCTGCAGTTTTAGCCAGACTCACTAGAGCTCCTCTCATCACTGCTTGTGCTATGGGCAGTGGTTGGCTGCTTTGTTCCTTTATTCACTAAACCAACATTTATTGAGAATCTATAATGGCCCAGGCACTGGTTGACCCTGGAAGCTGAGAACGAAGGACACAGACTCAAAGCCAGAGCTGGAGGCAGCAGGAAGGGGCAGGTGCAGGAACCAGGGTATAATTCAGGAATAAGACCTGAATTTTGGGCTGCAGCACCATGGGGATACTGTTTGGTATGCTGCCAAAGGTCAGGAGGAACAAGCCCAGGCACAGCATAGAAACCTGCCGGTGCACCACCAGACTACATTTCCCAGTCTGCTTTGCAGTTAGGTAGGCCATGTGACTTCATTCTGGCCAATCAAGAATGGGCAAAAGTGATGACTTCACTTCCTGGTCCCTGCCTTTAAAAAATGCTCCCCCTCCCACCCCCACTCCCCACAAGTCTCTATGTTCTTTCTTTCCCCATCTGCTGGTTTAACAGAATTATGGCCCACTCCTCCCAGGAACTGGAGGAAGGCAGAACAACAATACAGCAGGAGCCTGGGACTGCAAGTCAGTGTTCAGAAGTGAGCTACCTGGGAAAGCCATTTCACCAGGAATGTGCCCACGGACTGCAGTGTAAGCAAGAAATAAGTTATGATCATGTTAAGCCATTAAAATGTAGGAGCTACCTGTTACTGCTGCTAGCTTGTCCGATTGATACAGAAACCTCTTGCTGCTGACCAAGAACCTCTGATCCCAAACCCCAGTCCTCACCCAGGTGAGTAGTAAGGTATTTGAGAGACAGCTATGGGTGCACAGGATGGCTCCCTTCCACACCCCCCACCCCCTCTTCCACCCCTGCCAGGACCCCATGCAGAAACTGCTTCACCCACCAATTATGCCGAATGAGAAGAGTGTCAGTTGCTTCCCCAGCTTGTCCATGCTTTTCTGTAGAGGAGTTTTAGGTGTCTAAAAGGATGAGAACAATGAGTTTGTTAGATGAGATCTGGGAGTGTCCCTCCTGCTTCTATTCTCTCTCTCTTTTTTTTTTTTGGCTGCACTGTGAGCTTGTGGAATCTTAGTTCCCTGACCAGGGATGGAACTCGTGCCCTCTGCAGTAGAAGCACAGAATCCCAACCACTGGACCGCCAGGGAAGACCCTGCTTGGATTTTTTTATATCTTAAGCTGAGTGATGATTATACAGGGACACATATATAGAAATCCACAGACTGCTACATTTCAGATCTGTGCATATCACCGTAAGTCATATCTTGACAAAAATCCTAATGAGCATTTCAAAGTAAAAAGTTTTTAAAAGTGTACTCACATTAACCATATCATCCTTGTTCCTAAGGAGTAGGTGGGGCAGGTGTCACCAGCTGAGAATCATCTCAAACCCCACCTTACAAGAAACCCAGGGCTTCCCTGCTGGTCCAATGGTTGAGAGTCCGCCTGCCAATATGGGGGACACGGGTTCGATCCCTGATCCAGGAGGATCCCACATGCAGCGAGGCAACGGGGGCCCTAGAGCCCGTGCTCCACAACACCAACCGCGATGAGAAGCCTGAGCACCACAACGAGTAGCTGCTGCTCGCCGCAACTAGAGAAAGCCTACACACAGCAATGAACACCCAGTGCAGCCATGAATAAACAAATAATCTAAAAAAGAAAGAAACCCAAAGCCCCCAGTCCCTTACCTCTTCAGCCTGCATCATCTTGAACACCTCTCCAAACTGGGACTTTTCTCCTGTTCCGATCACGACGCCCTGCGTCCAGGAGAGAGGGGTGTGAGGTCTGAGGCTGAAGGCCCACAGGTGAGGGACGCCAAGGCCCCGGGGCTCACCTGGCCCTTCCCGCACTGCACCAGGGTCCCCATGAAGACGATGTTGCTCAGGGTCGTGAGGTCACCCTCGCCTGTCAGTGGGGTATCTGTCTTACTGCTTGGCTCGGCTTCTCCCGTGAAACTGGACTCGTCCACCAGGAGGTCTGTGACCTGGGGGGGAGCAAAGAGAGAAGGTGTAGCACCAGCCCCCCAACCTGTGAGCTGGTTCAAAGCCCAGGATAGTGTCTGACACCTTAACGTCACTGGTCAACAGACAGCAAACAAGAGCGCGCTGAAATCAGGAAACAAGTATCACAACACGGCCTCTGGTGACTCCAGGAATCAGAAAAGCTTTGCATATGGGACCCCTTTCAGAAAACATAGCAATCTCAAATCCTGTTTTAACACCCTTTTCAATTTTAATAAAACTTTTTAAAAAAAACTTAGGCAATGGTTAAATTAGAATATCCCTTTCGGATCATCCTATCTTTCCCCTAACTCCCACATCCTGCCCACCCTGGGGTTCCCACACAATCCGTGTGATTTGAGTAGCACTGAGCCGGGTTACTTGATGATAGCCTAAGGTCATGTCAACACCTGAAACACACATGCAGTCACAGATACACATACTTCCTGATGTTTCCAGGGTAACATTTCCAGAACACCTACTATGCACCAGGTCCAGCACAGAGCACTTCACAAGGCTTATTGCTTAATCCTCACACCCTCCGTGAAAGACACTATTATTTTATCCACTTTATAATATTAAAAAAAATATTTAATTAATTAGTTAATTAATTAGGCCGCACCCGGCTTAGTTGCCGCATGGGGGATTTTCGATCTTCTTTGTGGTGGGGAGGACCTTTTAGCCACACCACGTGAACTTCTATCTGTGGCATGTGGCATCTAGTTCCCTGACCAGGGATCGAACCCTGCATTGGGAGCACAGAGTCTTAGCCACTGGACCACGAGGGAACTCCCTTATCCACTTTCCATTTGGGGAAACTGAGGCATGGGCTGATTAAGAAATCTGCTCTAATCAGCTCATTAGCGGCAGAGCAGAGGTTTGAACCAACACGGTGGCTTCAGAGACTGCATTCTTAACTATCAAGGTCTTGCAGAAGTGACCACAGGCCCAGCAGGTATCACTCAGGAGGTGAGTCTTCCATGGCCAGAACCATGCCAGGTACCACCAAGGATGTGCAAGGTATCTAGGGTATACTCTACCCCTAAGGGACTTCTCACTGAAGCAAAAAAAGAGCAACTAAAAGAAGTTATCTTCCTGCAAACTCCCAAAAGAACAGTTAGATCGGCCTTTTTCAAACAGAAGTCTGTGAGTTCTCTATACTCCCAAGTTTTACCATTCAATACCAATCTATAAAAATGTGCACACTTCCAGGGAACCCCAGTCCGCAAGGATGACAGGAGCCACCACTTGCCAAGTAATATCCGTCTAACCCTTCAAGTTCCTAACAGAACCCCGTGGCATTGGGCCTGATGATGGCCCCCATCCCACCCCCTTAGCCCTGTTTCCCAGCTTCCCTGGCAGCTCACAGTGTCTCCACCCTCTGGACAATGGTCTTTGTGAAGATCTCTGAAGGCGGCTGAGCTGACAGCTCCTCCTGGCCCCCTTCACCTTTCTCTCTCTCTGCTTGGGTCATTGTGCTCATGGCTGGAGCTCCACAAGCCATTTTACAGGTACTAACAGGATGCCACAGCCCAAGAGGGCAGAGAGGAGGGCTGGAGAAACCCAGGGCCTTTCTTCCATGGGGAAGCCACCCCGTTGGCTCCACTTCCAGGCTCTCATCACATGAAATGGGAATAAACCCCTGCCTCTTCAAGCCCATGTACCTACCTCAACCTACCACCACAAACACAACTACTAACTGATCTTCATGTTTTATCTCCAGGACATCGGAGCAAAGTCATATGAGCTCACGGGCAGCTCCTAACCCACAATGAAAGAAGAAATGCGGAAAGTGAGTCATCCAGAACCACCAGATGTTGACCCCACAGGTCCCAGGCAGCAGAAACCACCACACCTCCGTGGTTCAAAATTGGGGAAGGAGTATGTCAAGGCTGTATATTGTCACCCTACCTGGCATGCTGCGTCCGTGGGACTGCAAAGAGTCAGACACGACTTAGCAACTGAACAACAGTAACCATGGCAAACAGAGATTCTGTTTCTAGTAAATGTGGTCTAATTGGACATGATAATAATTAGAATAAGTTGTAACTTACTTAATTTGAAGCACATAGATTTTGTATCTAACTTTATGTTTGTTCCATTGAAGTTACACTGTAATAAGATGGTAAGTCAGCAGTGAAAGAGAATCCTGCCATTGCCTGAGTTTGAGAGGCATAGTTAGAACAACCTGACACCCTAATCGGATCTATTCTGCCTCAGAAGGTTCAGGAAACAGGAGTGTGGAGTGGTGGTGGGGGAGGATGAGCTGCAGAGTTTCTTGGAGGGTCTAGGACATGAAACAGGCCTTGAGGGATCAGCAAACACTGGTAAGAGAATCAGGCAGGTCTTTCAGGAGGGAAAAGAAGGCAAGTTGGAGAATTGCTGGTGGGTGGACTTGGTGATAATGAGTTTGATCAAAGCAATGGAAGAGATGGGGGGAGGTAAATAAAGACCACTCTTCCCCCAGCAGCCCAGCCACAGACTGAAAGGACAGAAGAAGCCCAGCACGCCAAGCAGTGGGACCAGGCCATCCTCTCTGGGGACAGGTTCTCAGGCGTGGACAAAGGTGGGCAGTATCCCAGGTGCTGAAGCCAGTGCAGGGGTTTGCTGGAGGGGGAAGAGTTGGCCCTGCTCTCACGGGGCCTCAACTCCATCAACATGAGAAAGTGAAAGTCGCTCAGTTGTGTCTGACTCTTTGCGACCGCGTGGACTGTATTCTCCAGGCCAAAATACTGGAGTGGGTAGCCTTTCCCTTCTCCAGGAGATCTTCCCAACCCAGGGATTGAACCCAGGTCTCCCGCATTGCAGATGGATTCTTTACCAGCTGAGCCACCAGGGAAGCCATCACCACGAGAGGGCACGAGCAGAGAGACAGAAGGTTTGGTCTACATGGGGATGCGTGTGGGGACCAGCGTGACTGGAGCAGAGGACGTGTGGGAGGTGTGGCTGGAACCTAGTTGTGTCTGGCATCGGTTAAGAGATTGGGATGTAACCTTGTAAAGAATGAGGAGCCATGAAAAGTCTGGAGCAGAGAAGGACCCACATGGGGACATGTGCAAAACGATATTAGACATTAGAAGACAGGCCAGTTCCATCAGGAGGGGAAGCCTACAGTCCAAGAAATACAGGCCAAGTGAGGCACAGTAAGGCTCTCAGTGGGGGAGTACACATGGATGGGAGTGCCAGACAGCAAGAAGATGGAGCAAACTGGCAGCAAGTGGAGCTAAGCTGCAGGTTAATTTGTCCTGGGTGTTTTGTTCTGCTTTTTTAATCTTTGGCCATACCCGGCAGCATGTGGGATCTTCGTTCTCTGTCCAGGGACTGAACCTGCATTCCCTGCATTGGAAGGCAGAGTCTTAACCGCTGGACTGCCGGGGAAGTCGCTCTTTTCTGTTTTTAATTCTAGTCTTTACACTTGTACCAGACTATGTGAAGGCTGACTGCAGGTCCAAGAGCCCCCTGTGCTTCCATTCTGCTTCCCTAGTGGACCCATGACGATTAGAGACTTCTTAGGTTAACAAAAATCACATCCACATATTTGTGATTTGGGGAGCTTTAGTTTTTCCAGGTATAAGATGGATGAGTCACGAGTTAGAACATCATTTTCCCACTTGTGTCTTGGGGAACCCTCCTTCACAGGAACTTAATTGCTGCTCTGTGGAAAGTGGGTTCCATGGTGAAAACCAGTTTGAGGAATATGGGGGTAAACCCAGTGCATGGTCCTCTTTACTGAAGGACTTCCCAGGGGCTTTACTATGCAAAGG
The DNA here is from genome assembly GCF_003369695.1 of Bos indicus x Bos taurus. Taxonomy (NCBI): domain Eukaryota; kingdom Metazoa; phylum Chordata; class Mammalia; order Artiodactyla; family Bovidae; genus Bos; species Bos indicus x Bos taurus. The sequence continues at coordinate 55,156,300 of NC_040093.1, forward strand.
GGTGCTGACACTCTCCACGTGGGGGCTGCAGTGTGTGGACCACCCTGTGGGCCAAGTGTTGGGAGACACTGGGCTAGAAGGTCACTACATCTCCTCTTGTCCCAACACTAACCCCTTCAAACACACTGAGGCTCACATAATTTGCTTATTTTAAGTTTGGTTTTTGCTGTTTAAAGAAAGACCAATTAGAATATAACCTGCCCACCCAGTTTTTCAACTGGCCGAGTCAACAAGACTTTTAAGTCAGGTTCTTTTTTCAAGAACTTTGGAAATCAAATTCTTGAAACAAATGGAGGGTGATTCAGTGCTAAATGGGATGATGCTAAATTAGAGTGCAAGAGAAACTAAGAGAATAATTACTATCGTTGATAGTATGCTAACACACAGTTGCTGAGTGTATTTTTCTCATGAAACATTCACGACTATGCCATGGAAAAGATGCTGCTCTGATCCCCACTCTACAGATGAGAAAACTGAGGCTCTGAGAGCTTTGGAAACTTGCCCGAGGCCCCACAGCCTAGGTCATGTCAGAGATGGATTCTGCTGCATTCTCTTAGCACAGGCATCCATTCTCTCATAGGGTCTGGGGCGGGGCGATGGGCAGGCTAGACTGTGAACAGTCAGAGGGCAGAGTTTAATCTTGATCCACATGGTGTGGGGTCACTGCTGCTTCCTCCTATGGCAGGATGAGCCCCATGAACACAGAGCCTCAGAGGAGGACCCTCTGTGGGCCTGTTGGATTGATAAGATGGGGGCACTTTCCAGCTGGAGTGACAGCAGTGATTGCCCAAACATGAGGATCTTTCACAGAAAGAACCCCTACTAATTAGTTCAGTTCAGTTGTTCAGTTGTGTCTGACTCTTTGCGACCCCATGGACTGCAGCATGCCAGGCTTCCCTGTCCATCACCAACTCCTGGAGTTTACTCAAACTCATGTCCATTGAGTCAGTGATGTCATCCAACCATCTCATCCTCTGTTGTCCCCTTCTCCTCCTGCCTTCAATCTTTCCCAGCATCAGGGTCTTTTCAAATGAGTCAGTTCTTTGTATCAGATGGCCCAAGTATTGGAGTTTGAGCTTCAGCATCAGTCCCTCCAATGAATATTCAGGGCTGATTTCCTTCAGGATTGACTGGTTGGATCTCCTTGCAATCCAAGGGACTTTCAAGAGTCTTCTCCAGCACCACAGTTTAAAAGCATCAATTCTTCAGTACTCAGCTTTCTTTATAGTCCAACTCTCACATCCATACATGACTACTGGAAAAACCATAGCTTTGACTAGATGGACCTTTGTTGGCAAATTCATGTCTCTGCTTTTTAATATGCTGTCTAGGTTGGTCATAACTTCCCTTCCAAGGAGTAAGGGTCTTTTAATTTCATGGCTGCAGTCATCATCTTCAGTGATGTTGGAGCCCCAAAAAATGAAGTCTCTCACTGTTTCCCCATCTATTTGCCATAAAGCGATGAGACCAGATGCCATGATCTTAGTTTTCTGAATGCTGAGTTTTAAGCCAACTTTTTCACTCTCCTCTTTCACTTTCATCAAGATGCTCTTCAGTTCTTCTTCACTTTCTGCCATAAGGGTGGTGTCATCTGCACCCTATTAATTGGTGATACATTAAAATGTAAGAAAACAGACTTCAGCCAGCTGATCAAGGTCAGTATCAGCAGGGATGGGTCATGGTGATGGTCGGGGAACTAAGATCCCATAAGCTGCATGGCATGGTCAAAAAAAGGAAAAGACTTTAAGAAATAGAGTCTGTTTTTTTTCTTAAAAAGAGGAAAGGAGAGAGAGATGAGACAAAGATGCCTCCCTTGAAGACAGCTGGCCAGAAAAACAGGAACAATGGGCGTTAGGGGACTGGGAAGGGGTGAGGATGCAGGCAGGGAGGTGGGTGTGGGTTTGGATATGCTGGAATGGAGGTCGCTATCTGTCCATCTGTCTCCTGCCAAAGGCCAGGCCTTCTTCTGGGCCCTGGGAATCCAGTAGTGACCAAGACAGACAAACTCCCTGCCTTTGTGAAGGGACCTTTGCCAACAAAAGTCTGTCTAGTCAAGGCTATGGTTTTTCCAGTAGTCATGTATGGATGTGAGATTTGGACTATAAAGAAAGCTGAGTGCTAAAGAATTGATGCTTTTGAACTATGGTGTTGGAGATTCTTGAGAGTCCCTTGGACTGCAAGGAGATCCAACCAGTCCATCCTGAAGGAAATCAGTCCTGAATGTTCATTGGAAGGACTGATGTTGAAGCTGAAAGTCCAAAAGTTTGGCCACCTGATGCGAAGAGCTGACTCATTTGAAAAGACCCTGATGCTGGGAAAGATTGAAGGCAGGAGAAGGGGATGAAAGAGGATGAGATGGTTGGAGGGCATCACTGACTCAATGGACATGAGTTTGAGTGTACTCTGGGAGTTGGCGATGGACACGGAGGCCTGGTGTGCTGCAGTCCATGGGGTCGCAAAGAGTCGGACACGACTGAGCGACTGAACTGAACTGAGCAATAAACAGGAAAGCAAAGTGACACTGGAATGAACAGCAGGAATCCAGGGTGGGGGGAGGGAGGGGAGGTGACGCCTCAGGAGAGGGATCAGGGAGGCCGGTGGGGAGGGGACGGGTTGGGGCTGAGGCCTCAGGAATGAGAACAGCTAAGTCCTGCTGGTGGGAAGTAGGTTCCAGATGGCAGGAATGGCCCTCCTGTGTGAAGATGCGCTTCGGGCAGCTGAAAGGTGCAGTGCATCTGGCTTCCAAGTCAGGGCTGAGCACCCAGCTTGGGTCTCCTCTGCCTAGAACAGCTGATCCACGTCCATTCCAGAACGGCTCAAAAGGCACTGCTTCCAGGAAGCCCTCTGTGACTGCAGTGGGCCAGTCAAGTCTGTCCTGTTTGGGAAGTCCAGAATCCCCTGGGCTTTTCCCACAAGCTTCCCTGTGGTGGATGTCGCCTATCACTCCAGGCTATAAAAGCAGAGGTCTCGTCTGTTCTCACTGTCTCCTCAGCACAGCACAGGTCCTGGCACGCAGCAGTACCCAGGAAATATCTGTTGACTGACTGACGGGGATTTGGGAGGGGTGCCCTCAGGCAAGCAGGGAAGGAGGAGAGGCTTAGAGGAGGGCTTTGAGGGTGGGGGGTTGAATAGTAGCCCCCTACCATCCAATCCCTGAAGACACCCAAGTCCTAGTCCTTGGAATTTGTGAAAGTGTTGTCTTAGCAGCAAAAGAGACTGTGCGGGTGTGATTAAACGGATGGGTTTGCCATGGGGAGATTAGCTTGGATGATCCTGGGGGCCCCTAAATGTCATTACAGGGACTTCCCTGCTGGTCCAGAGGTCAGGACTCCACGGTCCCAATGCAGGGGCCCCAGGGCCGATCCCTGGTTAGTGAACTAGATCCCACATGGCACAGCTAAAAGATTCCTCATGCCACAACTAAGACCTGGGGCAGCCAAATAAATTAATTAAAAAAAGAAAAAAGAGATCAACTGATTTTAAAAAGGGTCCTTATGAGAGGGGAATCAGAGCGGTGTCTGAGAGAAGGAAATACAAAGACAGAAGCAGTGGTTGGAGTGATTCAGGGGTACGAGGCAAGAAATGTGGGCGACCCTGGAAGCTAAAAAATGCAAGGGAACCAATTTTCCCCTGAAGCTTGGGAATGGGGAATACAGTCCTGCCAACGCCTTGATTTCCACCCAGTGAAACTGAGTTTGAGTCTGACCTCCAGACTGCAAGATAATACACTTGTGTTGTTTACACCCCTAAGTATGTAATACTTTGTTCAGCAGCTCTAGACACTCGATACACTGAGGAAACCTGGAGGGAGAGCCAGAGAGCCAGGAAGAAAGTCCGGAGAGCTGGCTGTTGGGAAAGAGGTGGTGGAGGCTGGGGAAGCCAGTCTGGCGTTTATGACTTGGCGTGGATTTTATGATCAGCAGCACAGCCTGTGTGTACCGTACACGGGACACCTGCTTTCATCATCAAAGAAAAGGACACATTACCCAGAGGCAAAGAGCGCTCACCCCGAAGATAGGGGTGAACGCCTCTAAGCCAGGACTCCTTCCGAGATAAGGCTCTCTTCCCAGATGTCAAGGTCATGCCTCTCACTGCGTATGTCCTAATCTGTCCTTTTGGTGACCTTGAAGGAATGTACCCCTGCCATGTCTGATGGAATTTCTTTTTCTTTGTTGTGACAGGGTACAAACAGCGCTGAAAACCGTGCTTCTCAGGAGCAGTCTGTCTGGGCTATGGCGAGCCTGTCTCCCGGGCTACAGTCCTCGGTTTGGCCCACGTGCTCCGTTCTTATTAGCGATTGTTTGCATCGACACAGGGCCTGGAGTCTGGGCTCCGGAGCCAGATGGCCCAGATTCAAGTCCCCTCTGCCCCACTGACTGTGTGGGCTCAGCCCTCCAGGCTTCTGTGTCCTCACTGTAAAAGGAGAGCACTGTCCTCTTAAGGTCACTGCAGATGAAGCAAGGCGGTTTTTACACAGTGGCTAGCGCCGATCTGATTGTTACACACGGTTGACCCTTGGACAATGCAGGGGGCTGCTTTGATGCCTCGGAGCAACAAAGCCCCTGAGCCGCAACTACTGAGCCTGTGCTCTCGAGCCCGGGAGCTGCAACTCCTGAGCCCACGTGCGGCAATTCCTGAAGTCCGGACGCTCTAGAGCTCAAGAGAGCTTCCGCAACAAGAGAAGCCGCTGCAATGAGAAGCCCTTTGCACCGAAACTGGAGAGCAATCCCTGCTCGCCACAACCAGAGAAAGCCCACACGCAGCAAGGAAGACCCAGCACAGCCAAATAAATAAAATTATTAAAAAAAAAAACTACTATGAGTAAACAAAGCTACTGATCTGCAAAAGGACCAGAGAGAAAATCTGCAGAGTGTTGGCGGCCGGTAGCCTTGAAAAAGTCCTTGTGCTGGCAACGACCAGATACCATTTAATCTGATAGAAGCAGGGCAGGAAGAAAACCAGTTGAAGTAGGAGGGGAGTTATTTGGGGTTTAAAAAATTCTTTCAAGGAACTGTTGTCAAGCTTGGTAATGATAAACAGTTAAACCAATGGCTGATATTCGGGACTCTGTCCCCACCTCGGGGCGCTGCGCAAGCAGGCTGATGGTCTTAGCTCAGTTCGGCATCATCAAAACTCCTCGAGTTGGGAATGAACATTAACCCCTCTGACAGATGAGGAAGCTGAGGCACAGAGAGGTTAAGCTACTTGCTCAAGGTCACACAGCTTCTGAAGGATAGGACTTGGCTAATGGCCAGCCCCAGGGCACTAATCACTTCACCGCTCTGCCTCCCTGTAGCGTCCATAGTATACATGCGTCCTGTCTATCAGCTGCCCAGTATGTGGACAGCCCGCCCCTGTACCTGGGGACTCCTCCACGTTGCAGGGCAGAGCCCATCCCTAGGGAGGCATGGACAGTGTCAGACTGGTTTCCCCAGCTTTCTCTGCAGGTGGGGCTTGGCCACTGGATAGCGGCTCCTCTACTGGGAACCACATGCCCTGGACTCGAAGGCTGGATGCTCGTGTAGGGAGAAGCAGACGGAGAGGAATTCACCCTGGTGTGGGGTACACTTGCTGTGCCCTGCCTGGGGATCTGAAAACAGGGGCAGAGGAGCTGGAAAGCCCGGGTGCCCTCTGGCCCCCACCTCACCTTCAAAGCCAGGCTCAGGGTGCTGTAAACGCAGGTCCCGGAGGTTGGCTCCCAGTCTCTTTTGTCTCCCTCCACTCCCTACCTCTCTCCAGGCCACCCTTCCAACAGCTTGCTATTGACCCAGAGAACACCCCGGAGGTTGGCTCCCAGTCTCTTTTGTCTCCCTCCACTCCCCACCTCTCTCCAGGCCACCCTTCCAACAGCCTGCTATTGACCCAGAGAACATGTCCTCCTTAAATAAATAAATCAGGCCGATAACCGGGGCTTAATCCTTTATCACTAAAAGCTTTGAACAATCCTTAAACCTTCTTGGCAGGGATCATAAAATAGGTTACTCCCATCAACGGATCTCTCTGAACCTGACTTCACCTTTTCTTTTTTTTTTTTCTTCCTTTTCTTGAGGATTCAGGATCATCTTCGACAGCCTCAGGGAATGTTCTGTGAGGTTGTGACACCCTGAGACCCGCAAAGGTTGGGGATGGAGCCCCACACCCGACGTCCCAAACTGCACTCTTAACAAAGGCTTGTGCTACTTTCTATGGCTAGACTAGTTGTTATCCTTGAGATTAAGCAGTCTGACAGTGCTTCTGTCTGCCATCAGTATGGTTGCTTCTAGAAGCAACTTATCCCTCATTCCTCAGCTATAAAACCATTCCTCAGCTATAAAATTCCTCTCTACTGCAGTAGGCTACAAGCTAGAAAATCATATAACCAAAACGTGTTAGGCTTATACTTACATGAGAATACATAATTTATGAAATGCCATCGGAGGAGCTTTGTGCTTAAAATTAGCTTGCTTGCTAACTTTCTGCTTGTGTGCACACATGCCTATGTCTGTGTATATGTGTGTGCAAGAAGGAGAGAATGCCTGCCTCCGAGAAGCCAAGTGTCTGCACGGCCCCTGGACCGGGGTCTGGGCCCCTCACCTCTGTGAGACGGATGTCAGCAGGGACGCGGTCTCCGATGGAGAGAGACACGATGTCTCCAGGTACCAGGTCTCGAGCTAGCAGGTGCTGGAGCTTTCCTTCTCTTACGCTGCATTTTAAACAGGAAAAAGCAAATGCATCCATGTTGACATCTCAATTTTAGGCACTTTGATAAACTTGAGCAAAGGTTACAGAAATACATTTTCTCTTTCCGATGTGGACAAATGCTTGTGCTTTAATGGTTTTATTATTTTTTAAATTCACATGTCCTAAAAGACTCTTGGGAAAGAGCTTATCTCCTGGGAGAACTTGGGCTTCATTTGAAAAGTGAGGTGACTACTGTTCACCCTGCTTAGAAACAAGGCGGGGCCACACGGCCTCTAGAAGCCTCTGCAGGTCTAGAGAAGTGGTTCCTTAACAAAGCTGGCAGCTGGCAGTGCTTCTGTCCTCGGAGAACACAGCGCTCTGGTGTGCAGAGCCCAGCTCTGACCTCAGGGACAGCAGAACCTTGTTAAAGCCAGGAGGAGCACCTTAAGTGCCCGAGAAACCAGGGAGCAACCCACCCCCAGGCCTGGGACCGCACTTCATGGCTGTTTGCTGTTAGACATAGGCATGCTTCTGTGTACAGGCTCCCACTGGAACCCACGACATGCTGCTCCTTACCCAACATGGCAGAAGCCCCCCGGCGGGACCTGTGCCCCTCCCTGGGCCTCCCTCCTGTAGCAGCCAGAGAGTTCTTAAAGCACAAAATCAGATCACAACTTCCTCCTGCTCCAAACCCTCTCCAAGAACCTGGGAGTTAGACCCAGACACCCTACCTCCTGCCACGCACCCCCTTGAATACACCCAGCTCTTTCCAGTCTCAAGGTCTTTGTGGATCTTGAATGGTGGAGCAGACACTCCCCTCTTCCTTGTTAACAGAATGCAGTTATCCAGGTACCTTCCTTTCTCCCCGCAGCAGAGTGCTCCGGGGGTGGGTCCTGACAGGCTGAGACGATCAGGGTGACCCCATCCCCTGCCCGTGACTGATGTAGACACAGGCATGGTCTACAACACTGGCCTAAGAGATAGGAGTGGCATTTGGCAGGGGCTCAAGAGAAAGGTTTTCTCATTCTTTACAGACACACATGGCCTCTTCTGTTGGACTTTTTCATCTTTATCATGTCTGGTTGTGATGTCTAGAGCTGTGGCAGCCATCCTGGGGCCATGAGGGAATCCAGAATAAGAACGAAGCCAGCAAGCTGAGGATGGCAGAGTAAAGAAATAAAAGGACCAGGTCCTTGATCCCATCTTGAATTAACTAGCCCCACTGGCCCCTCACCTCAGATCCCTTGCCATAAGACAACACCATTTCCTTGTGGTTTGTGCAGCTGAATTTTCTGGGGTTTATAGCCAAGAGCACCTATCAGATAGACGTCTGCTCTTCTCTCGACTCTTCCCATGGCTGGCCCCTGCCATTTATCAGGCCTCAACTTAAAGGTCAGCTCCACCTTAAATGTCAGAGCAGAGTAACCTGCCAGCCAGATATTCAAGATTGTTCCCACACCTCCACCAGTCACTGCATCTCCATGAGGTTCTCTTTCATTTTTGTGTGGCTTTGGCTTTCAGTCTTTTTGGCTTTAATGCACCTGCCTCATTCCAAAATCATTTCATTCCTTCACTTCATTATCTGCCTCGCCTGTTAGGAGTGTGAGAGGTCCAAAGGCCAGGGCTTTCCTATCTCTCACCTGGGACATCGCCACGCACACAGTGGGTGCTTTATAAATATTTAATGAATGCACAAAAGATGGAGGTAAGCAGGAAGGGTCTGCAGGGCAGATGCCTCTCCTGACATGGGGCTCGGGGGCTCGGGGAGGCAGGCTGTGTCCCTTCACTGCTCTTTCAACTCTCCCAGGTTGCCTGCCTCTGCGGCTCTTGAAAATAAAATTGTCTTTCAGAAGCAACTCCCAGGGACATCAATAATGCATACTATTCGCCTGAAAGGCCAAGACTTGATATTTAAACTTAAGATCAGCTCATCAAACCCCATAAATCATGGATGCTTCTGTCTGCTTATAGGATTACGTCATACATCACACGTCTGGATTTCTGACACCTTGTTCATCCCATTATTAAGCCCAGACATTTTTACTGCCCCCCAAAAGAATCTTCTAGAATTGACTCATGCCTCTCATGCTTTCACAGCATGCTCTTTTGGTCTCTACTTTGTTACTCATTATTCTCTGCCTTGTATCTCTCTCTCTCACACACACACACACACACATACACACACTTTTCACTTGCTGACTCCTTGAGAGGAGGGACCTCGCACTAGATCTTTCTATCCTCCAGCTCTATGCTCAATTATGCCATCTGTATGCAAATATATGTTAAGGTTCTTTCTCCCAGCTTATCCTTGGGATAAAAGAGAGTTACTATCTGTTGAGATCCTTCCAAAGTACCTTGGATCACAAGATATCTGCAGTGACTTTCTTATGAGTGGCAGTGTGTATTTGGGAAAGACACAGGACTTAAGACAACCTCAGCTGATGCCAGGAAGGGTGAGGGAGAAGACCTGGGCCTTTTCCAAAGTGGTTTCATGTTTACAAGGAGAATAACTGGTTGGGGATTGCTGATATACTAAAAAATTAAATTGAAACACACACAACAGCGGGCCTGCAACATTCTCACTTCTGCTTCTGCCATTTCCTTTACCAAGGGCAGCGGCCCCTGCAAACCCTCTAAGCTGAGCCATCTGTGAGCCACTAGCCTGTGAGGCTGCTTGAGTTCAACTTAAATAAAATGAAGAA